>NC_051155.1:166566982-166866982 GCF_013339745.2 Dermacentor silvarum | reverse complement strand
TCGTGACCCGCCGAGTGGCCGACGTATACCGACCGCGCCGCGGGTCACTCTACAACGCAGGGCGGCGCGCGGAGAGCCATCGCTCGGATTGCAGGGCATCTCTTTCTTGCGCGTGGGCGTATATACACGCGTGCTCGTCGGCAGAAAAGGCATAAACCAACGGTTAGGCGTGAGCTGCCTCGCATGCAGGATGGGGCAATGTGGAGGCCTCCGAACGCGTGTCAGCCGTAACCTGGATTTACTACGTCGTTACGCCTATATGTGCGGACTATATAAACGCGCTGCGCGAGTACGTACTGGAAGGGCAGGGTATTCAGATTAACGGACGCTCAAGACGGCCAGTCTTCGGAAACCGGTTGTGTATGCGTCGCGCTTCTGAAGGCTGCGCTATGTATCACCTGTAGACTAGCCGGAACAGCAGGCATTGGTCGCAACTGCCGTGAACTGAACAGCAACGTTTTCTGTAATGGAAAGGCGGGTTTTCTGTCGGTTATCTCTTTTTTTTTTTCCCCGCCGAGCAGTTTCCCTCTCACGCAACGACGAGAAACCGCGGTCACGACTCGTGCGAGCTGCTCGGCGTCGTGCGCACGCCGCGCTCGTCCCTGACCGGCGGCAGCGTGGCCTCGCTCGCCTGCACTCCCGCCTGCAGGGCAGATTATAGCAGCAGTACACGCGCAGGTACTACCTCGATCTGCAGCGTACTGCTGCCGCCCTTCTTTAAACCGTATGCTGCCTGCCCCGAAGGCGCCAGGTGCCGACGGTGGGCGCGTCTGCCAGATGGCGCGGCCCAGCCGCGCGTGGTAAGGCGCCTTAGCGCGTGGCACTACTTGAGGGGCTTTAAAACGCACTGCACCGCTCCCCTTCCACCTCCCCAACTGCCCCCCCCCCCCCCCCCCGTCTTTTCTTCACGTCCGCGGTATAATGTAAGCAACCAACAGCCCTCTCCCGTTCATCCCCTCCGTCGCTCTGACCCTCCCCCCCCCTCCCCTCCCCTCCCAAAACCCTGTGCGTAGTGGACCGGTGACGGGACGGCAGCTGCACCGGCGCGGTGCTTGGGCGGAAGCATGCTTCCGCTGGGCTCGCATCCAGAGCCGGAAGAAGGGACCGCGCAGCCGCAGATGTCGTCTTGGCGGCGGCCTCCTTGCGTTATATATCAACGAACGGCGCGGGCCGCCATTGTTGTGTATGCGAGCAGCATGCGGGGCCGGTGCTCGCTTCTTTGTTGCGCCGTGCACCGCTGCCGTGGCACCATCCGGTGGCCCTGGCCCCCCCGCTCCTGCCTCGGTGTCACGGAGAGGCACGGCGGACGGGGTCAAGACTCCGCCGCCACCTCGGCGGGCGCCCCATTCAGGGCACGCACCGGATCCACCGCGGCGCGCGCTCCTCGTTGCACCCATTCAGTGCGCGCTTTCCTTTACGCAGGGCACGTGCGCACCCGCATAGAGTTGCGTGGCTCTGCTCCGTGTGCGACCCTTCGGGGCGCGTGCGCTAAGCTTGCGTGTTGAGGTCGTCTCTCCCGTTTCTTTCTTTGTTTCGTCTTTTTATTTTACCCCTCTCCGTTCCGACTATTGCGTGCAGCTTCCTCCGAGTGAAAGGTGTCGGCTGCAGTTGACGCCTGTGCGCCGCATGTTGCATTTCGAAGGCTTCGCAGAAAGACGCGAAAACATTGTCCCGCTGTCTTGCTCACTTTGTAAGACCCCGCTTATTAAAAATAAAAGTAAAAAAAAAATGTGACCGAACAACGAAGTTATGCCGCCGAGATCTGGGTAAGATACCGGAACGAACACGCGGTGTTTGCGGTGCCCATCGTGTCATTAAGCTATACCCATCGCCACGTAAACATTGTCTCGCCGTCGTCGCCGATGCATTGTCATAAGAGTCTCGATCTGTCGACGCCGTAGGTGACGTGAAGGCTGGTGTCAGGCTAGACGCCGCTGTTCAGTTTTGGCAGCTGGTCTAGGCGTTTTCAAGAAGGGTCATTGTCACCGCCGGAGATACGCCCACCTTATAGATGATTGTTCACGGCCCTGCATGCCGTACTTGTCTTGTTGAACGATGCCGTACGTATTTACGCAACGACTCCGTAGCGCCCAAGTTTTGATCGAACACCGTAAAGTGGCTTCCGTATTTTGCGTATACATTAACGAGATATTTCGCTTCCGTCGAGCTGTTGTCTGCCAGAAACTGTCAAAACGTCTTCCAAACTCATCTCTGCGCTGAGCAGGTTGTAGTGGCGTTGCCATATAGCGAATGTGTCTGACATTGATGAACGAGATTACAAAGTTATTGCATACATTTCAATAGTGTACGTAACTATACAACTATATTCGCTTACTTTAACGCCGTATGTGTACAGGTTTACGTTATTATAGGTAAATCAAAGAGGGGGTGGCATTGTGGGAAACTCTTGTATTGTTGTATTGAGCTTTTGTCAACGGGTATTTCACTCCCGTGTGCGAGCTGTTTTGCGCGGCCAGTAAACGAGCTTGTTTTCGCGTATGCGGAACGGACGTACAGTATAGAGCTATAGATTGTATTCGGCAGCAGAGTATAGCTATAAGAGTGCGCTACACTTTGTTTCATTCTCAGAAAGAGCGCAGTTTCAAGAGGTATAGCGATCGTAATTCTAAAGATCCCTCGCGCATGCCGCTTCCGCATCCTGCAGACCCCAGCTGGGCCGCCATTGTTCCTAACATTATATGTTCGCGCGTTCGAAGTTGTTTACCTGCAGTGCGTCTACAGGTAAACATCTATATCTCTCCTGTAGTGAGTCTCGCTTTCTTGCACCATAGGGGGCCTCGTCGTCCCCCGGTGTGTTTGAGAAATAAGTGTCCCATGCTCTCCTCGAGCAGGAGCGTGAAACGCTTCTGTACGGGTTACAAGATAACTTAGTTCGTCTTCTAGCTTTTTGTATATTAAAGTAGGAGGTCGGGATAGGGGGGATGAGGCTGTGTTCACTTGCGCGAAAGTGACGCGCAGACAGGCGCCTATATAGCTTGGTTCGATCCATCATCAGCTCCGCGGCACGTACCATCATCGACCGCCGCGGGCCTGCCTGCCTGCAGCGACAGCGAGCAGCAACCCCTTCGCGCCACGGCGCTTTCCCCGCGTCGCTGCGTGATCAACCCCGACTGCGGCGTGTATACTGTGTAGTATATAACGTATACATGTACGTGCGCTGAACGCAGCGTGCTCCATGGGTTCGCCGCACCGACGACTTCCCGGAGCGAAACAAGCCGCCGCCATGCCTGTCTCTCGTCTCAAGGAGTCTCTCGTCTGATCCAGGCGAGCGTTCGCGCGTCGGGCCGCTGCTCTTGCACTCCCAGGGGACTGCGGTGCGTCGCGCCCTCTCCTCCCCCCGCTCCCCTCCTTCTTCTCATGCCATTCCTCATCCAGGAAGCAGCGAGGTCAGGCGCGCGTTCGGGATCGTCGTCTTGTGTGAAGCGCGCTGCCGCCGCATCTGCCCCCCCCCCCCCCCCCCTTCTTTCTTGATGCTGCTTGCTACAACCAGGAAACGTGCTTGACGCCGACGCCTTTAGGATGTGTGAACGCGCTTGCTTCGCCTTGCTCCACTTTCGTGCACAGGCCCGCGGCTGAATGGCTGCGACGCCGGGCTCCTTTCGTCTCAATTAGTATAGACGAGGGGTGGAAACATGCCCGCCGCCGCAGCATGCAACGTACGTCTGTCTGCTCGGGGCCTTGCGCAGCGCCGCCGCGTTCGCGCGCTGGCCGTGTTGTGTAAGATCACTTTCGCGGGAACACTATATAGGCTCCGGGAGGAGGGCGAGTTTCCAGGCGAGTTATCCCTTTCGATCGACGTAGAGGGCGCGGCTGCTGATAAGATCGGCGTTGTATAGGAGGGCGCTGTCTGGCAATTCGCTTGAAGGAAGCCATACGGCGACTACACCAACCAACCTGGTTGATATCCATTCTTTACAGCTTCTGCGCGCTTTCGCGCGCGATGCCTTTTTTAATTTGTTTATTTGCTCGTCATTTGATTTCCTCATGAGATAGAGAGGGAGTAGACCGGAAGCACGTTGCTTCCGACCTTTCCGTGCGGTTCTCTAATTAAGCGTCAGCGACCTACATACGTATTTATGGTACAGGCAGTATAGCGGGCGTCGTGGACGCTACTGTGAAGGGTAATTTCGTGACCGCGCTTCCAGCAGCGCTGATTGCGTATGGGGGCCAGCATTGCAATTACCGGTAACTCGATTCGACGTCACGCACCTGCAGCTGATCGACTGGCGTGGTGTGCGGGCGACACGCGGCTACAATCGCGAATCTGTCTGCGAATGAGTTGCTGGACAATGCTGCTGATTGAGCTTCGGCGTGTATATACGAAAGAGCGGCACCGTTGTGCGGCGGCTTCTTGGGCAGGGGGATATATATATATATATATATATATATATATATATATATATATCGTTTTCCTCGATGACCTCTCCCTCCCCTCCGCTTCTCTACACACACACGCACGCAGTCGCGCGGCAATTTTGCGTGAATTCGCGGCTTCTTTCATGCTCGGAAAAACACTTTTATCTAGCACGTATTGAGCAACAGAAAGCTGTATCGGGATTTTTTTTCATGTTGCTCTACAAATTTCTCATTGACCCTCTTTATCTAATTATAATATTTGAGAAGCTGATTAATTAATTGATTAATTAAGCACATTTATGCACTTAGGCGGAATGCAAGAAATAATCTTAGTATCTTTAAGCGACGGCAAACAACATTACCTTGGTTCTGTCCAGC
Organism: Dermacentor silvarum; assembly: GCF_013339745.2. Lineage (NCBI taxonomy): Eukaryota > Metazoa > Arthropoda > Arachnida > Ixodida > Ixodidae > Dermacentor > Dermacentor silvarum. The sequence continues at coordinate 166,862,227 of NC_051155.1, read as the reverse complement.
TACGTGGAATCTGCATATTCTTTTAAGCTTGGTGCATGATAGTTGGGACACCCTGTATACAGCTGCTAACGGAATTACGGTGACGCTCATCGGCACAGTGTGAATCGCCTTTGATAGCCGTCGCGCGGGGTTCTCTCGCCTCTCCGACGCCGCGCCGCATGCTTGCGTGTGCAGCTGTGCGCTTGGGCATCGGGTGTCGTCGCCAGTTTCGTTCGCGGGCAGCGTATGTGTGGTATGTCTCTTCGACCACTGCGGACGCGCCTGTTTTCTCTCACGCCGAGACGGATTCGATGCCGTCGCTGCATGTATAGTGTCGTGCGCAGTGCTAATCGATCCATCCCCCCTCCTCGTATCCAATACACCGCCAGTCTGTCAATGTGCCCGTGCTCGGGGGGGGGGGGGGGGGGGGGGGGGGGGCGTGCGAATTGATCGCGCGAGAGTGCCGGCTATGCGGCGTCCGTGCGCGAAGGATGGGAAAGTTTGCGCAAGGCGAAAACATCTGCGGCGTGCGCGGATCGTGTTTCGTGCTCGCCTTTTTTCTCTATTTTTGCTTTTCGTAAACATTTCCCTGCGTGCGTGATTGGGCGCTTTCGATAATGCGCGCTCTCTTCGGCATACGCCGCGGTTCGATCTGTGGCGGCGGCGAAACGTGAGGAAATCAGTGTGCATGTTCGCGCGCCTCCGTTACGTTTTCCCGTGACTTTTCGCAACTGTTGCGCACGCTCCGCTGTAACGTCAGTGGATCGCGTTGCTGAACAAACAAATTTAAAAAAAAAAAGATGGTTAGGCTGAGCTTGTCGCGACAGCGGAGTGTGGTTGAAATGTTTTCGAAATACGGTATAAGAGAACTGGGGCAAGGCCAGTACAGACACGTGACAGCTATACGTATAGTACTTAAGATATAGTCGATTATTTCTAACTTAGGTAAAGGCAGCGTACGTGAAGAGAGCCGGACACGCGTGAAGTTCGGAAACGCTTTCTGCTTCTCCTTAGTTCGATGCGTGCGCGTGCTTCTTCCAAGTTGTATAACTAAACTAGTGTATATGTGCTCAAGAGCGTTCAACTTCGTCCGCTTATATGCGTGGAAATGAAAGAAGCACAGTTTGGGAACGCGGAAACGCTAATCTGAAGGCACACTGTCTTACGTCGACAACGCTTGCGAAATAGGTGGCCCAGCTTCTCTTTTCCGCGCTTGCATTTGCTGACGGAAGAGACAGTTCTCGAGTAGACACTTCGTATTTGTGCCGGCTGGATTGTCATGCGCGAAAGCTTCTCGGACGAGCTACAAAGTCGCTTGCGCCATCGCGCGTTACGTCAGACGTGCTTAGCGTCGTTAGCGCTTATAAGCCTTAGCGATTGCTTAGTCCCTAGTCCCCAGTTACCGTTAACTCGTTAGACTGGTTACTCAGGCCTTCCACACAATAGCCGTCGTCCGTGCGCGTGCGCTCTGGGCGACCTATTATACGGATAACCACACTACCTGGCGAGTTGCGAAAACGTGGTCTTCTGTGCAACGTGCACGCCAACGTACTGTTCGTGTTATCTTTGTTGTTGTTGTTGTTGTTGTTGTTGTACGATGTGTGGGAGATAATTTACACCATGATTCCTGAGCAATAAAGTCTACTTCTTTATATTTGCGGACAGCATTGCGTGCGTTACATGTAGTGCTAAAATTAGAAACTAAATAATAAATAAATAAAGAACACCACATACGTGATATAGTGCAGATCTCATATATTGTGTACAAATCTGAAAGTCGCGCAGCATATAGCAAGTGCACTTGTGCAGTACGTATATGTTCGGGCAAAATTTCGAATGACAGCCGTTATGCAGCACTGCTGCTGTTATGCTATATAGAGACGGCTGCAAAGCTTATTTCAGCGTCTTATTAAACTGTAATGAGACCACTACTTGGGCTAGTTGGTTGAAATACATAAGCCAACGGCAGCCGCAAGGCACGGACCCAACACAGAGGGGAGGGACCATGAAACACCACCGCCGTATTTCGTGGTCCTTCTTTTCTCTGTGAAGCGTCCGTGCTTTGCGCCTGCCGTTCAAATATGCTTACGAAACTCGGCGATCTACGTGTATACTCTCTTGCCAGGAGCGACAAAGACGATCTCTCGCAATCGCGATAGCGCGCTTGGACCCAAGACCTTTAACTGAGGAAACCATTTTAGAATAGCGACATCACAAGCCATCGCAGCGGGGGGCGACTGTAGCCTGAACTGATGCTTACAATGCTACAAGTGCTACAAGTGCTGTGCAGTGAATGTATGCGGTGACAGTGACCGACTGTGATTGCGTATGTGTGCACCCTTTCTCTCTCTCTCTCCCCACTTTCCTGTCACTTTACCTCCCCCTCCCCTCTCTCCCCAGCGCGTAGGGTAGCAAATCGGATCCTCCCCTCTGGTTAACCTCCCTGCCTTTCCCCTTTCTTCTGTCTCTCTAGTATACGATTCCATAAGGCAGCGAGACACACCTCAGTGTCTGTGCTCGACGCTCGTGCTGCTGCAGCTGAGGCACACACCTATACCTCCTCTCCCCCCCCCCCCCCCCCTCGGCAACTGCGTCGTGAACTCCCGGCGTGCGTATACGCGGTCACGCCGGGGCCTCTTCGACGGTCGCATGCGTTGAGCCGCGGGGCACAACCGACGTCGTGGCTCGCCAAGCGAGGCGAAGCGGTTGCCCCGTTGCGTCACCGGCGCCGCCGCTTCGGTGTCGCGCGCTGCGCGCCGTGTAACCAACCGGACTCGCTCTCGTATACGTGCGCGCATACAGCACGGCGCAGCGAAACAATGGAGAGACATGGCGCGCGTGTTCGCGTTGGATACGACGTGCGAAGGAAATATATATATACAAGTTGACGGGGTTGAAAAAGAAAGGAGGAGGACTCGTTCTCATTCCTCGTTATGCTATCGCCGCCTTTGCCGTCGCGGGCTTGGAGTGTGTTGCGTGTAAGTGCACCTGCGTGTGCGTGTTTGTGTGTTATGCCTATAGAGTTATAACACATGCACACACGCGCGCTGGTGGGCATTCTTCGGGCCTTCCTTATGGAGCTTCCTACAAAAATTACTAGATGGAACCCTGGCGCTATAGTGTCGGTGGAAGCTGCAAGTATGTGTAACGGCTGAGCCACGTATATGCGCATGGGAGTGATGAGTATACAGTACATGGATTCACCCGAACTTCGTTCGTCGGGCTTCAAACTATATACCTTTGCGACTTCGTAAATCGATCATGTTCAACGAAACGTTGCGTTGTAAGAGCCCCAACTGGCAGTGCTTATTATGCATGCGCGCAGAGTCTGAATGCCCTGCCGTGTCTATAGATGACTTTGATAGCTTGGAAATTTAGAGAGAGACATACGCGCGTAAAACGAGTACCTCCGCAGGAACGTCTGCAGCCAGGGGAACGAATATTAGACATGTCCATGCATGCGGTCATGCTGTATAGCTGAACGATTTTAGAGCCAGAGTTTCCTCTATAGTGACTTTCGCGGGAACTCTGTGAGGCGTCTTCTACACACTTCAGGCAGCGCGCCGACCGCAGTGCAACGCAACGGAAAACAGCCGGCACTGCAGCTTGTCGTCGTCGTCTCCTATAGCGCTGCTGAGTCGTGCTCATTGAGGCCTCTCCAATGTCCAACCCACGGGGACCCGTGGAGGAGCGGGTGCCGCATGATGGAAAGCCTTGGCCGACGCCCGTTGTATTACGAGCACGCGCGTGCCGCCCTCGTGCGTGTCGCGCCACGCCGCGTTGCGTCACTCGGGGGATACGAGGGGGACTCTCAGGGGCTTCCTCTGCACATGGGGCGCGCGCGTGGAAGCCCCGTTGGCGGCGCCATCACACATACACGAGTAGGTATAATATACAGGGTTTCCACGTGGCGTTCGTACACTGTTAAATGGAACATGCTTCGCAAAAAGGTTCCCCTTAGTTGGTGGACCCTATCTGGAACAGGATTGAGGTGTTATACTTACGTAGTGAGACTTATGTGGAACGGTATTAAGATGTGATACGCAGTTATAGAGCGGCGAGAAGCTCGACTGAGGGATCATGATGTATAGTGTTTACTGGTGCAAGGGCCCGACTGAAGGAAGAGCCGGCGCTTATAAGCAAGCGTATTCGTTCCATTTAGAACTTGCGGAAAATGTTTCAGATGTGTTCCCTTTACTTAGCGGGATATATATATATATATATATATATATATACGTGAAACAATGTTAGCGATGTATATGTAAGATACCTCATAATTAAAAGGAGGCGGTTATCACGATAATCTTTACTGCGTGCTTCATTATCGCGCTTCTGTGCTCCTTTACGAGTTATACAGGGAAGAGCTTTCTTCGATGGATGTAACGCCTTCCGAGCCGAACAGAAAGAAACCACATGGAACGATCTCCTCGGCCCGCGTCTTCCTTTTCTTCGTAACGTATGTTTTCCTTTTGTATACCGGAACGGCTTCCGCGGCGCCGTGTAGCTGATCTATAAAGCCAGTGTTTATTAACGTCTGGTTGTCAGCTTAAACCCGCGAGCGCGTTGACGCGCCTCGTCGCTTATAATCCTATGCGCTCCAGTTCCCCGGGGCCGATCGATAAACGAGCGCGCGAGAGCTGAGGTGCTCGCTCGCAGCTCGCACGTGCGAACGAAGTCGCGCGTGTATTATCGCTGACCTCGTTCGGGCGGGTTTGCGATGCGAGTCGTTCGGCTTGACAATGCCGTTGTATATGTATGGTATACCGAGACACAGGCGTTGGCGGGCTGGAGTTCTTCGCCTTATATACGCGCGTTTAGGGGCTGCCGTGCGGCAGTGCATGCCTCTTCACCGACAATGACCGAGCCGCTGTACGTACAGCTGCTTTCCCCATTTAATCTCGGGAAATAAATACCTCGCATCCGCGTGCAGACAATTTGGGGCTTATACGAAACAGACGTGGTACGCCGCTTAAGAAATCTGCGCAGAAATACAGGCTGAATCTGCCTGTTCCAACACTATGCCACTGAAGGATCCAGAGAGGGGGGCCCTGCCCCTTCTTATACTACTACTACTACTATACTACTACTGCTGCTGCTGCTACTGCTGCTAGAGCAATGGCTTTATATAGCATTGACAACGAAACTCCCAACTCTGATAGCTGTATACTGCGACGCAGTGCCTTACGGTATATGTATACCGTTCCGAAGTGATCCCCGAGAAACATTCGCGACTTCGGCACGGCTCAAATAGCACACGCGGGAAGAACTCACCTACATCCGCAGGCGCTTAAGAAGCACATCATGCAACTCTACGTGTGCCGGCACACATACGTAAGCGGTACTTAGCGCAACACGGCTCGTGGTTCTCCCCCCTGAAATCACTCCGGCAGATCTCTGAACGTGTGAGGTCTCTCCCATGCCCTCTTGCAGCTATAGGGGCCGATGAATATGTAAAGGGCGACGAAGGATCGAGCGCGGCGCTATAAGCTGCGTGCGCTCGCCTCGTTTGAGGAAGGGGTCATATATCTCTCTCGCGAACGCGGCGGCGTCTTGCTCGGCAGGTTCGTAATGAACTTTCGTTCGTCTCCTTGGTGTGACTCTGTAACGGTGAGCGCGCTGCAGCAGACGTTCGCGTTACACGTTTCACTTTCGTTTTATCGTTACCTTCCTTCGCGCGCGGTCGTGTGGCATCCGCCGTGCTAACGAAACGGGGGCGGTATAGGGGAGGGGGTTCTGTCTGTCTCTTCCTGGTTTGTTTCTCTGCGGCATTTTTCCCGCATGCTCATCAAAGCAGGGCCGGGTCGAAGAGCGGCGTCGACACTCTCTGCCGGGCCAAAGCTTTGTTTGACGAGAGTCGCAGACACCGCGCGCGCCCGTCGCCCGCATTCCCCGGCCAGCCGCGCTATCGCTCCGGTTTACGTTTGCTGCTGTGTACGCGCATTCGCACGCACACACGCACGCGCGCAACTTGCTGTCAATTAACGGTGGATGCAGCAGCCGGCCCCAGCTGCATGCACTTGCGTTAACCTTAGATGGTCGCCGTCATTAAGAGCCGCCCTTCGCCTCTTTCCTCCTCTCCCATACTGGGTCGGCGCATGTGGACTCGGTGCGGGCGTACGGACACGCATGCATGCAGCGGTCCGAAATTGTTGCGGTTTTGTTTTTCGTTGATTTTTTTTTTTCGCGCACCTGGACGGAAACGAAACGTTGTCTTTATTTTCGTCATCAACGCTCGAGCTTGTCAGAACTGTTCAGTTTAAGCACCCCGACGTCGTACATTTGTACCTGTCGCTGCCCGGCTTTGCAGCTTCTTGGAGATCCTTCCTTTTATTTTTGTGTTTCTTTATACTCCCGGCCACCTCTTCTCTCACCTATAGGCTAACGAGCTATTATGACAAATAAATGGTCTGTATTCATTCATTCATTACACGTTTGCGTGGCTACTCGATTTGAGGTGTTCGTTGAATGAATTTGTCTTCGCGGTGGAATTCAGGGTAAACTAGTATAGGATTCGGCACCGTCTGGGGCATATTCCGCTACTCGTTCGTGGTTATACGGGCCTGCATTTTTCAGCAGCCGCAGGACCTTTGATGCAGCGCCCTGTTCATTTTCGCTTCGTGTTTCCTATATACTCAAAAGAAAATCGTGCAACCAGAGTCTTTTAATTCTTGTCAACAGATACGCGCTCTCCGATTTTCTTTCTCCCATATTGTCCCAGCACGCTCGCTTATAGCCAGCCATCAGCCGTAACCGTTTCCGCGTCCGTCTTACGCGTCCTCAAAAAGCAAATACCCTTCTCAAAGGCGGACATTAGCTTAAAAGCGGGCAATTTACCACCGACTGAATTCGGGCTTACGTCGTATATCCGCTCTCACCGTCGTGCAAGTGGTCGTCCCAAAAGAGCGCGCGGACGAACGCCGCAGGTTTAATGTCCTCCACTGCCGGAAAAACAAAAAAACAAAACATCCGTATAGAAGGGAGAGCGCGCGCGGTCTCTTCTCAGCGTGTATGTATACCGCTCCCCATTAATGGCAGTGCGCGTGTGTGTGCTCTCGCTTCTCTGACGCGACGAGTCGAAGCGCGGAGGAACCCCCCCCCCTTCCTCCACGTCCGGTTTTGGCTCATCCAGTCCAGCAGCGGCGGCGAAGACAAATAAAAGCGCGTCGTCCACCTGCCGGTCGCGATAAGGCACCCGATAGCGCGCGCCTTCTTATACTTCACCGCCGCCTTTGCTGCCACGGCGGCTTTTATATGAGCGTATATACGCGCCGGGGTCCCAAGCGAGCTAGCGCCCTTTCGCCGCCGCATCGGCTGCGGCCTTCCGTCTTGAGAAGAGCTGTCCTCTATCTCTTCCGATACCGACAGCGGCAGCAGGTGAGCGGCGGGCTCGGCGGTCTCGGCAGTCCAGTGCGACGATGGCCGGTCGAAAAGAGAGCGTTTCGTGGCAGCAGCAGCTGCGGGCGCCCGTTCCGAGAAACCGAGGGTACGTCGTACGCAGCGGCGGTGTCTGTCCGCGCACCGGCTTTCCGCCGTCTCCTGCTTCTCCGGGCAGCCTCTTCACCCCCTCCGAAGCGTCCGGTGCTCCAACGCAACGCAGATGCGCTGTGCGGGAAAGCCGACTCGCGCTGCCTTTCTAGGGCTTCTTTTACGGTCTGTTTTCTGGTCTGCGCTCGCTCGCTGACCGGCGCTTGTTGCGAATGTGTGTGTCAGAGGCTGTACGAGAGGAAGCCGTGCTCTTCTGCGGCAGCAGCTGTCCCGACCCGTCTCTGTCCTTCCCCGTTCCTCCTTTCTGACCGCGCTGGCAGTAATAATGCCCGTCCTCTACGAAGCCGTTGTTTGGCTCGGGTCACGCTGTCTCTTCTTGCTTAGCCGATGTTTGGTTTCTCGCTCACTGAAAGATACAGGTAATGTCTAAAAGCTGCAGTGCACAGCGGTAAACTTGGAAGGGGAGGTTCCGAACGAATCGGTTTGTGGCGTAATTTTGATTGCAGCTGTGAGCCAGCAGGGCAGCTCCTTTCTGCGTTCCTTTCTTATTTCGCCGCTTTTGTGTTCGACGCGTTACCAAACTAAAATACGGCAGCGGTTGTTGGTATTTTACGCTGACTGCAACGAGAAGGACGAAGAGCGAGCCTATTACTGTCGGGTGAGGGGCCGCCTTGCAAAGGTTTGGCAGCTCGGCAGAGAGCGGTATATGGTCCCGTACGCGGGCATCTTTCTGTCCCTTGTAGCGGTCGCTTGATCTTTTATTCGCCGAGAAAGGCAGAATCACGAAGAGGGGGGCGCAACATCCGAAAACTCGGCTCCCGAAGGAGCCGACCGGCAGCGCGACGAGCGAAAGTGAAAACAAGCCGAAGCCCTTGTGGTGGTAAGCGGCGATTAGGCGGCCAACGGGGAGGGGCTTACTCCCCGCCACCCCGACAATAGAGCAAGTAGTAAACAAAAGGCAGAACGTCTGCCGGTGTTGTTTCGTCCCTCTCTGTGTTCTCGGCGGCGGCCGCGTGGGGGGGGGGGGGGGGGGAGGGGTTGTTGCGCGGACGAACCGGTTTCCCACCTGGGAAGCTTCTTCTCCTCCTCTCCAGCCTGGTTCCAGACCTTATCGCAGCGTTTACACACGCTCGTCCCCGTACGCCCATGCATAAACACGAGACGGCGGCAGTCATGCTGCTGCTGCTGCCGCCGCCGCTGCTGCTGCTGGTGAGCGGCCGACCTCCGGTCTGACTGCGTCGGCCCGTGTTCGGGCGCACTGCCGCCGCCTTTGGGGCTGGGCGGGCAGACGGGGAGGGCATCACGACTTCGGGGAGACTGTCGGTCCTGCTGCGCTCGTGCGTTCGTGCGCCATTTTTGTGCGTTCGTGCGGGAGCGCGTGCACAACTGGTGAAGAGGGGAAGGGGGAACTCCGAGCAAGAACTATACTCCTCCCTTTCGCCGTCTTTGTTTTTAGTGCGGCGGCTTTTACTTTGTTTGTTTGTTGGTTTCCCCCAAAGTAATGGCGGCAGTTACCAGCTGCGGAGAAGAATTGGCGCGGTGGTAAATTAGGAGCGGGCGTTTGTTGTTGTTTAGTAACTGTAGAACAACTGGGAGGTATATGCAGCGGGGCGTTTACTTCTTTGAGCCTGTTTCTAATCTCGGGTGCCCTTCATTATCTTTTTTTTTCTGCTGGTCATGATGCAGGCGAGGTGAAACGTGCGAGTTGTAAGCAAAAGCCTGCGTTGACCGAGAACAACTATTGCTGCGAGGGCGTTTCATTTAAGTAAAAATAACTAGACCAAAGAGAGTGGAGAGGAATAGGGGGGGGGGGGGGGGTAGGGAAGGGGCATCAGCAGTAAGTACGATGATTGGAGGCACAGTGTAGTTGGGCCAAAGGAAGTGCAGTACAAAAAAGAAGTAATTGGCCGCGCGGGATTTGTTCATTACAGTTTTTTTGTAGCGTTTCTTCTTTTATTTTATTTTTCGTTTTTTATGTGGTTTCTTTCGTATTCGTTTGTCTCACTCCTTCTTTTTGTCTTTGTGAAAAAATAAATGGAGCGAAAGGTGTTAATGAGGGCCAGTTTGCACTTGAAATGGAGCACGTCGCTTTTCTTTTGTGTTTCTGTGTTCTTGAGTTGCCTGTGATACAGGTTAATTGTCCGTTTGTTTGAATGTGTCACGCGCCGTGCCCGCTCTAAATTTTGTCTTTCTTTTTCCCTCGCTTGCTGTGTTGAGCAGAGCCTTTTACCGTTATTGTGTGCGAGCGTGGGTGCCCAACCGTCGTTTGTTTTTCGTGCATGCCATTACGACGTACGCGCAGCATTCTGGCCGCCATGATTTTGTTCATGTAGTATTATCAGCAACAGAAGAAACAAAAATTAAACAAAAAACACTATATATCGCTTGCTTTAAGGCGTATTGTTTTAGGAAGCGCGTGCTATACAGTTCCAGCTCCTACTAACAGCTTAGCTCCTAACAGCTCCTAATAACAGCTAACGTACATATATGTAGGTACATATTTTATTGGTTGCCTGAAATAAACTTCAAAACTTCAGTCTCAACTTAGTAACATATAGAAAGCATTAGCGAGAGAACAGTTACATTATTTTTTTTTTAAAGAAGTGATCACTCTTGTCCCAACGGGGGGGCAATCGCGAAGTTACAAAGAGGTCTACGATCTGGCGTGTTGCCTGTCGCGCTGTCGTGACCGGATGGGCACTTAGAAGGTGGACATAACATAACAAGGAGAAAAGGCGGTTTTCTGCTGCACTTATACATTTCGGCGTTTCGTTCGCAGAATACATCGCCGGCCCCAGTCCGGTGAACCAACCAGTTCTCACTTCACGTGCGTAGTCGCAGCAAAACGAATTTTGCTTAGAGCATTCAAGAAACGTTTCTGTGCCAATACGCGTACGTCGAGACCAAGCGTGTGTTTGCGGGGGGCAAAAATAAAAACTTATTAGTGGCATGTTTGCTCAGCCCCAGTCGTGCACGCTCGTGACGCGTATCCGTGACAGCCGAGTACCTTTGCAAGCCTGCGCATGTGTAGCGTCAGCCAGCTAGAGCTTCGTTCTTTCGAAAACAATGGCTCTCGGCTTCCTGCCAGCTCGTCGAGCAATACTGGCACGACTTCGGCGCGCTCAGTGAAACGCGAATACAACCGTCGTTAGAGCGCTATATGCACCGACCGTCACGTCAGAGAAGGCGTGGCTGACGCCATCGCTGATGTCTTTTGAGTAACTCATGGTCATCATAGCACTACGCGTGTCGCAGCGTTGTAATTCGGACGCCTGTTCGCGTATAGGGTCTCGTATACGATGCCTATTCGTAACGAACGTACACGTCTGTTGCACGTCGGGTATCGTGGTCACACTTTGACACCAGCATGCTGTACCGCGGGGACGTCACAGGGTGCAGTTGTTCATCGGCAGCTTGAAGCTCACTCACTCCTCATAGCTGCCGCGTCGTCATACGAATACTCACTCGCTTATCGAGCCCAGTGTCGGGTATCGGATAGGCGGGTATGTGTCATTCACTCGTTTTGAAATCGTCGCCGTGATGACGGCGTCTCGAGGGCTTATTCACGTCGCCAGGTGTTTGTCAGCCGTCGCGTCCCGACGTCGTATACGTGGTCCGCCATTATGTCCGTGGAGCGCACGTCCTCACGTGGCCCATCGCCTTCGCATGAAAGTGTGTTCACAAGCAGCTCTCTATATAAAGCCGTTTCGCAAGTCGCTCTACGGCGACTTTCGAAACCGCGCGAGCGGATGATAATGCAAGCAAGCACGTGGAGAAGCTCTTCTTGGCCTCGAGCCCACAGCGGCGCGGACATCTTATAAACCCGTCCGCCAGTGTTGAATCTGTTTAGGCGCAGCTCGTGGAGTTTGCTCGGTAAACTCGTCCGTTTCTGTGGGCAGCTACTGTTCTATAGCCTCTCCTGTATGGAGTACACACTCGCCGGTGGCGTGCACGCGCTCTTTGGACGGCAACCACTTCGCGAAGTGTATAGCCAGCCTGCTCGCTTCGGTTTGCGCCCACGTTGACCTCGACCCGCCTGTGATCAACATCCGAGTCTCTCTCTCTCTGTCTGAGCCCGTGATGAACACCGACTCTTTCTCTTGCTCTCTTTCGTTCTTTATATACCGAAAGCGCTCTGTTTTAGCGAGCTCGATCAGCGCCGACCTCGGCGTCGAAGCAAAGGCTGTGTGTGCGCTGCGCATGCGTTGGAGTCACGCACGCTTGTGGTAGTGAGTTATAGCGCGAAATTTCGGCTTAAAGGGCTTGACTCCTCCTAGAACTGCGAGGAGGAGAAGCCTCTTAGTGCGAAGGACACCCGAGGCGAGCGTATAGCTCGCGACGCCACGGTGGAGCCTCGAGACGAGTCTTCATGCAGTCTCCTTAAGGCGACGCCCGACGCCGTTCTTTCGAGTTTCGGCCCGGTCTCTTCTAGTAAAAGGAGAGGGGGGGGGGGGGGGAGCAAAAGAGGAGGTGTGGGCTCGGTGAGGCGTCCAAGCCCGTCGTGTTCTCGTCTTCGTGGTCCCCGCAATGGCGCGGAGGCGTGAGCGGTTGGCTTCTCATGCACCGTCGCCCACGCTGCAGAGAGCCGTTTTGATGCCATGGCCTGCCGCGGCAGCGGCGTATGTAGTATATAGAGGCCCGCTTTCTCGGTTAGTTGCCCTGCCTATGTGTGTGTGTGTGCGCGTGAGTGCGGCTGGGGGTGCGCGTTTATAGAAAACGCCACCACCACCACGCCACACGCGTCTTTCTCTCTCGCCCTGCTGTGTGCAGACGAGATCGAGAGGGCCGGGCCCGCGCTGTGCGCCGACTCGGTCGCGTGAGCAGAGGGCGCGCATGCGCGACTTCGAAAGGAGGTTGCTAGCGTCGCGCGACGGTCGCGAAGCTGTAACGAAGCGGTCCGCTGGAGCATGGCGACGACGAGCCTGCGCGACAGGGTATAGCGCGCGCGACTGTATGCAGCGCAAGGCCCGAGCCAGCGGTTTGTGCAGCGCAGGCCCCCTTCGGCGACAACTTGCGCAGACAGAGGAGGGGGGTCCATCCTGTGGGCGAGTCGCTGGAGCGTGATCTCGGGCACGTACTGTGTCTGCCAACGCTCGCTGTCTCTCTCTTACTTCGCTTGACAAAAACGTCGTCGCGCGCCCGTTGCCGTAAACAATGTCACCGTTGCTGCTGCTGCTACTACTGCTGCTCTCCTGAGGATAGATGGGTCGTCTCTCTCTCTCTTTACGACCTCACAATAGAGCCGAAAAGAAGAATGGTGTCTTGGAAAACCTACGCATGGTTGCGGCGGTACGTGCGAGCGTAGTGCGAAATGGGGAATTGTGCGTCGGTATACTTGAAAAAAGGTCGTGGCGTTAGCGAAATTCATATACCCCTCCAGCCCGGAGATCCGCGGGTGACAGGGCGGCGCGGTTGTCGCGTTTTCTTCAGGGCACGCTCGACACTTTTGTGTACCGTCGTTAGTCAGGTGCACGCTTCGTCGGAGCTTGTGGGCGTCCGCTCGTTTTGTGTTCAACGGTCCCTTGCCTTATACCTTCTGCTCGATAAGTATAGCACGTGGCGAAGTGCCGACAGTGTGCTGCGTTTGTTTGCAACGTCTCGTTAAGTAAAGGTGAGAGACCGAAAACAGAAATTACTAAGCGTCTCCGAGGCCAGCGTTCATTGTGCTTCGCGTAATGGAGTGTTGACCCCGGTGCGGGGGAGGGGGGCACTGCCGTTTCTTCATATGAGCGTGACGGAACTAAGCCTATACTTTGCGCGCGGAGAGAAACTGCTGTGATGCGACCGTCGACCGCCACAAGACGCATTCGTGGCTGAGAGCCAACGCGTGTGCCTCTCGGAAAAACGGACGCGTGCAGAAAAATAGGAGTGGGCCACGTGATTGGTAGTCAGCAGCGGTGGGCGCCCACCTAGATTTAGCGCGGTGCCCGTGACCGGGACAGGCATTCCCATTGTGGCGTCCGCATCGAGCGCCCACGTCTTCTCGCCCTTATACTCTGCCGCGAAGCAAACCGCGCACGTGTGTGCTGCCGGGGCCACATGGCGCACTTCGTGTGGCGTTATAATTAAAGGCCAACTGCGACGAAATTTTTGGACCGCGTAAGAATATCTCGTTTGAAGGTATAGTACGCAAATATGGAGCAGACTTCGCGCAAGATTTTGCGTTTGAAATACGTGCGAATGCGTCGCGAAGAGCTCGCAGAAAATAGACGTCTTTTTTTTTTTTTTTTTTTTGGATAACGAAAAACGCCGTAATTACCGTTCGCCTGAAATGATGTAGAACCTGCAGACTGGGGGAACCAATTGACGCGTCACTGGACGAGACCTCTAGGCAGCGTCCGCGGGGGGCGAAAAATCTTGGAGGTGATGTGCATGGGGTTTGCGTCATATCCGCTAACTAGTGCTCGCGTCGTCTGCTGACGTCCTACTTAAAGGCTCTTAATTAAAGAACAACGCAAAAAAGACAGAAACAGGCAATCTCAACCCTGCAGTTTCTCCAAAACTGCTTCGATAGAATGCCTACTAGTACATAACCAATTAGCGAAAGTAAAAATGCGTTGCGGTTGTCCTAGCTGCAGCATCCGCGTGCGATGCGATGGCCCGGCCTCAAACTTTACCATCCGATAAAAAAAAAGAAAATTATTCAATGTGCTAGAGAAAGACAGAGATACAAATAAAATGAAAAGCAGCAGCCAGAAACAAAGAACAGGTTAATCAGAAGAATGCCCTATATGCGGCACGAGCGAAGGCGGATTGGTGATTTAAAGGACACATGGGTGATGCATGTGCATGAGGAGTGCATATAGTTAGTTATAACGGTGGGCGTCTGCTATATAGTAAGCGGCCAGACAAGTATTTTTCACTTCAGGAAGGTCATTGATACACGGATAACTTTCTAGGCATATGATGGCTGATTCTGTGCATTCGCATTGTGTAAGCTTTCCGCAGGTTCGCATGAAATTCTTGTACGAGTGAAAGGTGCGAAAAGACGAGGAAGGCCGGTTATGATGGATTTATTGATTGATTGATTCCCCAAGCAAGACCTTAGCTAAACAAGAGGCGCCGTATAGTCGAAGGCTGATGATTTTGACCACCTGGGGTTCGTGTACCGAATTCTAAGCACGCGAGCGTCTTTGCATTCCGCTCTCGTAATATACGTCAGGGACTCGAATTCTCGACCTCGTGCTCGGCAAACACTGCTTCCTCCTCACTTCTAGTGCGTGACAGCTCTCTCTATAGTGCGTGACAGACGGTATAGAGTATGCCGTAAAACAGCAGCCTCGCGGGTTTAATTTCACCGGCGTTATACCGCTACACGATCTCTATTCTGACATGTGTGCATCGGAGCCTGTCGCATGTGGTGTGATCCCGCGTCGGCAGGAAGTTGCGCCACACATGCACTCACATGTATACACCGCTTCTCTCCATGCGATTCTCCGCGGCACATGGAGAACGGTATATTGCGCAGGTCGGCCATGAAATAAATGCATGCACCTTTTAAATTTCCAGTAATTCGCAAAATTATACGTCGATATCGGTTTGATTCCAGTTTGGTTTCGCGCCCGGAGATGATGAATTTTTGTTTTGCACTGTCTTAAAATATAATATATGCACGTATAGGCTCCAGCAGGGCCCGCGAGGTGTCGCACATCATTTGTGCAATAGAATCGGCAAGTGTTCGCCAAAACAGTTGGTATCAGACAAATGGCGGCCATGTATCACCTGTCTCTTCGGGAGCCTGCACTACGACAGAATCGTGGCATTCGAGACTCCATTAAAGTATGAGAAAGCTGCTTGTGTGGCGTGGACTACGCCTATTGCGCACAAAGTCTCGACAGCACGTGCCGGACTCCTGTTTACACTTGATTTAGGCCCATGCTGCTTAATTTGATGAGCTTGTCCCTTCGCCTATAGGTTAACAAGAAGGACTTAATATAGCGCATGCACTGCGGAATCATGGATGTGAGACTTTGTGCATACACGTGGGCCACCTGAGCACGCCCTCTCGAGGGAAGCAGTTGCTCGATTTTACGAGTTTGCCTGTCTGCCTGAGATGCAGGGCGTCGCCGTCAGCAGTTGTCCGCTGTCGTCTGTGTGACAGTGAAGTTCCCATTTTCTCTACAATTTGCGATGGAAACTGCTTTGCCGAAATAATTGCAACTTTTCGTCTTTTATTTCTCTCTTTCGTGTCGTAATAAATTTAGTATATGCTCCTGACTTTCCGGTTACTCTGTACGTTCTGGAAAAAAAAAAAAAAAACAGCTCGTTATGGCTTGCGGACTTGTTCCTTCTGCCGTCTTCTGCCGCTTCGTACTGCTTTTGATGTCGTTTTTTAACATGTATACGCCCTCGCACTCAGTCAAGACAAACATGGTATGAAGTTTTTTTTCTTTTTTTTAAATTTTCTGTTACTCAACTCTTTTTGTCGATCGCCTCCACCCTCGCCATATTGCGAAGAAAAACGAAACTTTGCCCTCAACCGCCACCGGGATTCGAACCCCTCTGCGACAGTGTGCAAGTTGGGGAGCCAGACGCGCACTGCGTTATCGCGCAGCTTCGGCGCTTGCTTATTAGCGCGGGATTCTCGCGCGCCACACAGATTCTGACACTGGTGGGGTCAATGCATGCAATTTCGGAGGCTACGCCAGACAGTATATAGCGATGAACGAGAACAACATTGTGTGCGTATCGCCGAGAAGAAAGGAACTTCTCGCGAAGATATGGCGCTCGGGGTCCGCTTTCATGAGAGACATGCCTCTGTCGCAGGTTATAATATGAACGAGTTCAATTAAGCCGTAAAACTTGCCGAAGCCTTCTCATCTCAGATTTCTTTCGACCGTCCGGTGGCTCGGTATGTACGGCGCACCTAGGGTTATTGTATATGCTACCTTCGGTAGCATATATGCAGTAACTCTATAGGCGCACGTTTATATGTAAAGCGCCCTTGACGCATGCGCAGTGCTCGTCCTGTCGACGCCGCACGTAATCTCGATCTCGTGAGCGCGTTTCGTTCCAAGACACGACTGGCCTGCGCCTGCTCGCCCCCTGACGGGAGGGCCTTGCCGCGGGCCAACGTGACATGACTGTGTGTATTCGTGCCATGTCGGTGCGATAGGAAGACGCGCTCGCGGCCCAGGATGCATGAGAGAACCGGGAGTGTCAGGCACATATACGTGAGCTTAGCTTTTTCTTACCTCCTCTCTTTGTGTCTATTTCACTTTGAGGCGTGTACAAGCTCTATATACCCGCTCCGGGTGGAGCCGTGGGCAGCAAAAACGCCTGCACCTCGCCGGGCCAACGACGTTTTGAAGCCGCGCTGCGGTGGTACCGCCGCAGATGCAGCCCGCGCCATGACAGCGCGGTCACGCGCGAGCGACGCACGGCGCACGAGGCCTCGTCGTCGGCGGCGGCTGGCTTCATGTGCGTCTCTCCCTCGTTATTTCCCCGTGTACGTATAGTTGAGTGCAGTGAACACCGGAAGAGGAGAGCGTCGCGCTTGAGAGCCTTGCTGTCCTGCCGGTTAGCTAGTATTCCTATATAGCTTGGTTTCCGCGCGGGATTAACCGCGGGGCGCCTGCATGCTGCTTTTTTTTTTTTTTTTTTTTTTTTGCTCGTTGTCCTTAAAAGAACGGCTCATTTATCGCGGCGCTCGGAGTGTTATCGTTAATTACGGCTGTTACGTGATAATTTAGCGTGTACTTCTCCTAACTCGCCCGCGCGCGTTTTCGTGGTTCGTGGCCGGAGATTGATTCAGTCGCACGCGCGCTTGTTTGTGGGGTGAGGCTGAACTTGACATTTATATTCGTGCGCTGTATATGCGTGTACGGCAATACAATCGGCGCGTTGAACAGAGCTTTCCGAAAATGGCTGGCGCACGGAAAGTATTTGTACTATTTCGTACAGGTGTCAAAATTGTGTACATGTCGCGCCATAATTTGTCTCGGTTATTGGTTACCGATTCGATTTACCTCAATGACGTGCAGCATTGGGGTATTCTGCGCGCTGCTTTATGCGAACACACCACATTAGGTGCTCCATTGCGTTGTACACAGTGAACGCGAAAGCGTTTTAGAGGAGTTGCTCCTCTCAGACTCCTGTGTACCGCCGCTTTCGGTAGCGTGCCTGTCCTCCATGACCACGGAACAGCAGCGTGAGTTGCCATGCGCGTCCGTATTTATGAGGAGCCAAAAAAAAAAAAGAGGTCACTTACTCGTTTCTTTCCTAATTGTTGTCAGGTGTTGGGCTGTAGCACTCGTAATATATATCGCCGTCTATCCCAGTTCCTTACGCTAAGTGGAGCCGAATTCACAAAGGTTTTTTGCTCGGCCTTTGCTAATATGTTTTCCGTCCCTATTGGACTGTTCTTGTTCTTACAAACTTTACTAGCGGAAGAACTTTTTGTGAATACGGACTCTGGTATACCTCCGCCGATCGCAGCTATTACATATTAGGCCCTGCGCTTCTTCTATTATTATTTATTTATTCTTTTCTTTCTATATTTCTCTCTCTTCTTTTCTTTCCGTGTTTTTTTTTCTTTCTTTTTTTCTTTACTGTTGACGTCCACCAGGCACGCGATACTAAGCGACTTTCTTTTTCTCCCTCTAAAACATATTAAAAGATGTAGAAATGTATCGGGCTTGAATACTGTAATTCGGTGTTCCCGTTAATTCTGGCCCCTATATACTCTGCCCGCGGGGTCTAGCTGCCTGTGTTCGCCTCGGTGGACGACTTACCGCGTCGCTCTCGATCTGGAGTATGGCGAATGTAGGCCGGGCATTAATTTCTTTACTTCGCCGCGCGCACGCACGCACTCGGCCGTGCACGGTGCACCGAATTGCGGTGAAACGAACCGTGCGACCGCGCCATGTGCACCTCCCCGTCCCGGTGATGCGGCCGGCTTGGCTTCTGTCTTGTCTATATAACTGACCGGTTAACTCTCTCTCCCTCTGCTCGCGGCAAGCAAGCTAAAAGCAAGCCACCCGCGCACGCCGTGACTGCAGCGGGCCTCTTTGAAGGCGTCGCGGCCCGACAGTCCCCTTGTGTGCAACGCGCTACACGGCTGTCCGGTCGCGTTGCGTTTCTGCACGACAGGGCCGGCTTTCGAGTCGTGCTCGGAGTTGACGCGGGTGCCTCGCGTACGTGTGTGTGTGGGAGCGGGCCTGCCTTTTGTCCCATCTGTCAGAGCAAGGAGCTGGACCGCCTCGGTCCTGTGTTCCGCGTCTTAATTCCTGTCCCGGCTGGTGGCCCTCCTGTCTCCTTTGTCGAGCGGAGGAGGGTAAAAGCGTACAGCCAGCCGCCCGCGGGAGCCGGCGATGCGTAGCACAGGGCGCGGCGGTTATTCTGCTGATCGCTGACGTACGTGTCGCGTCGAGACGTCGTCCTGCCGGCTTGTCTAAAAGATGCGGGTCGGCGGGGTGCGCCGTATTACGAGACGAAATTCAGCCGCAGCACGCGGCTTGTTATATACAGCCGTCCAGGACACGTTCACGCGAAAGCCGGTTTTGCGATCTTCGACTCTCATTTCGTTCGCTTCGTTCTTTCGGTTTCTATAGCGTTCGTCTCCTCCCGAGCCATAGTTAGCTGAGGTGATGCATGGTTTATTCGAGTAACTCTGCAGCGAGCTCTCTGGCGCTTCTTTGGACTCCGCGTACGTGGTCTAGTTACACCTTCGAATTACTATAACGTCGCCCACTCTGAAGTCTCTTTGTCGCTTAACACAAGTCTTCTCATCTGTCCCTGAAGGCCCGCCTACTCGAGGGAGGTGGGCCTGGATCTCGCATTTCTCGCCGTTGGCAACGTCGCAATGTGAGCGCGCGGTCTTCGCATGCTTGAGCCGTTTCACCTCGTCCCGGCCTGGCCCTGCCGGGTGCAGTCGGCCAGTGTCATGCCCAACTCACTGCGCTATCTGTTTTTTCCCGTGCGAAAGGTCACATGGGAACGGCGCGCAGCATGCGACGGTGGCGAAAAGGGCGTTCCTCGATGGGCGACGGCTTCGGCTCGTCGTCGGATTCGAGGTCCCGCTTCGCTGTCCGTACTTAAAAGTTCACGCGACCCCGTCCCGCCTTCAGAAGCCCCAGCTTGAAAACAAGCAAGAAAATAAGGAAAGAAAAGAGCGAGCAGGAAGTAAATACGGTCTGCGTGGCCGCGGATGCCTGCAGGCGTACCATCTGCGCGCGCATGCGGTTGCTGTAGCTCGGTGCGACCCAGCGCCGCCCGTCGATGCATGACGGGCGGACCCAGCGGGAACGCGTACAGCCGGTAGCAGAAGCGGTAGCTGCGCAGAAGCATCGGTGGCATCGCTCGGCTTCTTTTCGGCGACCCCGTGGATATGCGTGGTTCCGTGATGCGTCGCACGTTGCTTCCGCCGCCCGCGGTGCCAACAAGGGGCGCGTCGCTCGCGCGGTCCACTCTGCGGACAAAACAGCCAAGCACGCATCTATAGGCATGGTGCGTCTCCCATTTCGGAGCCGTCCCTAAAACCCTCTGTAGAGACGTTCGTGGCTTGAGCGACCAGCGGGACTTCAGCGAGGGATAAAGTTGAAGCACGTATCAAACAGAGCACGAGCACCCACGAGACGCTTTTACTTTTTTCTTCTTTTTTTTTTTTTCTGCTTGTGTATGGGCGTATTATTTGATCCTCACATCTTAAGCTCTTAAGTCTCATTAGCTGTTTGGAACTCCCTGTATAACACATAGTGCTATAAATTCTCGCCTTTCTATAGGTGTTTCTTTATATAGCACTTTTATACACCGGGACCTTAATCACTATCGTTAGCTCCATTCGCGCACTAGATTTCGTCGTTTCGGCAGCGTTCGAGACTACAAATCTGTGAGTGCAGGAGAACACATTATATGTAAATGCAGTTTGCAGAACGCTTTCTGCCGGGCCGAAGCGTAAGACTGTCTCAGCATTGGTTCTCGACAGTGAATGCCTCGTCCAGCACCGTTGGCGCTATACACGAGCGGCTTCCCGCTGCCTTCAACCGCTCGGATAGGACGGAGGGACCGACAGTCGAGCATCCATATCATTGGTGAACCGCTGGTCTTTTTTGCGGGGCTTAGCCCCTCCAATTGGTGCGTCTCATCTAAGTAGGTCGAAGAGGCGTGCGGCGCACCAGTGACGGGATCCCCAAGTCACTCGTGAGTGCCTCCAGATGAGCGGGTGAAGCTATAGAGGGGCGTTCCCACCTGCGCTCTTGAGTGCATTGCGGTAGAGTAAGTTCATCCCGGAAGCGCAGTCGTCGTATACTGCCAAACGACAATGTCATAGCAGCAACGGTACAGAAGGTCTGCCAGGACGAGATCGCCTCCGGATAACGGGTTGTGCTGCGAGCCACCTCCAGTGATGGCTGTCAGTCAGGCTAACAGAAAGGATAGAAGCGCCATCCGTTGGCAAGCAAGCTCCACGGTGGACATTGCTCACGCCGCGTCTTTGGACTGCAGTATAGAGACTGTTGCGTGGGTGGGTGGCAGGCTCGGATGAGGGCGTCCAGGAAGAAGCTAAGGATCCCATCGCTCGCGCACTATTGTCGCCGCACCGAGTTGCGGGTTCCTGGAAGTCGTCGGTGTCTTTCATGGCCTTGTCCCAGAGGGCTCTGAGCGCGACTGTCGCAGCGAGCGGCAGTCGTTATTGACTGCCCCAATAGTGACTGCCGCAATATTCCAGCGTGAAAGGCTGCGGGGATGGGTCTCGGAACGTAAGCGCCAAGGCTCTTGCGACGGTATACGCCTGTAGTCCGGCCTGCGGTCGGTGTCTATAGGACCTGCACCTGTATATATGGACGATTTCTTCCAGTATCTCGGCCCGTTCCAAACATTTCTCGTTTCGTTTGTTCGAGCGTGAGACGCTGGTCATGCGGGCGTTGTCCGAGCAGTTTCCCCGAAGTCCAGCCGTCGCCCAATTGTCGAACCGTGAAGGCAGCCGGAGCCGGTTGCTTGCTTTCGTCGTGCGAAGGTCGGCATGGCTCTTCCGGGACTGCATGCCACGGTCCTCCGCCGGCGTAGGGGGCTAGCGAGGTCGCATCGTTTCAAGTCGCCTTTCCACGTCTCGTTAGTTTTCTATTTCACGGTGCCACCAGCATCAAAACTGAACTTGTGACGGTTCTTCTTATCATGCATTATTCTCTATTTTTGTTCGTCCTTTCTGGAAAGTAAAAGCCGTCACCATTGCTTTACTTTCGCTTCAAAAAAAAAAAATAAACAAAAGCGTTTCTAGCAACCGACTTTAATCGCAGCAGCCGTTGCAGGACGGACGTCACGCCTGACGTCCTTCATCTGCTCTGGTCATGTGACGCCCACCGGCAACCGAAGCATCGCAGCACACAGCGCCGTCCGTATCAAGTGCAAAGCTGCGAACAGTGCACTGCAGCACCGACTGGCAACGGTCGCACAAAAGAAAGATGTCCTTATCTGTCTCCCGTCCATCGCGACTGAGACAGGTGTCGTCCACGGGGTCTAGGCGTGAGAAGGAGTCGACACCACCGATAGATCTACCCTTTTCCAAATTTTCTTTTTCCCGATAATTAGGCGCCGAAGCGCCATCCAATTTCAATAAACGTTCGTTCATTCAGTCGTTCGCAAGTCGCACCGGAAGGTCAGTCCTTGTCTGCGCGTTTCGCAAGTTTCCAGCTGTGCGGGTCATCGGGTGCAACAGATGAAGTGAGCGCGCAACGGCCGAGGCAGGAAAGGGGACGCCGGTTTGCGCGAGCGCGTGTGTGCGTGCTGTGCATGGTGGCCCATGCATTCTGCGGCCGGCCGGCGGATGGTCCGAGGCGAGCGCCTCTGCTGCTGCGCGCTCGTTGTCAATGACCGCTAATGACCCCGAACCTCCGACGACCCCCCCTACGGCGGGCGGGCGGGCGGGCGGCAGTAGTCGGTCCGCTCTGGCGGAACGTGGCCGGCCCCGGAATTAGTTGGGCCGCCAACTCGGTCGTGCGCCGCGGCCGGGCGAAATGTCGTTCCTTTTATCAAAACTTCCCGCTGCGCCGCTCACGTTTCTTTTTATCGACCCGCGTCCTCATCTGCTCTCTAGCGTCTATCGTATCTGTGTGTGCGTCTCGTTTGCGTGTTTGTTCTGAACAAATTGGCTCCGAGTGCGAGATGACCCGTCGTGCTGGCTCCGGCGGCACTGGCGCTCTGCTAGCTGTTGAGCACGAGGTCGAGGGTTCGATTCTCGCTTGTTGGATGGCGAAGGGGTCAGAATGCAAAAGAGAGAGAGAGAAAGCGCCCGTGCTCCTGTTACATTTTGCTGGGGGTCAAAGGACCCACTGTGGTCGAAAGGCGTGGTATTTTGTTAAGCAAATGCAAATCCGGAGTCGCCCACTATGGCGACCTTCATGTCCGAGGGCCAGCATCGGGTCGTTAAGCCCTAGGAATGATTATTGGAGGCGATTACCTTTTAAAAAAAAATCGCTGATCCTGGCCTGGATGTGTTGGAATAATTGTGACATACTTATCAAAAGTATCAGGCATCCTTCCTTTTTTTTTTTTTTTTTTTTTTGAAGTGTGGCTTTTCAGGCTAGTTGGTTAGATACATCGGAGGGGGTCTGTTCTTGTCCGTGTCTTCTAGCGCTATGACCCTCTCTGAATGGATGACCCTCTCCGAAATACTACTACTACTACTACTACTACTACCTTAACCATTTACGGGGCTACTACCGTCCACTATTTCCTTCCTTCTATACTAGGCATCATGGGCCATCGAATGAAATTGCGGCACATTAATGTGCGCAGATAGTGCGAACGAGTTGCGCTGGACGCGCGACTGCGGACAAGAGGCCTTGAGGCGTGCTACGACGGTTGCTAGGCGCGTATCCGGAGAGGAAACGTCCGCGAAGTAGCAGGCCCCTCGGCGTATACATCTGTGAAGGTCACTCGCCGACGGTTAAGCGGGCGAATTAAAGCGGCCTACTGCGTGTAAGTCCAGGATCGTAGGAATCGGCAACGGGGCGGTAGTTTCTGGCACTGCTGTGGTCGAGAGAGTTGAACCTGTACGCTCGCGTCTGTGCCAAACGGTTGGACGCGCGGCGAAGGTGTCGCTATGTAAGCCCCGACAAGAATCTTAATTTGCTGGCATCTTAATGTACGGCACGCTTGGCCTATACCCAAAGGCAGTATACTCTTACGCAGTACGCGTGCTGCAGTTAAAAGTTTTATGGAACACGTATAGCCTTCGCTTTTGGGTTGAAGGCTATGCTCATTAAACACGCTGGCCATGACTCCTTTAAAGTTGCGAATCTTGTCCAGTTTTCAATCGCATTTGCTTTGGACGGCCACGGACAGCAACTATAGTCGGGAACCGCTCTTTGCCAGAATGGCACATGCACGTCGTGAAAAATGTGTTCCTTTTTTTTTTTTTTTGGCGGAAAAGGCTTGTTGGTGCGCTTACAGCTTTGGGTACCCAATGCATTCGCGAACATCATCGCACTTCGCTGACCTGCACGTACGTGCGACCGATGATTTGCACACTGTGACCACGGCCAGGAAGGAGCCTTAATGTTCACTTTTCGAGAGCAGTAAACACATTCCATCTCTGGCCGTACGTATAGGCTGTATTTGGCCTTAGCTGCGCCATCGCGCGATTAAAAGCCATCGATCATCGCGCATGGTTTCAGTAACAGGATTTAGCGTTGACGATTATGAGACGTGACCAGAAGCTATGGTTGTATAGAAACCGCGTGCTGGGTGAGTGAGTTTCTGTACACACCAAGAAATGGGAGCCCGTCCAACAGGAAACCAATTGTTTATTGCGCATACATGGGCGCAGAAGTGCCTTCTTGGTACAATGTGTTCTTGCCTCGTTGTTTTGTCCTCTGTGAGCGATTAGCGTCGTGCCAGCTGGACTGGGTGGCTGACGCTGTCACACTCGTTCATGGCATCTAGGGAGTTGCGCATTTTTGCTGTTGTCGTCGTGGTCGTTATTGTTTTGTCTCTGCCGTGCCAAACCGAAACACTATAGCTTACGCACCTCCTAGTATAGCCGCGTAAATCTGGACAGGCTTGATCTCGAACGTCGGACATATAAGACGAAAGACATCGAACTTTGACTGGATGGTACTGCGCTAGGCAGCTATACATGTTGTCTCCGTCTTTTCTAGTTTTTGGCCAGACCAGCACGGAAAGATAGAAGACGAGAATGGACGTGGTCCTCCTTCCCCCCTTATCTGTCTGCATCGGTCTTGCCTACTGCAAACCTTAACTAATAATGTCATTGTTTGTTTTGTTTTTTTCTTTCTTGCATTCCGCGTTCCTCACCCGTCACGAAAATAGTCGCACGTAACAACCGTCACGGAGAGCATGGTTCAGAATGATGCCACTGTCACGTGGCCAGTCCGGACCCTCATTGCAGTCGACCCGCATTGAGAATTTTGATCGATATAGCAGCGCGTGAAGCGTTTGTGAGTGCAGCTGAATCGAAGCCAATCGCACATGAAAATGCCGCGCGGCAGCCGTCAATATGCAGTGCGTTCGACATTCACTGATTAAAACACACTCTAACGTGTCCTTGCCAAGGGTACGTACATGGTACGATATGATAATCGCTAATGTCGATCCTTTTGAATCACGGTGGCGACGACATATATAGCCACCTTATAGCCTGTGTACATTAAAGTGTCACCGTGTCGTAACCTAGCACTTTGCCTATCTCTGTTTTGTCTCGTAAAGGTACCCATGCCTGTGACCATCTTGTCGTCGTCCCTCCTCCGCCTTTTTCTATCTTTTTTTTTTTCTTTTCCCTCATTCCAATACTCCAATTGTCCCGGACCTTCGCTGCCTATTGAAGCGTTGCCAATCAATGCAGCCTGTATTGTTTACGCGTGCCCACTTTCTGACGGTGCGCTTGTTTCTTCTGTGTGTGTGTGTAGGGCCAATGGGCGCAGCGCAGCAGGACATCGTCGTCGTCGACCGGGCCGTGTAGGCGCGCCCGCTCTGTGCCATGGGGCGGCTGCCGACCCGTGGCGGCCCCTCTTCGTCGCCGCCGCCGCGGTGGCCCACGTCGCGGCTTCTCCGGCTGCGCGTGGCCGGAGCCCTGGCCGCGGTGCTCGTGCTCGTCCTGACCGAGCCTGCGCACGCTGCCTGGCAGGACGCCCTCGTTGCCAAGAAGACAGTCGCCCAACTGCGTGAGTGGCCCCCATGCACACACGTGTCTCTGGCGTCCTTCTAGTTCTTTTATAGACGCTGTTCATGGGGGTCTTTGTGCTACGGGGCGAATCGGTGCTTCCTGTGCAAGACTAGGTAATTTTGATCGGTAACAGCGTGGAATGGTCACGCTGACTGTGGACAACAAGACTGTCTATATAAGACGCTACTTTTTGAGCGCGACAGCACGCTACGATCTGGGCACGCATTGTAAGCAAAGCCAAATAAACGGTATTTTCAGTCATTGACTTCCAGTCACAGTAGCGTACCATTTCAAGCACATTTTAGTGCTTGATGAAAGATCGGAACGAACTTGAATCAGCAGCGTACGTGTTACCTTGGGTTCGTGTCGACTGCCTATAGATGCACTGATTCCTCGCACGATACTCACAGCTTGAATCCTGTACTATTTCCTGTAACTCCTGTTTTCTTACTCCTGTCTGAGAAGTTACAAACGGCTAAATGAACCTCAAATATGCTGTCGTACAGTCCTTGTCATAAGTTGCGAAGACCGCTGCGCTCTCGACCGGACCTTCTGCCGGGGCCACTGTGGCACGTCCCTCGCTGAAAAACCCCAGAGATCGGAATAGGGACTATGCTACTCAGTCTCGCGAACCTCGGAGCGCTCGACGTGCCAACAGTATACGAGCCCTGTAGCGTGACCCGCGAACAAAGGTCACTCGCAGGCTGGCTCCGAAACTTTTGACAATAGACTACGCACGACGTACATAGCGTGAGGCCAATTCGCCCTGTTGAGTCGAGCTTATTTGGAAGTGTTATTCTCTCTCTCTCTCTCTCTCTCTCTCTCTCTCTCTCTCTCTCTCTCTCTCGCACGCCTTCTGTAGTGGCAGCCGTCACTGGCCTCCACTCCCTGCTGAGCCGTAATCGACCGTGAGGGGCGAACGGTAGCTCGGGGCGTGGGAGCGGCGCCGTTAAAAGCCTCACGAGCTATCACTATATACCGCGTGCATGCAGTGCAACGGCGTGCCGCGGCCGCAGATTGGCAGTGCACAGCGTCTCGGTGTCCCTGACTCGGTTAAGAGGCGGCCCGTCAACCTCGAAACCTAGACACGTGTTGCGTATATTACACCGAAGGAAAGAGCATGGGCTGTCAGTTAGCACGCGTTCGGGGTTCCGCCGAGCGTAACGGACTTCGGAGCGTTGTGCGTGCGCCTTTCTGAATAACATCTCGAGCATGCGAGAAAGGCCTCCTTGTAAGACTTCTTTCGATGGGACTCGTTATATGCATCTTCCAGGGTTTTTTCTTTTTCTTTATTTTTTTCCCGGACGCGAGAATCTCGACGATCGCAAAGCGCCACACACGTTTCCGGCGCAGCGTGCGTGTTACTCAATCGTTACATATACAATAGGTTTTTTTTTTTTTTAAGGAGACCCTAGCGTGTATATTCAAAGCAGTCTCGGCAGGCCCCTGCACGACAAGGTGATGCGACGCACCCGCAGGCAGCATGCTCTACAAAACCCTCGACATATATTACTATAGCTCAGGGGTGCGACGACGTTTGGACTGCTCCGTATACCGTCTCTGGCACCAAAGCGCTACCTGCGATGCTCCCGCGCGACCCTGAGGAGCCGGGACCCGACGTGGCTCGTGAAACGTACCCGTTCGCACCTGCCCCTCCTTACGTGTCGCTCACATAACGGCAGGACATCTCCACCGAAAGGATAACGTATAGTCTATATCACTGAAGGAACGGTTTCTTTCTTTCGTTTTCAATTCTCTCTCATATATATACACGCACGCCTGTATGTATGCACTACGTGCGACGTCGTTCCACAGCGACGGGTCCACACAGGGAAACGCGTCTCTTCCAACACGAACGCACTTGCGTATAGGAAGCCGGTTGCCCGTGCGAGAAGGCGTGCATTCGGGCCGCGGCGTGCTGATTGTCGTGCCCCGTTCGAGACCCTTCCCCTCCCATATCGCTGTATGCACACGCAAGCCCCAGAGTGCGCGCGCGGAACGAGGGCGAGTTCGCAGGAAACCGGCCCCCGTCAGGACGATGTAGTATAACACACATATATATGAGTGCTGTGCTGTAGCCTCTCTCTCTGTATAGGTTGCGCGCATGGAATGCTCGCAGCGTCGACAAGGAGGACGGTGCGTGTTGCTACTATATACTATACGAAGTCTCCTTGTTGCCCGCACATAGGTGTATCGGCGGCCTCTGGATCCCCTTGCACCGCGCTGCCCGCCCTGCGGCCCATTTGTATCGCCGCAGAATTGGCGTGCGTATGTTCGGAGAGTTCCTCTGACCCCGTCCCTAGCTTCCTCTCTTCGACCCCGTCAATGTTTCCTTTCTCTTTTTCCTTCGCTTGCTGCGTCTTTGCGAAAGGCTACGGACGATCCACCGCGCTGAATTTCACCGGTAGCACGACGAGAGAGAGAGAGCTTCCGCGCTTTCGATATCCGCCCCTCGAATCGTGCGCGTCGTGCGCGCCTCGCGGAAATGAGTGCGCATCGCCGCGTGTGTACTATTCATCGCGGTCTATAGTGCGTATATAGCGTCTTCTTCGCACCCGTTTACTTTCGGCCTGATTAACGCTGCTGGTGCGCGGAATTTGCGGCCGAATTTCATTCAGCGCGCATGCTATCGCCTATGGAGCATCCGCTTATACGTATAGTTTCTGTTTGTTCTGTGCCTCTTTCTTTCATTGCTTTCTTTCTCTCATCTCTTTGTGCTCGCTGTACTTCGCGGACGTGCGGGGGCGGGTTCCCGCGTATACGTGTCTCATTTATTCTCGTTCGGGTGCCCGCAACTACGAGTGGGGCTTGGCCACTTGTCACAATGGCGGTCCGGCCGAGCGCTTCGAAGTGCGTTGACCTTTCGACGAGCTTGCGCTTGTTGTTTGTGCGCGAGCGTGTACTTACTACAGGGAAGGCATAATACGCTGCTGTAAAACTGCGACAGCGCAGGGAGGCGTGCGTAGAATCGTTATACACACGCGCGCGCATACACGAACTGCTTTTTTCTTTCTTTTTTTTTTTTTTTTTCTCGCCGGCGGTCTCGAGCGCTGGCCCGCAAGGAGAGCGCGTACTGCGACCCTTTCCGCCTCGCTGCGCGCGAGATTTACGAACGCAGATGGCTATCGAACCTTCGTGTGAACCGCGCTGATGATTCAGCGCTTGAGAAGAACGTTCGCACCATTCGGCACCGCGTTCCGCACGGCTAGGGTTTTCGATCGCCCTTGCGGCGGTTCGCGCACGTAATTTGCATCGGTTAAGCTCGCAGTGGCGCTGGCGCGCGGGCAGCGATAGTTAGGAGAGACTATAGGTAACATCGAGGAGTAGCTTTTGTGCTTGCACTGGACGCGAGGTGCTCGCAGAAGACAACGGGGGGAACTAATCAATTTAACTTACAATGTTTAACGGCCCGCGTGATGTTAATGCATGAGCTCCTTGCATGAACACACACGCACGCACATGCACGCACACACATACACACACGTGCATACACTTGTGCAGATTGTCTTGGAGTAAGGAAAAATAGTGCGAAATTGATATTTTTCACACATTGATATTTTTCACGAGAGACCTTGTTTGCGTACGAACACCGGCGTTAACTTCCTGCACTCCCAGTGACCACTCTCTCTTCCCTTGTTTTAGTTTATTACGCACGATTTTTCACAATGCACAGCGCACGACGCGCTCGAAAGTCCCCGTTGAGGCCTGCAGCTTCGCGAGCGTATATATACTTTCACTAACCACGCGCAGCGCTTTCTCGAATCCAAGGTCCTCTTCTCTTTTCGTTTGAGACGAATGCGTGAAGCAGTGCTATAGCTGCGTGCAGCCTTTCCGTGAAGCTCGGTGCTTTTCATTTGTGGACCATCACGTTACAAGGCATCGCGGTTTCAAACGCAAGGCAAAGCACGAACGCGTGTTCTTTTTCGTTTAATTGCACACGGGAGCGGCGTTCGTGACTCGCATATTGCGGACATACTGTATACGAGATGAACCACGGCGCGGTCAAGTGCGGTACCGGTTGTAAAACTAACGCGAAAGACCAACCACGTTGTAAGGGCTTAATTTTAGGCTGCCCTGCTATTTATACACTTTCTTTTTTTTTTTATCCAGGATCACGTACGCAACATTTGTGTTATAGTTCGCTGCCTTCGTCTGCTTTGCTTCTCCGCAGCACGTTGCACCCGTCACGCTTCCGTAGGGACCTTGGCGGGGTTGTGGAGGGAAAACGATCTCAAAATTTCAGTGACCTTACATTGTATGCGTGCTCGAGTAGCCGTTTTTTCTGTTCACCGTGTACATATTTTGTCCTGCTGCTTGAGGTATCAAAAACTCCGTTATTGCAAGCTTTTCGAGAACTGAGACAACAAATCTTACGAGCGGTGTCTGTCCATACATGTTTCACACTCGGGGACTATATATCAAATATTGCCAATCTGGACGCGCCGCGAAATCCTGCCCTGTTGTCGAATTCGCCATCTTGTCGGCTCTGATTGGTTCACGGGGCAGCCACGAACTCTCTGATTGGTTCGAAGCGCCGACGTGGCGGAGATGGGCAGTATATGCCTGAATTTTACAGTGCATCAGCACCCAAGTTCACCAGAAAAGTGTGCAACAAATTGTCGAGCAAGCTGCCCTGCTCGACTCGCTCTCAGATTAAATGTGTTCTGCATAATTTGTTCCGCCGTATAAGCGGCAAACTGTCGTCAGGCGGGCCAACAGAAGCGGCCTGTGCACAGAAGTGTGAGCCATTCAGCGGGCTTCTTTCTTTATTTTCGGTTTATTTTATTGCGATGGCAATTATAGGGCCACTCCTATAGCGAATTCTCGCCGTCGTCGTCGGCGTAAGGCTTCGCATATATTTAGGCATATGTATGCTATGCTTATCCATGCCTTACATATGCGGGTCGTATACTGCGACACTATTATATCACTGAAGTTGCTTATACCGGGTCCTACGTCCTTGACTGCACATTATTAATCTCAGAATTGTGAGAATCGCACCCCGCAAACAAATGTCATTAGACGTTACATTCACAGCGCATGCATTTTATCTTAAATCTCACCAGACTATATATGAAACATTAGAAGTGCAAAACATAATGTGCTCAAACCTGAAAGTGTAGGAATTTTACTGGCGTGGCTCTTTACGGGTAGTTGTAGCGCAAAGCTTTACGGGTAGTTGTAGCGCAAAGCTTTACGGGTAGTTGTAGCGCAAAGCTTTACGGGTAGTTGTAGCGCAAAGCTTTACGGGTAGTTGTAGCGCAAAGCTAAACCTTGCTGTCGCAGCCGGTGCTTCGTCCTTCGGGCGAAACTGCAAATTTTTGTTTGTTTCTCTATAGACACTTCAAGCAATTGGGCAAACCAGCGATTGGTCTAAAAAAAACGATGTTTTTCTTCTGCGTGTGCGTAGGTGTCGCGTGCTTTTGTTGCCTGCCGAGCCACATTTGAATGAACTTGTGTCCCGCGACCATGGCCACTTGGCTCGCGTACGAAACGATGTTATCATGCGACAAGCGCATTCCTTGGGCTGCTTTGAAACACTTATCATGTGCCTTATCGGTCACGCCGTTGTGAACCCCACGCGAGGTCAAACTTCGCTTTTTCTTGCCGCTAAGATGCGAGAACGTGGTGTCAGATTTCGGCGTGTGCAAAAGCCAGCCGTCTAAAGTAAAGGCGGCTATAGTTATGATTTGGCTGGCACTGAGGGGCGCTGTTTGTTGCCGCCATCTGTGCCCATCATCTCCGGGCTGTGATTCAGACGATAAGCGTTCGGAAATAAGCGAGGTCCTCTCGTGACCTTTGCCCTCGAAATGAGTTCGCGTCACCGCCACGTTACTGCGATGAGCGGAATACGATAGACAGTGTTTCACATTGTCAGTGCTGCTCGAATACTCGTATTTCGGGACACATTGTGAGGGCGGGTATTTCCTAAACTGGTGGTGTCGTTATTATTGTCTCAAGACTTCTCCTAAATTGGCACGACTTCGTTGTTTACTGCGCGGCTTCGATTTCGCGATTGCACCGTGTGTCCTGATGTCAGTAACACAAAAAGAAATTTATACTAGTGCATGGAACGACTGAAAGTCGGGCAACTTTGTAAGGATTCAACTGCGTTTGTGTTGTCCTTCTCGCTGGTTACGTGGGCCGTGTTCGCGCGCCTGCCTTTCATTAATAGCCGGACTCGTTGCTTTTCTGAATGAACACGGCAGTTTGTCGCGCAAGTCGTGTCTGCTTCTTCGAGTAATCCACTTGGAGAGGCGAAACCACTCTATACGTATACCAAAGCTGAATCGTTTTTTTTTTTTTTCTTTTTCTGCAGCCGCAGCCGCATTTCTATCGCTGCCGTATACTGCATGTATAACTCTGCCGTAATCCCGCCTATGTTTAGCGCCAATCGATGGAGGAGCCCGTTTCGGCGCAAACGCGCTTATTGCGCCGTGTTCTTCCTCCCTGCCTTCTTCCTTTCTCACTTGTAAGGAAGGCGGTGAAGCCTCACGCGTGGCAGGGAAGCACGTAATTTTCGAGCTGTATACCTTAGCGATAACGCTGTCGCGCAAATTGGCGGGACCTCGGTAAACTAAGCGTCTTCGTGATCGCTTTTCTTTTTCTGTTTCCGAGAGTTGCGAAAAAATGCAAGGCGCATGAGCACACACGGTGTCTTCGCCCGCGACGCGAATCAATTAGGAAGCCCGATGTTGTAACGCCAGCGTTCGAGGGCCTCGCGCGCTGCACTGTATATATAGGGGCGCCTTATTGAAGCGCTCGAGGAAATTAATTGCCGCCACCACCACCACCGCTGACGACTTGGGGAAAAAAATGATTGCCGCTTGGCTTGCCGATGAGTGCGGTGCACACGTGTGGCTAATGCTGCCTTTTCCTTTCTGGGGCGCCTCGTTATAGCGGAATGAGTCTTTGAAGCCTCATCGCTCACCATACACGGAGGAGTATTTTTTCTCCCGTTTACTACACGTGCGTTCTTGATTTCGTTCGGTTCGTTTCGTTCTTTTAATTCGTTCTTACTTTTCGTCGGAGCTTCGATGAATTAGATCGTCGTGGATTGCGCTCGTTGCAGTGAGATGGTCTCCGCTCCGTTTCGCAATGATCTTGCACTGGAGTCGCGTAGCTCTATATATACGTGTGGAACGACGGGCTTTGGCACTTGAGAGTGGGCTCAAGATTTGTGCTCGAAATTGAGCGTGGCTAAGCCCTGACGCGAAGGAATCGCGGCAGGGTCACGTTCGTCCGCGTGATCGCGCTCCCGATTGGTTGACGGCAACTATATAGCTACGTCGAATTATTGTGAAACGGAGCTCGGGCAATGTCCGAACTTCTTTCCTTTCCTCGCCTGTGCCTATACTTGTAGCTTAACTTTGTAGGCAATAGCGAGTGTATAGCTCTTCATCTATGCTTATAGTCTTTCAGTATCGGAATGGCCGATTGACCAACGTGCGACTTTTTTGCGGGTATCAAAAACCATCCAGCACTTGCGTACTTGTGTTCCACATGACATCCTGTGCATATACTCTCTCTTTCGCTTTCAGAACATTTTTTTTTTTTTTTAAGACGCGGACTCTGTGATAATGGCCACATCAGTCGCTGGTGCAAAAAACAATTCAACCCTCTACAGACTGCAATTTTTGAAGGCATTGGCCTGAGTGGTCGTCTGTAGTCCTGCTTTGCATCTGCATCCGCGTAGGTCCCTCTCTCCCTCTTTTTATTTATCTTACTCTTCTTTCCCTCGCCCCCTTGTCGGCTAGTACACCGGACCCTCGATCGTCTGCACGGTTTTTGTTGGCCTAAGTTGGTCGTGGCGCGTACCCATAACGGGGTATATATGGCCGTGATCCGGGCGGTTAAATTAAGCGGATAAAGACATGGCTAACATCGCTACTCTTCCTCTTCATCTTTTATTTCTTTCTTTCTGTTTCCGTATGAAGTTTCCCCTGGTGTCTGTTTGAACAAGACTAGAGTGTCGCCATGACAACTAGGAAGCCGTCTGCCTGCCTATAAAATGCGGCGTGAGAGCTCGTTCTCTCCGAGCAGCAAGGTTTAACGCGTGCATCGTGGCCGGTGTTGCAGCGCCACCTTCCTCTGGAGTCTGCTGGCGAGTGCATCTACGGCAAAATGATATATTCGCCGAGCACTCTGTCCAGACGTGCTCGTTTTCTTCCCTGCCATCGACTGAGCTACGTCTATACCCAGACGCGCGCGTGGGCCTACCATACACTACTGTTCGCTCAGCTGACTCGCTGTGCGGGCGACCCCGGATGATCACACGGAAGCCGATCATCGGCTCGGCAGAAGGGCGTGTTCTCGGACCTCAATGATTATACGATGACATCGAGAACCCGGTACGCAGGGGCGCGCGCGTGCGCTCGCAACCGCAAGAACCCGGACGGCGCACGGCACGCTGCCCTGACCTTGCCAGCAAGGATGGCTTATTGGTGTTGCTAATAACTTACTCGGTGCCCGTGACGTCAACTGCGGCCCCCCCGGACGTAGGCGGAGGAGACGATGATGCCGTTACGGCTAGACGTCGGCCGGCCGGTAAACGAACTTGGAAGTCATGTTGGAAGTTCATCTCTTTCCTGCAAGGATTTTGCGCACTGCGGTGTAGCGGGTTTCCCAGGCCTACACAGTTATATAGCGTTTTCCGAGCTCCATGTTTCGAACGGAAAGTTTTATAAAATATAATAGCTTTCTTTAGCTCTTTCGGCCGCTTGCGTGGTTGACCGGAGGTCTCTGATGGTCGGTGGTCGGACTCGGAACGATCGTTCGTTCGTTCGATACATTGACAATAATTATATATGCTTTCTGCATAATTTATTTATATGTAGTGTACGCGGTTTTTTTGTGCTCGTCTCTCTTCTCCCCCTTCCGCTCTCTTTCTCTTTTTATCCCCCTACTCCTTCCCCTCGTGCAGGGTAGCCAACGGCAACTACCTCTGGCTATCCTCCCTGCCTTTCTATGCATCCTTTCTCTCTCTCTCTCTCTTGTTCGGTTACCAGCTCGTTCTAAGAGTCGCAGTATTCAAGCGTGTATATAGTCGGCGCTGCATTACACAGTGCGAGAAACCAGCTATATGTGTACAGTCTTGAGCGTCGTCGTCGTCTTGTTCAGCGGCCCCTTGTCGCGCGGTGAATAGGCCAGCCTGCCTCCTGTATACCCACGGGGTCGTCCGTTTGGTGCGCGCGAGCACACGCGTATTCCGGTTTTGGGAAGGGGGGGAAGCAGCGCTGCGCTCGCTGCAGCCGGTGCTTGTCGGCGCCGAACAAGTGCAGGTCCCGCCCCGGGGGTGCTGCGTGTTGCCGGGCGGACGACGTGCCCTCTTGCCCGCCAACCGCCGCCGCCCCTTTCTCCTTTGCACGCAACCGTCGCGGCTGCTGCCGTGTGCGGCTTCTCTCGGTTCTTTCTTGTTTGCTTGCTCGCATTTTTTTTTTTTTATTGTGCTCTTTGCTTCCTTTCGTCGTCTTGCGCGCTTGTTATTGTTTCGTCTCCTACGGGTCATGGCCGACGACGCCGTTTCGGCCAGTGCTTGCGGTGTTTCTTTGCCCACTGAACGGCTGCACGGCTGGGCTCTTGATTTCTCGATAGCGCAGCATGTACAATATAGGTAATATAAGGTCTCCCCCCGCCTTAGGTAAAGTGTTGCCGCGGTTCTACGCTGCATCTGTTCGCCCTGCGGTTGCGATTTGCTTGTCGTTCTTAAAACCGTCATCCCTATGCGATTTGCGAAGCTTCGCTGATGGCAGTTGTTACTGTGGATAAAAAAAAAAAATTGTTGTGGGGTTGGATGTGCCAAAACGAAGATCTGGTTACGAGGCACGCCATGGCCTTATGCATAACCACGGGAGGGCTGCGGATTAATTTTGACCATGTGGGTTTCTTTCACGTGCACCCAATGCACGGCACACGACCGTTTGCGTATATATATATATATATATATATATATATATATATATATATATATATATATATATATACAGAGAGAGCACTGGTGCATGATCGCAATTAAAACCAATTAAGGCTAAAGCCGTTTGTGCAGGTTTGTTACCCACCGTGGTTGCTCAGTGGCTATGGTGTTGAGCTGCTGAGCACGAGGTCGCGGGATCGAATCCCGGCCACGGCGGCCGCATTTCGATGGGGGCGAAATGCGAAAACATCTGTGTACTTAAATTTAGGTGCACGTTAAAGAACCCCAGGTGGTCCAAATTTCCGGTACTTATGAGGCACTACGCTACGTTATGAGGCACTACGGCATGCCTCATAGTCAGAACTGGTTTTGGCACGTAAAACCCCATAATTTAATTTTTTATTGTGCAGCTTTGTTGTCTTTATGGATTGTAACAGTGCATTCGTCGCCCTCTGCTGAGATATTACTGCGGATGATGGTGAGCATCCCTAACTCGGAACGCTGCATACATTAAGTTAGCTGGTCCCTTCAGTATAATGCGAAAACATGTCGCCGGTATTCTGTGTTGTATTAAATTATATCATCAAATTGGGTGCCAAACGAAGCTAAACTCTTGCGACGGCGGTAGACTATTGAATAAAGAGATGAGATCCGCAAATGTGTGGATATGGTACGCGTGTTCGGTTCGTGCGGAACACAGGGTTCTCTGGGAGAGATTTCTTGTCCTTCAGTGGACTTAAATTCAACTGGGGATAATGAGGGGCAAGGTGGCTTAATCGAGTTAAATCGATTTATGACAAGGAAGTGAGTCTTGGAACGCAGATCCGTTTGAAGTCGTCGGAACCGATCAGTGCACGGGTTATTTGTCGTGCAGGCGTTTAAGCGTTTGGCGTTGCATGACGTACGATCATATGCTATATGGATATGATTCCCGGTACGCATTCGTTTTCACGGGACGTAATTCAACGTAACAGGCAGAGACAAATAGACGACAAAGACGCGTACATGCATCGAGCGGTGCCACTTGGTGTCGCGCAGCTTCCTTTGTTGCGACCCGCTCGTGCCGAGTGATTCTCGTAAAAGCGAACTGGGCGTTAAAAGACGTCCCTGCCTCGGGCATCTGCTGCTCCGTTGTGCCTCGTGGCGGACAACAGAGTCGACTATCTCGAGGTGTACCGAGGTCGTGCGGCAGCTTCCATCGTTGACTGCTCGAGAGCCCCGTAGGGCTCTATTTCTTTTGCGCTCGCACTGTTGCCCGAGCTCCCCGCACTCGATCCTTTGATCCGGAAAGCCGCGCTGCTGGCGGAACTGCGCCACGGGACGAAGGCTTCTTTGGGCGATCGCGCTATCTTACAGATATACGAAGGGATGGCGCCGCGCAAGTGTCGTCGTCGTCCTTCCGCCGCCGTCGGTAATTAATCGCGCAGGTTGATTGAGCGACCCCTCGGGGGAGGACGGAAAAGTCGCCGCGCTGGCATCGGTTCTCTTTTGTTCTTTTGCCGCGTCTTCTACGTTATAGAGGCAAAGTATGGATCCGCCGCGCGTTCACCCTATCGCAGCTCCAGCCGGACCTTCATATGTTCTCGGCTTGCACTCCGAGGCAACGGCAGGTGTGCGTGTGTGTGCGTGTGCGTGTGTGTGTGTGTGTGTGTGTGTGTGTGTGTGTGTGTGTGTGTGTGTGTGCGTGTGTGCGTGCGCGCATGTGTGTGTAGAACGTCGGTCCATTGCGCGCATGCTGCGGTCTTCTTTCAGGTTTAGGAGAAAAGTGCGGAGGACAGGTACAGTCGATCCGCGCGCGGTGCAACGTGCAGAACCGGTTGCCGTTAATCCGACAGCACGGGAGGCTGCCGTTGGCGAACTGAATCCGGAGCGGAACAGAGGAGGGCGGGAAGGGTGCCGGCTTCACGGCACAGCGTCACCGTCGGGCCGCTTGTTGTGTGTGCAGTCCTCGGGGTCGTCGCTCCCCGATATTAAGCGCGCGGTTCTTGCGCACCGCTTCCACTATTCCGTGCACCGTATGGAAGAAACTACAAAAGTACGAAGGGTGTAGAGCTGTAGCGTGCATGCGCTTTTGTATATAGGAAAGCGTTGTATCGGGCAAAATTCCGTGCAAGGAACCTTGAGCGAGTTGGTGTAGCGGTTCATTTCGATGTTGTCGTGTGCGCTGTGAACACCGTCAGAGTTCGTGCTGTGCCGTTGCCGACGCGCGGGCTCGTGCTTTAGCTGTTGCACTGGGCACGACAGGAATAGAGAGCGAGATGTGAAGGTTCAGCATGCACCGTTGCTGTTGTATCTTAGTCCACGATAGATTGCAGGAATACCGCGGCCGGGATTCGATCCCGCGCCCTCGGGCTTATAGGCTAGCAACGCCGTAGCCACTACGCCACCACGGCGGGTTGGTTGCCCGCATTCTAATCCGCCGTTAAAAGGAGCGCCGCTGATTCGTTCTTTCGAGGTGCGCGGCGAGGAAGAAATGGAAATGCGCTTCTCTGGAAGTGGTTGAAAAGCACGCGCACGCTTGCCACGTGCCGGTCAAGCTGTATGCGTGTATACGCCCTCAAGCGTTCTCTCTCTCTCTCTCTCTCTCTCTCTCTCTCTCTCTCTCTCTCTCTGAGGCTTGCTGGGATACCAGCCTGTTTTGCGTGTGGCTGTGGGCATGTGTACAGAAGCGGCCGTGAGCCACCGACCGTTGCGGCGGCAGCGACCTCTGCGTATATACGGGTTTGCGACGCAGTCGCGTGCTCGTTGCTATAGCGCGCGCAGGAGAGAGAGAGAGACCTTGCTTGAAAATTCTGACGGCGCAACGTCGCTCTGCGGGGGCAGGTTTTTGATCCTATATAGCGGTTTACCGAGTAACGGTATGCATATACCCTTCGGGCGTACCGCTGAATATAGAAGACTCTGCGGGATGGTTGTGTGCGTGTCCTTCCAGAGCGACCCGCGTTGGCAAGCACTCCCGCGGGCGGCCGGGAAGTTTAAAGCAAATTGATCCGTCGGTGTTTCCTCCGTAGCGCATGCGTTGGCATTGCGCGCTATGGCGAGGAAGTGTGTCCTCTGCAGTTTGTCTTGTGGCTGTTCCTTTCTGCATCTGTATATATATACACCGGATGAAATCGGCCCAAAGAAGTGTAGCTGTTCCGGAACCTTCGAAATGAAAACAACCGACGCCATGTAGAAAGGAGAAAAGGAAGAAGCGCCTTACAGGAACAGCTAGCCCACTTTATTTCGAAATATCTCCACCGCTAACCCAGTTTGTGTGTTTCCCTGTAATCCTTTGAATTTCTCTGCGGGTTGCCCCAGGCTACATGGCATTCCTGCCCGCGGTGACGTCCCCTTGGCAACAAGCACTCGGCCAAAAAAAAAAAAAAAAAAAAAAACGGGAACGCGCGCGCCTCCTTTGTTGCTTTGGCCTGTTCTTCCTTTCGCAACAGGACGCAGCTCGGGCGAGCGACAAGCCCCGAGTCCCTCAGGGTCCACCGGACCCGAGTTCGCGATCAAGACAGGATGTGCGCGTGCGCTGTGTGAGAATTAGAGCAACGTTGCAGCTCCATACTACGTCAGCTCTTCTGCAATATCCTTCGCTCGATGGTCCCCTTGCGTTCCACTGGATAGCTGCCTTTGTCTTTATTTGCCGCGAAGTATTTGGTGCTGCCCGCCTTATAAGAGCGAGACAGTGATACGGTGTCCGCGCCGGGGGATTACGTCCCCACATCTAGTACTCGATAAAGACCGGGGGGACCAACCTTAAACGTGCCATGCAGCCGCCGATCTTGCGACAGCGGCATGCGTCGTGCCCTTATATACAGTCGTCCCCCGGCTGACCTGCCTATTATACAGTATAGCGTGTGTATTCTGTGCCTCTTACACAACACCGTGCTCGACCCTGTACACCATACAGCGGGCACTTTCCGGGATTATGTATTGTCAAGGCGTCCGGTCCGGTCTGGCCGGCTTGCCCTTTATGTACAGACTGGGCACTATCAGCGACGAAGGATGTGCACGTCATTTGCGCCTGTCGTGCGTGCCTCGCAAATGACGGGACTCCGGATTGCCGCTAATGCTTCGCTCTTCTGTCGAAGCGCAACTTCGCCTGATGTAGGTGTTGCGGCAGATTCCTCCTATACGGCTTTTCTCTCGGTCATCCAGGCACACTGTGTCACAGCAGCATTACCGGGGCCTTCTTCAAAACAAACAAAATGCCTTATTTACTGGTATTGCGACGTATAGCACCTATAGATGCGCGCCCCTTTTCACGTTGTGCTAAGCTAGTCGAGAGCAACTTTCTCTCGTTCTCTCTCCTCTCTCTTATGGGAGAAGGAAGGCTGTCCGGGCCGACGAGCGACTAGTCGGGACCTTTGAGCATCTTGAGGATGACTGACGTCTAGCTGCGAACGCCTTCGAGATCGATTACGTGGCGCTATAGAGCTCTCCGAGCGCGCGTGCATTCATGCGTTTACCGCGTCTTCCCTTTTGAAGCGAATGGCTTTCTTTGGCATTTTCGCCCCGTTTTCGCGGTCACTGGTTGGACTTTCGCCGCCGATACACGAAGTGCGATTCGAAGGGCGTGCGTGTGCTCTATTGTATATAGCGCAACCAGGTTCGTTCTTCGCCGAATGCCAACTATATTATTGCTATTTGAAACGTTCGTGCTGTCCACATATACTGTATACCGCCACAGATGTGCTGCTGAACCCCTCTGTTATGTTCATAATTACGTAATGAAGCAACAAACGCTGTCTATAAATATCGTCGCTATATATACGACAAATATACGTCGTCAAGCGCATCGTTATTCCTTCAGTAAAGCGAATATATACCTATCTAGAAGCGTTCGGCTATTCCCCTAAATTGACGGTTATCGTCGATGCTTTCCGCACCAATTTTTATCTTCCTCGTCTTTATATGATCTACTTTTTTCCGTCCGGCCCCCTGGGTATCGAACAGGACGCTTTCCTCGTCATAACCTCCTCGTATCGTTATCGCTCCTCTCTTTCTGTCCACAACTTTGACTACCCTTTTCTTAACATGTATGCTATACACTATCTATAGCGAACAACGATTGCGAAATAACATTTAAGTACTCTCTTGTTTCCGAGAACCAATGTTGAATGTCAATAGCATTTATGATAATGTTGTGAGACCTAAGATTCATTACCATCGTTTGAGTAACACTTACAGTATCTTTTTCTTTATGTTATATTGGTTTTTGTCGGGCCTTCACTCTTTTAATAAATTCTGTTATTCATTCATTTTATGTGCAGTATTATTGTTTCGCGTATTTTGTGCCTCAGTCTGTATATATATATATGCACGCCGGTAACGGCCGCGAGCTCTCGTTGAGATCCTTCCGCGCGTACGAAAATGAATGAGACTGTGGATGATCGATTCGGCCCGTCTCACGCCTTCGCCGCAAACTGCTAATTGGAATTAACGTTTTTCGCGGGCGCCCGCGCCGGCGGCGGACAAATTAATTTCCTGCCAGAGCTGTCCTCCTTCGCGGGACTCCTTCTGTCGAGGCGTGTGACGCAAGCGACCTGCCGGTATACACCGTGCGTCTCTGTATACTTCTCTCGCTAAAGAGCACTGCATACCGGCTCGTGCGCGAATTGCGTCCACGGTTTCTCGAATTCACTTTCGTCCGGGGCAGATAAACGAATTGCGCGCGCCCGCTCGAGAATCTCCCTTGCCACGGAAGAAAGAAAAAAAAAAAATCTAATAAACGCAAGAGCGAAGTGAGTCGGTGGCGTTTTCGCAAGCCCTGCGAGTCCGGGCCCAGCGAATAGAGACGTCTCGTTGCAGTAGCTCGATACCGTTAAACACAGTGCAGAGAACACCGGCGCCGAATCCGCGCGCGGAGCTCCTGGTGAGATTGCCGCACGATGTACTGTAAGTTATCGCGCAGGCGCCTGCCCCCTTTGGGAGCGTAAGCGCCGGGTCCGCGACAGTGGGCTAGGCGAGATTCGCTTCGCACAAGGGAAGAGCAGCTCGCGCCTTTCGGGCCGCGTGGCCTCTTGCTCCGCTGCTTCTCTCAGTACTGCAGAGTTGCCCAATCCCCACGCTCCCAAAGATAGAATTGCCTCGCCGTGCCGCTTCCACTTGATTCGACTGCGATCCGCTCGACCGGAGGAGGTATAGAGAGAAAAAAAAGGGGGTGATGTATATAGGGGAAAGGGCGGTATAGTCCGAGTGTATGCATGTGGCCACTTATATTGTTTATGTACGTATATACCGCTCGAATCAAAGTCTTCGCCATTGCGACACTTTCAGCGCCTGCAGCCAAATGGCAGTGCGAGGTGCGGGACGACTTAACTCCTTTACGCGGAGGGGGGGCTTATAGGTAACGAACCCTGCCATCCTCTGTAGCGAGAAGATCCTTTCTTCGGCGATTTGTCGTTGGGTAATCTTTCAGTCGAGAGAGGCTTTCGGAGAAGTCGCGCAGCTATAGACTATATATACACTCCATTTGGCCAAACGACTTCTAACGCCACCGCCCTCCGCCGTATGTTCATCTTCGTTTCTTTTCTTTCCACGTGCGTTCACGGTTCTCTTATCGGTCGCCCATGGTACGTCGTCTTCGCCGTCGATCGTTGCGGCGCGACTTACGATTAATCGGTGTATGTATACTTAAAGGTTTTATATAACCGCTCGCGCGGGGAACTGGTTTTTCGGCCAGCCTCTCTTGCCGTCGCCTGATCGCTCTGTATGCGCGACGAAGGCTTTTTAAAAAGGGGTCTCGGGCGTGGTACGGCGAGACGCGGACTCATCACGTTTTCACGGCACTCTCTTGACGAGCTGCGTGTACGTCGGCGTTGAATCGTGCGATTCGGAGTGATTTGGGAGGCGACGAATTGAAGCCGAAGGCTGATCGGTACTCCTGGCGCAGTAGTAACGTTGCTCTATATCGCAAGCTATATGCGTACACAAGGGAGTGCACGTGTCCGACACGGTGCATGGCTCCATGAATACGGCGTTCTGCTGCTGAGTATACTAGGTCGCGGCTTCGAATCACCACCGCGTCAAAGTTAATCCGGAGCCCTCCACTATACGGCGTCTGTCAATGCGCAGTGTTTTTTTGCTGTTAAACGTGCACAATTTACTTTTAAAGCCCTCCATTCCCCGCGCCGCGATCCAAACAGTGTTGTATACATCTGCGTAATTTTTGTACAAAGCGTGCGCCGACGTACGCGCCCCAGACTGTGTATAGGAGTGACACTCAGAAGCGGGCGGACGCCATGTGTTCGCACGGCTGCGCTTCTGAGTGGTTGACGAGCATCCATTCTAATCGTGTGTGTGGTATACATTATCTCGTGGCAGAGTAGCGTGTATAGCTGAGTTGCTCGAACGTTTCTCGGAAAGACGACACCGTGAACGCGGTGGACACCATCGAAGTGGCGGCTCCCTTGACACCGCTTCGTTCTTGCTTTTGAATCGATCTTCCTATTGATTTCTCGTCTCTCTGAACCTCGCGCCCTTAACGTAAAACACGGGTTCTGCGTGGTATACATATACTGCAACCGCTTGTCGCCAACGGTCGTTTCTTCCTATACTAGAACACCGTGGTCGCACGAGCTATTAGTGACGGGGTCGTTAGGTATTTTTGGACGTTTCGATCGACGTCCGGCCGTCGCGTCTATACGTATCTACAATGCGGGAAACTCAGTATTTTCGTGTCAGATCGATAGAACACGGCGCGTCTTCTTCCCGAATCGAAAGGCGTCTACACAACATATACAGGGCGAAACGCGCGGTATTGCTTCCCGCTTTCTCGTGTATATAGGGCCGTTCCCACGATCACCGCGGCCCGATTTGTGAATCTCGATCTCTCCCTCCGCGGTTCCGCATTTCCGTTTCCTCGCGCTTTTGTTGCTCGTTTCCTTTTTTTGCTTTTCCCTTTTCTGCCACTTCCTCTCTCGTACACACGCTTCCTTTTCATCTCGCTTCCTCCGATCAACGCCTGGCTTCCTGCCATCCGCGGCGCACGCAAGCTCGTCTATGCACGTAGACGCGTATTATATATGTATAGTTCGCATTTCCCAACATCGCGAATAGTGCATATAGGAACATTTCAGCCTGAACAGTAATGCGGAAATGAGCCAAGTAAAATACGAACTGGTTACACCCCGCCACAAACGAGGGGAACAGGGGGTAGAAGAAGGGAGGGGACAGTATTTTTTTTTTTTTTTTTTTTTTTTAGAAACTGGTGCAGTAACAGGGCACGGACTCGTTAACCCGCTTACCTATATAGTCCTTCTCTTCGTGTATCGCTTTTTCGTCTACTTTATGTATCTGCGGTCCTGTCTTCCCTCTCTATCTCTTCTTCGTAACCGGAAGACGACGTTATGGAAAGGGGGGGGGGGGGGGGGGGGTCGCTCGCTCTCTTTTGCGGAAACCGCGCTTCGTGTTTCCTCGTTCGATCTCTGCTGAAAAAAAAAAAACGAAAAAAAAAGATGAGAAAAAGAAG
This sequence comes from Dermacentor silvarum, assembly GCF_013339745.2. Taxonomy (NCBI): domain Eukaryota; kingdom Metazoa; phylum Arthropoda; class Arachnida; order Ixodida; family Ixodidae; genus Dermacentor; species Dermacentor silvarum. Next base: position 166,818,268 of record NC_051155.1, on the reverse strand, counting down.
GGAAACCCGATGTTCTGTGCGCATCGCGTGCGAACGCGTCGCTTGCACTTCCTGGAAACCAAGACAGAAAACAAGAAAGAACGAACGCACAGCGGGGAGAAAGGTGGAGGCGGGAAACGGTTCGCGCGGGTCGTTTTGACACCAAAAACGACAAAGAGTTAACGGCCATATGAGGGGAGTAGAAAACTTCGTTCGGGGCCGACCTGCAATACGCGAGCATGCTCGGGCGGCAGAGGAGAGAGAGTGTGTGTGTATACGTATATCGTATATGGGCAACGTTCGTCGTTTTGGGCGCCTTTTGTTTTATCCCCGTCGCACTGCGCCATTGCGCCGTCACCTCGTCGTGACCGCGCGCTCGAACGGCGCGTATCTCTGACCCACTTTTTTTTTTTTTTCTCGCTGCCATCTTCCATAAGAGGTTCGCGACGCGTATATAACCGAATGCGCGCCTTTCTCCGGCAGTTATACGGCGACGATCTTCTACTTCTTCTTCGTCGCTCATATATAGGTTTCGCGAGCAGCAGTGGCACTATGTTCGTGTCCTGTAGACCATTTTGGCGCGTTTGCCCTATGGCGCGTCTTGGAAACGCCGCTGGACTGTATACATCCGTCGAGCGTGTGCTATAGGAGACTGGTAGATTTCGGTTTATACTATATATGGTCTTGAGGCTGCAGATTCCGTGGTGATTCGACGGACGTGGCGCTCAAATGTGGACTTTTCGCTGCCTTTGCTGCCGTACTGTAGTCTTCCTTCAGTGCATGCTTTTGTGCTTTCCCGTGCCGGAATCGGTGCAGTATAGTGTGCGCGATGTGTCACTACCTTGTTGGTAGTTTGCTTGAGTTTTTTCTTTGTTCTCCAGCTCTTCTTTTGTCTCGCTCTCATCCTATCTATATCGAGCAGACCTTATAGGTATGTCAGCTTCGCACGCTATGTGTACGCACTTTGCGCGGTAACATTTCAGATAACATATCTGCGAGTAAGCTTTAAAATATGAGCTACAACTATACGTGATTTTGATGTTATGTGTGTACTTAATTCTGTTGTGTCAAAGGGTACAGGAGTGTCTATAAGGATACAAAAAGTTACCTATATAGTTAGAAGGTTACCGCAACATTTGTAAGGTTACAATGATTACGCACTATAAATAGGTTACTATCTACAGATAGCAACCTATATATTAAGAGTGATGTAATCTTCACCAATAATAGACGATGTGCCGCGGTAACAATCAGACCTCGCTGTTCGCCTTAGTTTATCATAGAACCTTGCGAGATACACCGTAAAACAGAATAAACGAACTTGATACGGGCGCTCTGTGGTCTTGCACCGAGATCGCCGACGATAGAGTTATTCCTTGCTTCCTCCCACCTCTCTCTCTCCACACACACACACACACACTCTCTCTCTCTCTCTCTCTCTCTCTTTTCACCGCCGTTCTTGCGTTCGTGTTTTGTATCGATGTAGCTAAAATGCGCGGCGCTGTGCCGCAACGGCGCTGTGCGCAACAGCATCCGAGAGTGTTTGGCCGCCGCGTGAGGCTTGCGAAAGCGCACGCAGCAACACCCTTCTCTCCCACTATACCAGCAGCAGCAGCTTCGGCATCTCTCGTGAATCGACTCCGTGCCGAGCGCGCAATAAAATTCTGCCGCTGCGTTGCGAGAGAGATCCAGCCGAGCGTGACCGTGAGGAGAAATCGCAGACTTGTACGTAACGCGAAGAAGCGCCGAGCGACACGACGTGCTGCCGCCTCCTTTGTGGAGGCTCTCTCGAAGTTATTTCCCGAAAAAAAAAAAAAAATGCTGCGGCCGAATTTATACCTCGTATAGTTCGATTCCTCGCTGTCGCCTGTGTATTCCTCCTTCGTGCTTTCGTTCTTTTTTTTTTTTTTTTCTGTTTGCTGGACACTGGCTGTAGCCTGCAGTGCAGCTCTAGCGACGCTTTTTCGCGCCTTTCTGGGCTACCCTTGGTTTATTAAGAAGATTGTCCGGCCGCCAGGCTCCCGGCCCGCCTTGCGCAAACAGTCGATACTACGTGCGCCCAGTAGGGTGCTCTGTGTAGTTCTAACGCTCGCCCTGTTCTCTGTGTTCGCTGCGATGCAACAGTCAGAATATGTGACGTCATTTCCAGGGGAAGAGAGAGCGAGTGAGTTCAGCTGCTTTACTTCCATTAAGCAAGCACGCTGCGGTGTCGTGAAAGCCTCCCCCCCTCTCTTTTTTGTCGTTCTCTCTCTCTCTCTCTCTCTCGAGGAGAACGCGTGGTGACCTTGTCGCGACTATAGTGCGCACACGAAGCCAAACAGATCTGCAGAAGGCATCCAGGCAGGCAGAGAAAGTTGGCGGCAATATTTCGCCAAGCTGTCTCCCGCCAGTATATGCATATCACCAGCCGTGTCTGTCCAAGACGGGCTGCTCGCTTCGGTCTCCCTCACCCTATCGCGAAGCTGCCTCGCATTAGCGCGCGTGAAATATAGACGAACGCCAGCGCCTCGGGTCCTTCACAAGTTGCGCCCTCGCCAGAGAACCATCGCGTATCCATCCGCGCGCTGTTTTCGCGCGCGTCCTCGGGAAAGGGGGCGAAACCAAGTCGCGCGACGGCACCTTCCCGCCTGCCTGCCCCGTGGACGTATGCATACATGCATGCGTGGCGCGCACGGCCGAAAGCTGTCGTTTGCGTCACGCGCACTAGCTGCCGCGCGGTACCTCCAACTCCACCCCGGCGAACCGTCCCAGCTCTATCTTGCCAACGCGCGCACACGCGCGCGCATGCTGATGATGGGCGACCCCTGCGCGCGCGGTAGGCGCGTCGTCGTCTCCTCTCCCGAGGCGCCCCCTGTGTGCAGGGGTGCGAGCGAGCGCATGCGCTAAACAAATCATAAACTAGCTGACAAGGCAGCCAGCCGGGGTCGAGCCTCGGTGGTGGTGGCGGGGTCCGCGCGTAGAGTTGCGGGATTTACTGTTCCGCCGTCGCTCATCCAATGCCCTGCAGTCAGCTCGCTGGCTGTCTGCTCGCACGCTCCGGTTTAGTACGCACGGTCACGTCCGTTCGCTCTCCTGCTAGCAGTCCTGCTCCTCCGCCTGCTGCGGCTTCGCGCACCGCTGTACAGCCCGGCTGTGTTTCTGCTTCTGCTGCGTGCAGCGCTAGCTGCCTGGTGCGCACACGCACGCACGCAGTGTTCACGCTATATAGCCCGTACAGCGAGGGGCGTTGTCCCTTTGCGCGACGGTGCTGTGTGCGCGTAGTCAAGCGCGCCACGCGAGAGATGGACGACCGGCAACGCGAAGGAAATGAGATGCGCCAGATCGGCTCCCGTGCGCTTGTGTGTGCCCCGTCCCCTCAGTGCAGCGTGTACATCTATCTATCTCCTCCCTTCTTTTTTTCTCCAGTCAAGCGTGCGTGAGCTCCAGTTACGCCCGGGCATATCATTCGAAGGTGCCGAGTGGTGCTGCCTCCGATCGCGCGCCGGCTGCCGTTGCCGATGGGAATCGCGCCGCTGATAACCCGCGCCGGCCAGGGTTGCCGGCTGCGCGAAACCTCGTTTGCGATGTTGGTAAGGAAGCGGGTGGATGGGCCGGCTACCGTGTGCAACGCACTCGCATGGAGGTGAAGGGTTCGATCGTAGAGTTAGTTGCCCCAACTTTGTGGGTTCGATAACCTGTAATAAAGCATGGAAGCAATACGGGCCGCTCAGCGCTGTCGCGTCGCTGTCATTGGCCACTATCGCGACTGCTGCGGCCGTGCTGGAGACGCTCGAGGCACGTGCTAGGCATGCGGAGTTCTCAAGCTTGCGCTTTATTCTTTTTCGTGATGCTATATAGCTGCTTTGCAGGGTGCTTTCGTCGCGCGGATATCGCACGTTTGCGTATGTTTGCCATTGAGATGGTATACCGGCTTTGCCAGCCAATCGATGCAAGATTTTAGCGAAAGTTGCTTTTCAGAAAAACGCGTTGTATGTACGGATGTACACAGCTCGTGGTGCCGACCGCTTTCACGTTCGGGTCATGGGCATGTGTAACTTTCCCCCCATTACACACCGAGCGCTGTGTCATTTTGGGAAGAATTGGGCTTTAGGTGGCAGCTGGTGCCTTGTAAGGCTTTAGTTTTGCTCTTTCATCGGCCTATAGAACAGTTCGTTGTACAGCAGCTACTGGCGGTTCTAACTGACTAAAAAAATATCAATACAGCAAAAACAGGTCCGCGCGCTCTTCGTTGTCTCATTTTCATCGCGTGCTCTAGTTGTTTCTTCGCCGCGGTCGCACGTGTCGTAACTGCGAACGAGAGTCTTCTTCGCAGGCGCCGTTCGGAGATTCAGGGCCGTATATTATAAGCACGTCCCAAGAACGCCAGGTACACGGAAATATATACACTTGTTTCAAAGAAGAGCTGCGCGTCTGACGTCTCCCCTGCATGTATTACCGCCTCGTGCTTTGAACTGGCCCGAAAAGACGCTTAAAAAAAAAAAAAAAAAGCCTTCTGTCGGTTTGGTCATCTCCGCCATGCGGCGACGAACCGCGCTATTCCTCGGACGACGGAGAGCTCTTCATCTTCTTGTGAGACGTGCACGCGCGGCGCACGCCAGATATACGCGTGTTCGTGCTACAGGGAAGTATGCATTTGCGAGCGCGGCTTCTTCCGAAATTGAACGCTGCATGGGCCCGGTCGATTCGCGAAAAAACCTGAGCCGATCCAATCAACCGGAGCTTCCTCCCTTCAGGTCCCCCACCTCCTCCCTTGCCTTTGTTTGGACAAGCACTTTCGTATACCCGTCTTTATGCGTGCAACCTCACTGTCTCGTCATATATATATATATATATATATATATATATATATATATATATATATATTCCCCTTGTCCTTTTTCCTAGCCGTCTTTCTCGAGTAGCGCGTTCTTGAAAGGCGAAGTTTTGCGTGCGCGGCCCGTCGTTTACAATAATCTTAAACCTAGATGCAAACAGGCCAATTTAAAAGCAAAGGCGTTTAACGGGAACAGCTGAGGCCCTGGGGCTGCCGCGTTGGGTCACGCCGCGTGGCGGCGCTCGGTGTGTGTGAGGCCCGTGGCATAACTTCCGTCATACCTGCCAGCAAGGCGCGCGCCTCGTCGTCTTCCGCCTGTCCGCTTCCCATGGCGCGTTTACTTCTCATCGGCTGCGCGCGCGGTTTGTTTTTTTTTTTTTTTTTATTGTTTCTGGTTCCTCCCTCCGGTTTTGTCCCGCTTTGACTTTATTTTTCCTTCTCATCGTTGCGCCATCGCGCTTTGTCGCGGGTCGTGTACGGGGAAATGGCGTGCGGTTTCCTTTTATGGTTGCGGCGCGCTCTTTTGTTATGTGTGCGTGCATAAAATAGCTAGCATTCCGATCGAGATGGGCAGCGGCATCCGCTATGCACGGCTGTGGCAACAGGGCGGGACTAAGACGGGTGGGAAAGGTGGAGGGCCGAGGCGAGAAAGCTCGGCGGGGGCGCGAGGACGCTGTTCGATCGAAGCCGTCATAGTGTCTGCCAGGGAAGCTGCTGCCTGTACGGTCGGCGGTGTGTTTCTTATTTTCGTTCACGTTTCGCACCTGACCTGCGCTCGCGCACCTGAGCTGACATTTCCTCGCCTCCTCCTGCCCGCGCGATCAGACGTGGCCAGGTGAGGAGGACACACACGCATGCACGCATGGTGTGTGTGTGTGTGTGTGTGTGTGTGTGTGTGTGTGTGTGTGTGTGTGTGTGTGTGTGTGTTTTCGGGGGGGGGAGGGGGGGGAGGGGGGGAGGAGGACATGACTCACATTTGGTGACGCACCCTGTGCGGTCATTTATGCGACCCTTTGTTATACACTCCGCATATTTTATGTGGTCCTTCGCCGCGGGAGCTGAATCGTGACTGCATGCGCGGTGCAGTCGATCCCCGCAGGAACGTTACCATTGCTCTTAACACGTACGCTGCATAACGCGGCGACAACCTTGCATTTGCCGGAAGCCACGCACGGGCGACCATCGTGAGACAGAAAGCCGTCGCCGCCGCTTATGAAGCGTTCGTGAACGCTCGAGCAGAGCATATAAACGCGTGGTATACGATTTCGCGTCCTATTCGAAGTACGTCTCAACCGCAATCGATAGGTTCCATCAGGTTATAACTGTGAGTAAAGCGGTTTGCTGGGCGAGTTGCTGCTATAGTGAAAGCGAAGCGATGAAACGTGAGCACAAGTATATAGAAGGGGCACACAGTGTTTGTCTTGTCTGCTCCTACTACTTGTAATCGAGTACTTTCACCTTGCTGGAACCTTCACACGTTAGAACTGCCGAGGCAGTAGTTCGGACTTAATGTACGACGTCGTATCGGTCCCGCATCGTACAATGCTTCTCGGTGCTTTTGTCGCGTTTTAGTCGGAGCAAATCTGCTGCCGCTGCTGTATTCCTCTGAGCACGAAGTCTCAAGCTCGCTTCGCGCCTGCAGCTGCTGTATCATTTCGATCGTGTGCGGAATGTGGAGACACTTAGACTGAAATCTCAGCGGTAAAGGGCAGCGGGTGGTCGAGGTTAATCCGGAACCTAGCTCCCCACTACGCGCACGCACATGCGCGCGGACGGGGGTCCTTTATGACATGCAGGTGCGGGTGGCGGGCGTAAAACGCCTTGAATTACATATATGGAACTCAAAACCTGTCCGCTGATTCGCTTGCCCTGTGTCGTTTTGATGTTGCTTGTTTGTCTTCTTTCTATACATTAAAACATATGACGCACCCATAATTTGCTGTGGCGCTCGTAATTCCGAACCGCTTCTTATACAGCGCCGCGTTAAGCTGTATAGTCGGGTGCGTGAACGATTTCTTTCTGTCTAGAGGGGCGCCAAGGCAAGAAGTGCGCAGTTCTGGGACCGTCCCCGCAAACCTTCCCATTGTTGCCTTTTACGACCAGTGGGCTTGCCCCTGAATGTCGCAGCTGGACTCATTCTCAGGAAGATTGTTGTTCTCTGTACATTCGGTCGTCGTCATCTTCTCTCTGGCGGGCATTTTCGCGTGCCCACTGGTTGGCTGAATGCGACGCGAGAAAAAAAAAGATGAAAAACTGCGACGGCCAATGCGCCGGCCGTTCCCACAGTCTCACTCACGCACATGCACACAGTAACGTAATGCGAAGATGGTACCTAAACAACGGGATCGTCGTTACCACTGCTTAAACAAGACTAACGTCATCTTCGTTATGGTCCTTTTCGAAGCATTTGTTTGTGTAAGCGCGGTTTTCTCGTCTACCCTGTATATACAGTATATATGTATACGCTGTGGTTGAGTGAACCGGTGCGCAGAGTATCCCGGTTTCCTAATTGCGGCTACTGGAAGGCTAGAGCTAAAGGAAAAGAGGCAGGGGTGTCTGTCCAGCGATGTCTTCGCCGGGCAACATCGCCCGAGGTGTGCCCCTTTGGAGGAGCGGCACACGCTGTATAGCGCTCGGCGACTGCATGCTGAGCTCGCCGTGTGTGTGCCGCTTCATCGTCGTGTAGTTGTCCCCCAGGCCCTGACCAATTAAAGCGAGGCCTGCCGACCCTGTTTCCGCACTGGGCGGAATCTCGTGGCACGAACTGCGCGGTGACGATGAACGTCCGTGTGTGTATACGCTTGCGCAAACGGGTTCCGGTGCGCGCGCAGTAGCGGTGCGGGGTGCTTCGCGTTTCTATTTAGGCCCCGCGCGCTAATCGTAATCGCTCCGGGGTGCTGGTGGTGGCTGGTGCGCTTTCCTATTTGTGCTTTCGTGTGCGAGTTTTCCCGTAAACTTAACGCGCGCACCCGTTATATTATACGTTTGCGGTCCGCGGAGACGCGTCGGGTGAGCCCAGCTAGTCTCATATCAGCGGCTCTGCAGGGGACGGCGGAGCTTATTACCGCGGAGAGTTCGGTGCGCTCCGTTATGTAGGACGTGTGCTCCCTTGACCTGACCTGCAGGTGATCGAGGTGGGGCGTGCGTGGTTTTGGAGATGTGCTTCGAGGTTGTCGGGTGGGGTTTTCTGTGGGTTGCGGCGATTCTTGTACGCGAGCGCCATTAAGAATGAGCTCTCTTACCAGAACTTATGTAGACAGTCTGCGAAAAGTATATAGATGTGTTTTTTTTTTTATGAAGTTTGCAGATTTTCTTTGTACAGTATGTGGACTTACGTGGCCTTATATTGATCACACGTTGACCTCTGTCGGCGCGAAGCCGTGTGGACTTCTCTGTATATTCGGTAGAGCACAAATCTGTAAACAAGCAGAGCTGTCTAAGAGAAGTCTGTGTCTGCAGGGCCGCCGTGCTTTTCTTACCTTTATTTCTATACTATACGCTCCTGGGACGGTGACTCGGCGACTGCCGCGTTCTGCTGTCGAGCTTGAAGCCACGGCTATACGAATCTCGCCGTGTTTCGAATACAAAAAAAAAAAAAAAAATTCTGTGGCGAAATTTTTATGCACTTCGAAGAACACAGAAGGTGAAACGTAATCGCGATCTGTAGTTTTGCTTTCTGTCGAGTGTCTTAGTAGCTCAGCTCTTAACAGAGTCGAAACCCCCTGTCGTTCAATCAGTGTGTGTCACATTTGGTAGAACGCTCTTAAAGGGCACTGCAGACGTGATCTGCATGCGCGGAGGCCTTTATCTGAGATGTATATGTGATACTGTGAAATAAGGAGCAGTGTGGATGTGGCTATGAGAGAGAGAACGACGACGAAACCTTGTTTCGGTGCTCGCTTGGCTGCGCTACCTCTCGCTGCTTTATCGTTCTAGTCGCGAACGCTGACTTCCCCAAGTGCTTCGTGCTTATATATATATATATATATATATATATATACCTATATATATAATATGTTTGTGTGTGTTTCTTCATTATGGCATTGTCCCTGGCGGCCATGCAGGGGTTTTCTAAGCGCGGGCCAAGATCTCAGTGGTACACAGCGTTGATCGATCGGCGCGATCAACAACCTCATCAAAGTCTGTACAAGAAATCGTGATTATATACAAGTAACTAAAAGGCAGGCTACATTGACCGCGTTCACGTGCACCGTGCGCCGCATGGTGCATGCGGCTAGCTATATATGGACTGAGTACTTCGGGTGGCATGCAGTGCGTGTTGACTCATCCCGACGCGCTATCGCGGTATAGAAGCGATGGGCGAGCTTTTGGTTTCCGACACGAGCCGACTCGGGCGGCTTTTCGTCGACTTCAAACACACCCACACCACACACACACACACACACACACACACACATACACACAACACCACACACACACACACACACACACACACACACACACACACACACACACACACATATATAATATATATATATATAGAGAGAGAGAGATAGAGTGAGAGAGAGAGAGTGAGAGAATTTGTCCAGGGGAGGGAAGCGCGCGGCTGTGTGTGCACGTCGTCCTGGAAACCGAGTTGGCTGTGTTCATACTGTCAGTCAGTCGAGGGCCAGAGCGGACTACTGGCGGCGGCGTGGAACGAGAGCGGGACGAACGCTGCCGTCGCCCCAAGGGAAAGCGTCGCTCTGGAGGCGGCGGCGGCGCGACCGGTTTGCCGGCTCGTCAAGCGGGGGGCCCCCTCCGCACCGTTTCCAGGTCGCCGCTCTTCTTGCTCGCCCATGCCTCGGTGACGGAGGCGATTGGGGGGTTGAGGGAACCCCGTCCGTTTCTCGAGCGTCCCCCAGAATATGTGCCTACTGACTCGATCGCACGCTGTTCATATTACTTTGTCCCGAGACTTCCACGAGCCTCATTGTACTGCATGCCCCGTATATATGCGGGGAAGGGACGAGTGGACGCGGTGACGAAGGCGATTAGACGTTGATTGCTTTAGGCTTAGCTCACCACAGCAGTAGCTGGCCAAATCCAGAGCAGAAGACGACAAAGAAAAAGTGCTTGTATAGGGGGCGCGGGACGGGAATGCCTTCTGCTGCGGACGCTTGAACTATTCCATGGAAGAAGGTCCAGCAATGGGCAATCGGTATTTTCAGGTCACTTTCCTCTCAAGGACTGCGCAAGCGCAGTGCTGCTGCACCTTTGTATTCAGCACATGTCATGACCGATGACCGGCAGAGATGATTGCACGTGGTACGATCCCGCGCGCGACGCGACGGTATACGACTCGTGGAACCAACAACTGCATCCTAGAGGTTATCAATAGGCTTCAAGAGCTGCCAATATTTCAACACGCGAGCCGCCAGGTTCCATCAGTCTGAACAGCCACCTTTCAGACACGTAGCGTCGTACCAAGTGTGGCTGTTTACCTCCATGCTGTTTGACCACCGGTTTAGGCTATACACGCGCTTGTAACATTGCGAGTTCAGGATTGGCGTAGTGGCTATCTCTGAATCAACGACCCGGAACACCCTGGCGTGAGACTATATATATACATAGATATAAGGGTGAATCGGCAGCCGACGCGAGCTCAGAAGTGCATGAAAAGTGCATCGGTTGATCCGTTGACATTGAAATTGATTGACACTCTCCGCACCGGCACATCGGCTATATGTCGTTCTGCTGCCGAGCGCAAGGTCTCTGGTTCGATTCGCTGCCGCGGCGGCCGCATGCATTCCGATGTGTGCGTGTACCTAGCTTTAGATTTTTTCCAATCAATCATATCAATCATTGTTACACGACGAACGACAAAAATGGGCCCGAAAAAAAAGAAGAAAAAAGAACACGCAGGAGACTTAACACCGATAAGGCACTGTACACGAATCACACTCGTGTTTATCTTCCGTGCGCCTCTCTTTGATTAAACATGAGATGTTTCGGCGACCTTTCCATGTGCAGTTTCCGAGGAGGAACCCATAAGCCAGCGGAAGTCATTGTTTATCCAGAGGAGATATAAGACTAAAGGAAAAAATTGTGCGTCAATTCTTGGCTAAGGATTGAACCAAGGCGCCTTGCAGCTTTATTTTCGCTGCCGGTTTCTCGCACGTTCTCAGAAACGGCACAATTATGGTGCGAGTGCCCCGGATTACTTCACGTTTGCGGGAACGTGGGTTACAAAATTAAGCCAGAAGATATGTCAGAAAGCAATTGCTATTTGTTGTCTGTTTCCCGGTCGTCTTGATAAAAAGATTTTTTTTTTCTTTGTGGCTGCATATATGCATGGGCACCCGCGCGGCCCTTCTCTTGCGGAACTGATGAGGAATTCATTAATCGGGAGCCGACGAAAAACAAATAACAAACGGCGCCACGCCGTCTGCGGAATGCGGCCACGCATTCTTGGAAAGCCGCGGCATTTCAGCGCCCGATGGAAATATCGCGGCCAAATTAATTACCGCGGCGTGTGCGCGATCCGGCGGGTTTCATAATTTGCGTCACTCTCACATCGGATTGAATAGCGGCTCGCTCAGACTGCTTTGACAGGTATCGCGTATAGAATTTCATAATAGTCAGCTTTTTTGTGTGCGTGCGTGCGTGCGTGCGTGCGTGCGTGTGTGTGTGTGTGTGTGTGTGTGTGTGTGTGTGTGTGTGTGTGTGTGTGTGTGTGTGTGTGTGTGTGTGTGTGTGTGTGTGTGTGTGTGTGTGTGTGTGTGTGTGCGTGTGTGTGTGTGTGGTGTGTGTGTGTGTGTGTGTGTGTGTGTGTGTGTGTGTGTGTGTGTGTGTGTGTGTGTGTGTGTGTGGTTTGGGACGAGTGGTCGCATGTCGGGCACGGCGCAGTCCAAGGGGGTTGAAAATTTCGAACTTCCTTGGGGCAGACGAAGGAACACATTCGTCCTTGCAATCCACGCCAGCTGTCGATGCTGCGGCAACTGATTTAATATGCGGCAAAGATGTCCGAACCATATTTTCTAAACGGTCACTCGTAATAGCCGCCCACCATCATCTGCCAGCTCGCGTAATGAGCGGCTTAGTACAAATCCGAGTGACTCTCCGTAATACCATGCATGTTACATGCTTACGGCTTCGCGCGCCTATACAAACGAAAATTGCCCGCAGATTGCTTTCTGAGCTCGCCACGTTGCAATCGTCCGTCAGCGAGGGACAAACATGCTTAGTCATACCGTATACCGTATTATGCGCGCTCGCTCGAGTGCACGTGTGGGCTCGCTTTATACGAGCAGAAGAAAGCAGCCCTTGTGAGACGCCTTTTGGCCTCCACGATGGAGTTATTATTATTATTGGCCGCTCGCTTATTTTCACTAAGCGCACCCGGCCGTGTCCTTTTTGCCGGAGATATATGCTATAGAAGCCGCTGTAAGAATCGGGCACCGTCCGCGTGCGTCCCGACGAAGATTGGCCTTGCTGCGACACCATGCCGTATTTACTCGTGTAAGACCCACCCTCGTGTATAAGACGTGCACCGCCTGCTATCGACGCCGAGACTTTCAAGGTGCCTGCCACAATGCGTGCGTTCGCACAACGACCAGCTTTGTGAATGTGCCGATGATGTAGTAATAAGCCTTCATTGATGACGTAAACGACATCGCAAGCATTGAAGAATATGAACCGGAAGTTGGTGCTGAGCCTCGAATAAATGTTTGTGTCTTAGTTGTCTCGTAAATGTTTGCAATACAGTCGAACCCAGATATATCGAATCTGGAGGGGATCGCAAGGAAGTTCGATATATAGGTATTTCGATATGTAAAATGAAAATTGTATAGAAAAATTTTCAAGGGGATTTTGCTGGCTGTTATACACAATAATTCGTTATATGTGAGTTCGATATATCCGGGTTCGGCTGTATTATGTACATCGTTCGCGACGTAGTCCGTGGTACGAGGGGGTAGGCATATGCCCAACTTGCGTAATAGCCGCGCCGTGCCAAAAATTCCGAAGAAAAAAAAAAGAAGAGTGCATGTTTTACGCGAGTAAATACGGTATACGCGAGGCCCCGGCGAAGCCCCGCTATAGGCGTCCTCACGCTTATACTGTTACGAGCGAGCGCTCCCTTTGCTCCGAGAACTGGGGCGCTCTGTTGTAATCGTGTCGCCCGCTTTTGTTGCGACGCGGTGGTGTGTGTGTGTGTGTCTCGCTCTCTCTCTCTTTGGGAGAAGTCGCCTCCCATGCACTGGCGTCGTGCCAGCACTTGACGACCGAGCGTCGCGATGTGGCATATTGGACGCGCTCTGTGGAGCCGTCGACACGATCGGGAGAGCCCGTGGGCTGGGAACATTGTCGCAATACATTTCTTTAGGTTTCGGCCGCCGACCTTGAGTACACTGTCATGTGTGAGTGAAGGGTGTAATAGCAAGATAGGTTCACGCGACGAAATTGCCGGCCTCGATCGCTTGGCTAAACCCGCCTGTAGCTATATGCAATCCACCACCACCGGCCCTAAGGTTAACGCAACTTGGTTTCGTGTAAGACACAGACGCAACCGATATCGCGGATGCTGTCGTTTGAAGGTCTGCTTATAATAAGGTGATTTACGCGGAATTGAAAACATATACCTCTATGTATGAAAACATATATAGTACATTGAGCGCAGGACGTTGCAGTACTTCACTAGAGGGTAAAGAGAGTGTCGATTAAATAGATCGTTTCGCGCGGCTCTCCCGTTTATACTGCTAGTTTTTTGCCGCTTTTGCGACGTGGGTCCTGTTCAGATAGAACATGTAGTTTGACCTCTATATATAATTTCGCCGGTATGGTGATGACGTCGTGGAGAACGGGAGCCTTCGGTAGCTATACCTCCTACGCACTTTTGGTTTCTTTTTTAACAGCGAAGCTGTTTAAGCCGGATGTTAGTCCGTATAGCGTAGACCAGAAATGTGGGCCTATCCTGGTGGTAGTGCGGAAAGGGTCCAAGCGCAATGGCACATGCTTTTGTGAACTAGCGAAGCTGTTTAAGCTCGATGATGGTCCGTCGAGTGTACGCCGCAAAACCTCCGCCTGGCGATGACGTCACCATACGTCGCCTAGTAATGCTTCGCTCCAGCTGCGCCGACCGCGCCGAGCCTCGCCACAGCTGCGTGAGCCGTGACGTCTCGCGCGCGCCGCATCGCTTCGCCTTAGCTTTGCCGAGCCATGACGTCACCGCGCCGTGTGGAGTGGTTTCTGCGGCTGCGCAGAGGCGGAGCTAAGCCGTGACGTCACTGCGCCGACCCACGGGATATATAGCTCCGCGTCGCGACACAAAAGCCCCGCCGCCTCCGCACGGAGCACATCGCCGCGAAGATGGGGCAGCCGAAAAAGAGCGTCACTCCCTTAGAAGAGGAAGTGCGGCGCGAAAGCCGCCGCGCCGCTACTCGAGAACGAGTGAGACGACTTCAGTCCGATCCCGAGTATCGCGACGCCGAAGCGGCGGCGAAACGTCGGCAATTCGCGGAAGATCCGGAGTTACGAGCCCGCGAAACCGAGCAAAAGCGTTCGAGCATCCAGATACTTTAATAACCGAGTGTTCGTTGCTCCTTGGCCTGTCGATGATTCCGGGGTGATATTGCGCAAAACGTGGCCGAGTCGCGAAGCATAACCTCGCAAAAGCTTGGCCGAACCGAGATAAAGCTAGGTGGGGTCGCCAGCTTCACTGTTTGCCCAGTCTTCGCACCACTAGTGTGAAACTGCCCCTAATTTTTTTTAACGAACAGAAATTACTAAGCAAATTGAGGCTCGTGCATATTGCTATGTAAGAAAATAGGCAAGGTTCTTGTCTCTTCCTAACCAGGTATCGCTTCTCCTTGTTTGAGAGAGGCCGCTTTGAGACGACTATAGAAAGAATCGAATTTCGTTATGCGCTGTCGACCTCATGTTAGGAAAGACAGCGCGGGCGCCATGAACAAGCTTTTTCTTTCTCCTTCAGTTGGAGTGAACTTTACAAGTACATTTGGCCACAAAAGCTAACGGGACACGAGATTCGCGAACCAAAGCTGAATTTCCGCAAAGCCTGGGCAGACAGCCTCGAATTCAGTTGGTCTGTAGCAGATTTAGCAGCATACACCACACAGCCGGACTGCGATCCTTGAAAGTATACTGGCACCGTTATTTGCCTTATGACAGAGCAGAAACTCGCATTCGTCGAGTAACATGTGTCTCGTAAACTTTTGTGAACAACTGTACATATTGCCGCGCAGATTCTGCACGAGCATTCCCATCTCAGCGCTCGTGATCCTCTAGAAAACGTGTTAGTATACACAAAGCGAACTGCACGCTTCTTCATTGTCATTCGCGACCTTGGACGTTTACGGCAGGAATCTCGCTCCTCTATTGAGCGACCGCCGCGGCGCGGCACACGTTATTGCGTCGTCTTTCGTCGTATAGTCATCATCCTCTTTTTCTCGCGAGTCGAATTGATCAATGTGTGGCACTGGCCGCGCGAGGCGTTCGTTCTGGGACGATCGATGCCGCTTTCGGAATCCGCGCATTGCGGGCGGTCTCCATTCTCTCTCTCCCTCCCCGCCTCTTTATTATTCTTCTTTTCTTTTCTTTTGTCCTTCATTCCTTTGTCTCGGTGAGCGCCCGCCGCTTTGTGACGGCGCGCACGCGCGCGCTGTATATGTTTGTGCGCACGTGCAGCAGCTTTTGTCGAAGCGCCTCTCGCTGCAGGTGGCGCTGTTATTGCGAGAGGATTACAAACGCGTGCGCGCCCTCTTCCTCGATGTGTACAGTTTAATGCATGCCCCCGATATATGTGTAAGCGTCGTGTTCGAGAATAGCGCGCTCGCGTGGTCGTCGTCACACTTGGCCGCTTTCTCTCGGCAGCGTGGCCACGGTCGCCTGTATACTTCGGGGTTACCAGGTTAGTCGGGGTCGGTCGCCTCCCGCTTCGGCTCGGAGATGATGGCTTCGGCGCCACCGCCGGCGCCGCGCCGCTCGAGGACCACCGCTGAGACGACGAGTGCTCCGTTGCCGCTCGGCCACGCGGGAAGGTTGATCTGCATTCGCGCAGTTGAAGCCGCGGTTGTATAGTGACTAGTCGGGTATAGTAAAACGCCGCTTACAGCGAACATACAGGAGATAGGGAGAGATGTCGCCGTGTAAGGCGTTTCGTCTTTCGTGTATACGAGGACGACGCTTTCGTGTCAGTTAAGACTTTAGGTGTGCGCCCGTGACCAACAGTATGCGGACCGCAGGCACGCCGGAAAGAAAAGGGGGGGGGAAACACGCGTGGGCAGTATACGTCGAATATCGTGCGACAACTCAAACGTAGTAACAATTTCGGACAAATCACGCAGCGGAAAAGTCGTGCATCGAAATGTTTTGCGCTGAAAGACCCGTGCATCGTGTTGTCTGCATTCAAAATTTCCTCAGCTGAACTTAACACGGACCTGACTGCGCTGGTGTGCCTTTATGCGAGACAGAAAAAAAAAGAAAAAAAAAAAGGGGGGGGGGGGGGGGGCGAACGAAGAGATAAGCCTGCGCAGTGAAGAACCAATCCCGAAAAACCGGTTATAACGAACAGCACGCCACAAGTGCACCGTCTCGGAGCAGCCGCCACTGCATGCATGTTTAGATATAAAAGCCCCCGGTTATGGTTGCGGGCGCGCTCCTTAAGTACGGATGGCGGCGTTTATCTAAGGATATTCCGGTTTACCTTCCGTCGATAGCTAAAGGTTCCGGTTTGCGCGCTTCTTTATCCCTCGAATGTGCCGGTTAATCTACCGCAACTTCGATGCCGTTTCTTTTTAACGGGATATAACCTTCGGTGCATTATCGAAGCGACTCTATTCGGCTGGACCCCTCCGGGCTCCCTAGTATATAGTGGACATTCAGCTCGGTCTTATTCGCAACTGGTTTTTCTGTAACGGGTTCCTGCTACGGCGTACGTTCTACGCGTCTTGACCCGTGGCGGTGTCGTGCGCCTCTCTGTGACCTGCATGCCGGCAAGGTCTCTGCGCTCGCTTCGTGCGCCTTTCCTCGGTGCGTGCGCCGTACACGTGCCCGCGAGGGATGATCCGAAAAGGAACCCTCTGCAATCGCCCTTTCGGCGACAACAAACGAGACCGCACACACACACACACACACTGGGAAGTGGAGCGCTGCTGCATGGGCTGCCGCCGGAGCCACGCCACGCATCCTTGGGTCTTGCAGACCCCGCGACGATCGCTATCTCTGGCGTTTCCTCGCCTGGTTTGGTGTCGCCCCGCATGGCCTCTGGCTGGTCGCGTATAGCACGTGCCCCGCCAGCTCTGCAGGCGTGTATCGCCGAGCTGTATGGGTGGCGTATGTATGGTACGGGGGGTGGGAGCTTCGTCCGTTTCCTCCTTTTCTGGCTCGTCCGTCTGTCGTGTGTATTCGCTCTTTCTCTCCTCTCGCGGCCCCAAATAGTGAGACCGAACGTTTTGCAGCGACGGCTGCTAAGAGTTCATAGATATCGTCGAGGCCTCTTAGGCTTCATATAAAGATCTCGCGGCCTCTGCCGCAGCTACCATCGTTCATGTTGTCTTGGCGGGAGTCGCCATAAAAGAAGACCCTGTTTTTCCCAACCTATATAGGATTCGAACCTGGGTACGATGCACGACGGCTTGCACGTCGTCGCTATCGTCGTCCTTGTAGCTTTTGTCGTCCTGTGAGCTATGGCTGTTCTGGGTGGCACTTAATTGCTTTCGTTATGTTAGTTATCTACTTTTTTATGTATTACCGCAATACAATACGCTTTCGGCCGCTGCGGGAATTGTGTGCGTGTGTGTTGTGTACAGGGGGAAGCGGGGGGGGGGGGGGGGGGCAGTAAGGGGAGGGGTTACCAGTACTTGTGTTTTTGTGACTCGAGCAAAAAAGAGCGCCGTTCTGTCAAGTGCGACGTAATTCACAACAGGCCGGATTCACGCATGCGCATCAGGAGCCGTCTGCGCGTGAACGGCGGCGCCTTTGGGCATTATACGCCGCGAAGGGCGCTTCGCCGAGCGTGTCGCCGTGGTTTGTGACCGTGCGGCGCTTCCGTGGAAAGCGCACCAGTGTGTAGGTTAAAGCGAGACGCAGCCCTTTTAATGAGAGGAAGTGGCGGTCCGGCGATGAGCTAAAAAGGACCGGTCGCTATGCGACGGTGGGAACATCTTTCGTCCGCTTCGTAATCGCCGTTGAATCGAGTAAAGACGTCGACGCTGCGGGAGGGGCGAAGCGCCCGTAAACGATGAACGCAGAGGAGGATGAGAGAGGACGACTATACTCAACGGGCGTAGTACATACACCGCGCACACATACTGTATACATGGTGGCCTGCCTCTTCTAATTTTGCGGCGGCGGCACGTTTCCTCTTTCCCACGGGCTGTCCGCGGAAGGTTATCTGGGCGCCTCTGTAAAAGGGGGGGCTGGTCCGGTTGTGTAGTGCCTCTGCTTTTGGCTGTCTGCGTGTCCGGCGCCCTGTCAGGATGCACCGCGAGTTGGGTTTCCGCTCGCCCGTGGCTTTCGATTGGTCTCTTCGTGACGGGTTCCATGAGCCGTGTACTACGTACATATTCGTCGCCGAGCCGATATATTCTCGATGAGAAAAAGAAGAGCGCCGACGGGTTTTCTCTCTGCTCGTCGCTTGGCGTTGTGGCGAAGAAGGAGGAGAAGGGCAGTGTGTTTGACCTTAGCTCAGGTGCTGTTTGCACGTCCCACGAGCGTCGCGATATAAAGCGCTGCTCTTTTTTGCGGTGTGTGTTTTGCGCGCCTTCGGCAAACCGCCGTTCGCGTCCCCTGTAGACAAGGTCAATCGGTATGCGTGGCCTTTGCACAAGCGCGTTGCCGAGCTTCGCTCATTGTGGGCTCACAGCTTTCTGTTGAGTTTTTTTCTTCTTATATATATATATATATATATATATATATATATATATATATATATATATATATATATTGAGCACAGCAGTTACGAGTAATGCGAAATGAGCCGATCCTGTTTGTCCGTCCGTCACGCGGTTTCAGGCACTGCGCGAAGCGCGACGCAATCTGACCGGCGATCGAAACAAGGGTCGCGTGGCTTCAAGCGGGGAGCGCATCGCGACGTTGTACCCTGTGACGTCGGTGCTCGTGATTTCTACGATATTCCCGTATTTGTGAAGCAAATTAGCGTTAATTAATTAAAGTGCTCCATGCAGCAAGGTGTGCTCAGTAGAGAACACCTCGCGGTGTGTTTTGCATGTCCCGATTGCCAATAGATGGCGCTGTAGAAAGCGCGCCTCCGAGCCTCTAGAGTCACTGTTTCTAGTAGCTTTACACGTCTATGTTGCTGCGGGCTGGCTGCACGCTTCTCCAGTTAAGGGGGAGCCACGTTGTTTGTCCATGAGTTTTTCTACGGAGCGTATTGGTCTGGGGCTTTTACTTTCTTTTGGTGTTGGGGGCTCTCTGCTTGACCTCCCGATCTTGGCTTACCGCTGCCAAGAGAGATAAATAAAGGGAAAGAAAGACAAGGAGGTTAGCCAGTGTAAATAGCGGCAGCATTTGCAAATTGTTTGCATTTGCATACAGCCTCCTACTAAATTTTTGTCTGAAACTCTATCGGCTTGGTCTTTCCCGGATAGCCTTTCGATCCGTTGACGCGGTGAGCAATATTGCCATTAATTTTTATGATGTCGTGGTCTGGCCAACATTGGGTGATTCGAATGAACCTCGATGCGCGAGTAACAACGCTTCCTCTCCGATAAGTCTCCTTGTCGTCATCCATTGTGGTCGGAATATACCCGGCTTGTCCCGGGCTGCATGACTCCCTGTGCCACACGGTCCGGCCCGCCTTTTTAGGCCGCGTGATGAATTGCAATGGGAATCGAGTTCGGCGTTTGCGCAAACACGACTTCGTCCTTGGAGAAGCAGTGGAGCCAGTTTCATGTGAACGGTGTCGAGCTGGCTGCATCGATTTGTCCATCGTCTCGTGTGCGATAAGGAAATTGAGAAGTTGAGACGAAAGCGCTTGGGGGGCATACTGTCCTTTAGTGAGCGAGCGTGACTTGTCTAAAATGCTATTTGTCTCGTCTGTCAGACGACATTGTCTGTTCATTGTCTGTCTGTCTGTCTCGTCTAATGGAGCCGTTACATTTGAAGCAACTTACCCTCGGCAAACTTTTAACAGCGAAGCTGTTTAAGCCATCCGTAATTTGTGGTTCGCATTAAGAAACTATCATCATCAACAATGAAGAAAGGAATAAACTTTCTTGCAGAGGCGGTGGTATTCGAGCCCGCGTACCCACGGTCCCAAGGCGAGCGTCGTAACCACTAGGCTATACAGCCACGCTTGCAGAACATGCATTTATATGATGGCGTTCCATATGATGGCGTTCGAGCGTCGTCGTCTTCGTCCACAGCTGGCGCGTTCGCACGCGCTCGTGCCAATGCTCTGCGAGGTGAAGAAATTTTGCGCGCTATGCTCGGGAGAGAGAGAGAAAATGAGAGCGAGAGAGAGAGAGACACGTGACACAGTCACGCAGCGGGTCTGCTGGAACGCGTTGTCGGCATTGCAACGCGGTGTCGGTGTTGCAAGCTGCGCTATGCGACGCGCAGTGACGGCCGTAAGTCCGAGACGCGCGAAAAGAAATTATCATCATCATGAGTAAAAAGATGAAAAGTTCGCGTGCACTTCCGGAAAATGCTGGGCTACGATGGCCCAGCTTCGCTGTTTCAAGCGTAGTGCAGCCGAGTGCAAGGTTAAGCGATTTTTTTTAGAAGCATCGAGGATGGCGAGATGCTTCTTCGGCAGCGTTTTACGAAGTATAAGAGCACCTTGGGCATTGACCCCCTCCCCTCTGTCCTCCTCCCTCCGTTACTCGCCTGTGGTGTAAATAGCCGCTGGGAGCTATTCGGTAATAAGCACGCACTAGTATGCTCGCGAACTGTTTCTGCTTCGTGGGAGAAAAGGATTGCCCTTTTCTAAGCGCTGACGGTTATTGTAAGAGTTGCCTTTGCCTTCTGTGTGCAAGAAGAGATGATCTGTTCCGTCAGCACGAGTAACAAAAGCCAGGACTGTTGTTGGTGGGAAAGGAGGGGCGCCTTTCGTGGGCAACGCCGGCGGCACGGCCGTGTACGGTATACATCCTCCTCCTCCACCCGTTCTCCTTTTGTCGGCGTGCCGCGTCCCCGACAAAACGTCGATTACGGCGCTGACAGAGTGATGAACACGGTTCGAAGCAGTGCGGGCTTGGTTGGTAGGGGGGGGGACCGCCGCCCGTGTGACGTGACGACCGCATGCCTGGCTGATTTCTCTTCGCACGCCTCTCTCTCTCTCTACCACACCCCTCCCTCCCCTCGCGACTGCGGCAGGCACACAACAGTCCCCGCCGCTTCTTCGACCCCCACCCTTTCGATTACGTGTTCGCTTGTGTCTGCTTTCGTTGTTCTTCCTGACCCCCACTTGGTCCCCGCCGCCGCTCTTCTGCTCTCCCCCTCCAATTTTGCCCCCTCTCCCAATTTCTCCCCGTCGTCGTCCCAATCCGCCCTCCGCGCCCAACAACCGCGCTATGTAAGCTTCTCGCGCACCATGGGCGTGGGACACATGTACGTACGTACTTCTCCGCGAGCGCACAGGGTCAGCAACCTTCGTCTCCTTGCCTTGAGCGCGCGAGATCGATCAAAGCGCCGTGCGAGCGAGCGCGCTGGGATGCCGGGGGGTGCAGAAAGCCCATGGGTGCTGTTTGGAATTCGGGCCCTCTTCTCCCGAACCAGCGCTTTTGGAGGAAGCGGGGGTTACTACTAAAGCTGCATGCGACGTGTCTCTCTCCGCGCACCGTTCCGTCGTCGTCAAACACGCACACACAGCTTCGACGGCGGTCGGATGTGAGCTGTAGCCGCGCACAAATTGAAGCCGGGTCGCTCCCGACGAGCGGCCGGGGCTCCGAAGTGACGCCTATTGTTTCATTCCTGACGGCTGTGCCTGTATGTACTCGGGGCTGTCTCCGAATGCGAGGAATGCGTTTTGTCACCCCCGAATGTTGTCGCGCGTCAACCCTTTATCTCTCGGTTCGGCCGTGCGTGCCACGCTCGAAGTCTTGCGCGAAGAGCGATTTTGTTCGCTCCGCTGCGCGCGCGCGCGTCGTTAATTTGCGTGAGAGGTACGGAGCGTGTGCATTCTGATTACGAGAAGAAATCGTCGACCTCCCGAAAGCTTTCGTTCGCCCGGAAATAAATTGTCTTTGCTCTCATTATCGTTGGACGCGCAGTTCGCGTCTCGAAACAGTTTCGTGATCAGTGACTAGTTGCCGCGCCTGCTAATCTGTCGGCGTCTCCCCTTTCGTGCGATTCCCTTTTCCGAAAGGTGGAAAGTGCAGCTCTCGCTGGGTCGACCGGAAACTTTCGTCAAGCGCCGGATTGGCACGTATGCCGCCTCAGTCGTGTCGCAACACGGTGACGAAGGAACCGGCGCCACATCCCGTTACATTATGTTCGTGCGTTTCACCAGCAGGTGCGCATAAAATAGCCGAAAAACTTTCGCGCCCGAGAGCGCCCGCTTCGCTCCCCGCCGCGCGCCTCTGTAATACTTCCGCTTTCGTTGTGTAGCTATAGCGACACGGTGTATATTATAATGTCATGTCTTCCGTCCCGGAGCTGGCGGCGTCATTCATCACTCGACATGACGGTCGTATTTCAATTTACGCGAATCCGATTTTTGTTTTCTTTTTTCTTGTCGCGGCGGCAGCAGCGACGTCTTACCAGGAAGTCGTGGGGGACGCGTGCCGTCGCGCCAGAGGCGACGACGAGCCGTCATCTACGAAGGACTTGGCACCTCGTCAGATATGAGGCCGCCGTTTGCCAGCAGCCGCGAGGTGCGTGCGTGCGTGCGTGACCGTGTGTATGGGTTCCCCGCTGCATAGCGCCATTTACATACATACTTCTCAAGCAAGCATGCATGCGTGCCGGCGACGAGTTCGAGCCTCTCTCTCGCTCCCCCGTATATCAAGGGCGCAGGCGCGCTGTTACCACATGCGCTGTTCTCCCCCCTACATGCAGCCTTGCCTGCATGCCTCTGGCGGTCTCGATGGGGCCGCGGTTGCCGGGGGGAGGCCCCGTTGCTGTTGGGGCTGCCGCACACATTTCTCCGCGCTTCGCGTCTTCTTTCTCTCTCTCGTCGTTTATTTCTTGTTTCTTCTTCTTCTTCCTCGATTAGATCGTTCACGCTTAGCCGCGCGCGCCGCCATCGGTGGGCGTGGTGCGATGTGTGTGTGTGTGTGCGCGCGCCTGCTGCGTGACGTGGAACGCGCGCGCAAGTGAACACTGCATGTTGATGCGTGGCGGCGTCGTTTCTTTATTTTGCTATTACTACTTTTTCTCAGGATGGCACTTGAGACCGCCGGTGGGTGGTTCCCGTTCCTTTTGTAAAAAAATTGCGCCGATGCTCGTTCGAGAGTCGGTTTCGTTTCGCGCGCGGGAGATGTAATTTCACGTAAAAGCGTCGCCCGTGAATACGTATTTCGAGTTTCTGACGCCTGATGGGGGGAAAAAAAAACTGCGCTGGCAAGCTTGAGCGTCAGCCGCTGCGACTGTGCTACACAAATAGGTTACCTGGATGGACTTCTAGCAAATGATTCGACGTCATATGCATATTTTATGTAGCACGCGTATTGAGCAGCGGTAAGCTGGATCGGGAACTTTATTGGAATGGTCTACAATTTTGTCATTGACACTTTTGCTCTGGCTATAACCGCGGGTAAGCTCTGAACGGCGTCTTGCGCGACTTTCTACGAGGTGACCTCTGCCACGCCTATGCAATAGCAGTGATAAAATCGATACAACTTTTCGGCAGGCAAGAAACGGCAGGCGTTGTCTTCATGAAGTGTGACTGCAAAGAGACGAAGTGCGGAAGGCGATAAAGCAAACTACAAATAGAAATACGCCCACTGCCGCTTATATGTTGCCCTTCCTGTATACAGCGATGTTAACTGATCTGTCTGACGAGTAAGTGCCGCGAATGAATCAGGTAGGCGTTTCACTCGATACATCCCGGAAACTGCGATAGTGTTTTCCTTTGTGTGTGCTTACTTCTGGCATGTGTAGGCACGCACGTGCGCGCCACACACGCACGCAAACACTTTCACGTGTATGTACATGATACCAAGCGTATAGTATAGTACGTGTACGCACGTACTATATACTCGCACAGATATATACCGTTGTAAATTATGCAGCCGCAGGCCAACTTCCTGTAGACTCCACTGCAGGTTGTGTCCGTACGTTGCAACCTTGTCCTTCCGTTAATGAACAAGCCGACAGCGATGCTGTCGCTGAGTATTGTCTCTCGCCGCGGGCGCCCCACGTATACAGCAACGCGTCCAAGACCGCGAGCGGCAACCGCAGGGGTCCGG
Source organism: Dermacentor silvarum (assembly GCF_013339745.2). Lineage (NCBI taxonomy): Eukaryota > Metazoa > Arthropoda > Arachnida > Ixodida > Ixodidae > Dermacentor > Dermacentor silvarum. Next base: position 166,794,145 of record NC_051155.1, on the reverse strand, counting down.
AAAGCCGACAGTTTCGAGAGAGAGCAAAAGAACATTAAAAGGAACAAGGACGAAACAAAGCTTATGATAACGAAGAGGAAACGACGGCGGTGGTGGCGTCGCTTCGCTTGTCCGGGGGTGGTGTTTTCGTTTGTGTATGATGATCACTCGCGCGTTTGCAGGTTTGCGACGTGCTTTCGGCGCTGCATGCGCGGCGGGTGTATATATATGGTGCTGGGGCTGCTGCATGCAGTATGCGACTCTCGATGCGCCGCGTGTTGAGGGCAATTACGGCGGCGAGGCTAATTGCGCGACCGCTGATAGGGCGGCGCCGACCGCGCGGCACAGATTGCGCCCTCCTAATGGTCCTCGCGCGGTCTGTTTCCTAAATGAATTCGCGGCTTGTTCGCTTCCTACGCTGCGCAGGCCCAGCGAGCGAGCAAATGGGGGAGGGTGGGGATCGTGGCCCTGATGTCCCCCGGACGTCGTCGAGCGTATCTGAAGCGTCGTCGCGTACCCGTTTGCACGCCGGTTCGGGGCCACAGTGGCGCAGGTATACCGCCTATAGCTGCCTCAGAGTGTCTGTCCTGAGAGAAGCTGTCCAGAACATCCGGGGTGTGATCCCTCTCACCCCCCCCCCCCCCCCCTTCCCGCGCTGGCGATTAAGACGTGGTGCGTCGCGTATACGGGCCGCACAAGCGCGCACAAATAATGCGTGATTTGACGAACCCCTGTGTCCACAGACTTCACATGTTGTAGTTGTAATATATGAGGTAGTTAATTATTCCGTTGAAAGCGTCGCAGATCGAATACAACTGCACTGCGAAGCGCTCGAAGTGACACAGACATGGCCGCACTACTTGCGTGCATTCCGCAGCGTTGCCTGTTATGTATGAGACAAGTATGAGATGTGCTGGATTCCGTTAGAAGAGAAGAAAAAAAAATTTTTCGGACGAGTGATTGGGTGGTAGACGTCGCAGGCGTGTATAGGTTGCTATATAGCCAATCTGCGCTACACTCGGCGAGTTCGAGACGAGTTCCCTTTTCTTATGTCCTAATGACGCCATTACTCCCGGTTCAGACCTTACGGACACGTTCTTCGGCTGTCATCCGCGACCTGACGTGTCGCGACCGCCAGCAGTTTCGTTTCCGCTTCTTCTCTGCCCTCCTCTACCTTTCCTCCTCCTACTATTTTCTTCTTTTTTCTCTCTTCGCGCTATATAACCACCGAGCTTTCCGAGAAGACAAGTTCGCGACGTAAGTAGAGCCCGCGCTATAACATACAGAGAGAGATAGAGCCCATACAGCTTCACAGCCGGTGTCACAACCCTTTTGCGAAAAAGAAGCACGATGACAAACAAATCGAGAGGAATCCTTTTTTTTTTTTTTCCTTTCTATTTTTATTTCCCCGCTGGCCAGGACAGGCTAGCTTCCTGTGAAAGGAGACGCGACCGGTGAGCGCAGCTGCGCGCGATTCCCGGAAATTGGCCGCGCTGGTGCGCTGTCACTGAGCCGTGTGCAGCGTTTCTGGCCGCCGCTGTACTACGGCCTCTCTTGCTTTTCGCGTCTCGAGGACGCCTCGGGGTGGACATTCCGGGCGGCGATCGACCGGCGGCCTCGCCTTGCACGCTTGCCGTTATACCTTCTTCGCCGCAGCGGCGGTGCGAAGCCCCGCGGTTCTAGCTGCGAGGGGAGGGCGGGGGCGATGCGGGAAAAGAGGGAGAAGCCTGGGAATGCGGGCGGGAAGACGGACGATCCGCTCCCCGTTCTCCACCGGGGAAGAAAAAGGAAGCTCGCGTTGCGGGCTCAGCTCCGAAACCTGAGCTCTCTCTGCCTGTCCGGAATGACGTTGGTCGCGCTCCTGTTCCTTCCTTTTGCTCCTCCGCGTCCTTTTTCTTTTTCGTTTTTTTTTTTCTCCTTTATTTGCTTTTGTCGGTGGGACGCCAGTTCCATCCAGCGTGCAATATAGTAAGTTCATATTCCTGCGGCAGCAGCTGTACTCATCTTCCTTCTCTTCTGTCCGGGGTGAACTAAAACTCTAGAAACGGAGGTTTTGGCCCCCTGGCCTTAATTCGGAGAGAATAATGTCGCACACCGAAGGTCCTCCTCCGCGCATGCGGAATGCGAAAAAAAAAAAAAGGAACAGTGATGTGTCAAGAAGCGGTGAAATATGTGGTTACAGCTAAAGGATATATCGATTCAAGTCCCCATGTCGGGCATTCCCTGCAGAAGACGTCGGTCATGTGGCTGTGCGGTCATGTGCTTGTGCACGTACGTGCTCTCATAAAGTTATTGACCGAACGTAATGTACCACCTAAGCCCTTGGTTGCAACATGAGGGAGCGCGTGGACGAGTGTATACGTACCTTGAGGGCTTTCGATGGCGAAAACAGATGACTTGTTCGCTAAACTGGAAAAGCTAAAAAAATACAATAAAGAAAGGAAAACGACTGTTGGGGAACTGTGAAATGTACAGAGCTGTGGTGCGTCGTCGTCCGTTTGAGTGACCTAGCTGTGCAGTGTCGGACGAGCCATGTAGCCATATTGCGTCGATGGCGGCGTGCACCCGCGCCGACGACGACGAAGAAGAAGCGTGTGCGGTTCCATCCGTGTTGGGGGGCAGCGGCGGCGGCTCGGCTCCGGGGTCACCATGTACGCCGCCAACGGCAGCAGCGGCAGCAGCAGCAAGCGCTTCGTCACGGGCTTCCCGTACATCGCCAACTGGACGCTGGTCGAGTTCCGGCGCCCGCCGCCGGCGGACCGGGTCTGCTCGTTGTGCGGCGTGCTGGCCGGCGAGACCCTGTGGGCGCCGTGCAAGCACGTGTTCTGCCGCCGCTGCTTCCAGGGCCTGGCTAACGGCGAGCCCGTGGTGTGCTGCCCCGTGGACGGCACCGACTTCGGCAGCCAGCAGGTGCGCCTGGACCGCACGGCGCCCGACGTGTTCCGACAGTACCCGGTGGGCTGCAAGAACAAGGGCTGCCTGCACGTCCCCACGCTGGCCACCTACGAGAAGCACATAGCGCTGTGCGAGCACCAGCTGGTTCTGTGCGAGCTCTGCTCCCGGCGCCTGCAGGTGTCCCAGGTGCTGTCGCACGTGCGCACCGAGTGCCGCAAGGCGTCCTCCTCCAAGGCCGCAGCAACGCTGGATGCGGCGGGTGCCGTCGGCGGAGACGCGCGCGTCGACACCCCGCACGCCGACCGGTGCGAGGTCGTGAGCCAGGAGCTCAAGTCCCTGCGCATGACCATCCACGAGGAACTGCGCTCGTTCCGCACCGCGCTGCAGGAGGCCAAGGCCTCCCTGGCCGACGAGCAGCGTCAGTGGAGGAAGAACTCCGTCGACGACGAGTCCGCGGCGCAGCACCTCTTGCTGGAGTCCGTGGGCGACACGCTGAGCCGCGAGCTGGGCGCCGTGGAAGAGGACAGCCCGCCGTCGTCCTGCTTCGTCTGGAAGGTCACTGACTTCGCGCGCATGAGACAGGACGCCCTGGAAGGGCGCACGACGTCGTTCAGCAGCGACGCCTTCTACTGCGGAGGAGCGGGCTACCGAGTCTACCTTCAGGGCAGCCTGGGCAACTCGACGGAGAACGGCAGGCCGTGCCTCGGGTTGTACTTCGTGCTGACCGCCGGCTCGTTCGACACGTCGCTAAGCTGGCCGTACGCGCAGAAGACCTCGTTCGTGCTCATCTCCAACTCCTCCGAAGGCATATACAACATCCAGGGCGACATCCGCCCGGAGTCCGAGGGCGAGGAGTGGGGCCACTGCTTCCGCAAGCCCCGACCGGGCGAGGACAACGAAGGGTTCGGCTTCTCGCAGTTCATCACGCTGGATGACCTGGCCAACCCGAACTACGGGTACATCAAGGACAACTCTTTCGTTGTCCACTTTCTGACGCAGCTCAGGGTCTAGCGTCGGCGGTGACGTGGTCAGCGACGACAACCGGGCGCGAAGCGAGTCGGCACGAAATAAAAAATTCATTCCTCCTGGGGTTTTATGTGGCGGTATACTCGCAGTTTGGTATCCTATGTGTAGATGTCGAGTGCAGGACCAGAGTTGCAGAACATTTTTCTAGATATGGAATTGACATCCTCTGGATGACCTGTATGTCTTTTCTTTCGATGGTCATGGTATCTGATGAACATCTCACGGTAAGTTCCCGAGATTACGTCGAGAAAATTTGCCCATTTCAAAGCCTGCGATAACACAAACTGGAAATTTCAGATGCAACAAAGTATGTAGTTTTCGATAACGGTATTTTCAATGTCATGGTTTTCTAGGCCCGGATAAGCAGCTTACACGCTCGCGGGTTGTCTGCAGCATAATTACCCAGTACATCCGCGAATGTGTCGTTTGGGCTGCTGTTTCATGGCGAAATGCGCAATAAGTGCCCGGACGCGCGCATTTGGCTGAGCCAGACTAGGAGCGCGCCAGCGCGCAAGCACTCGCGCGTTCCAAGTGCATTAGGAAGGTATAGAGCGGTGCTTCGCCTGCGGAAACACTGAAACGGGCAACGCGGCCCGGTGCAGTGACCCTCTCCAAGCCGTCTCGTGCAGAGGTGCTCGTTGCAAATGTGGTTGCGAAAGCTGTTTACGCCGCTGACGCGCGTTTCGTATGGGATGTCCATGAATGGCACGGGCAGGAGCCTAGCTGCAGAAGCGGCGTAGCACACGCTTGACGAAAAAAAATATGAAAAAGAAGCTCATTCGTCCAGTCCGGGGGCGACGATCCAGCGCTGGGACTCGAGGTTTGCTTTCTCATTTCGGCGGCTTCGCGTCGGCCGTAAAGACTCCTTTCAGACATCTCGCGCAGACGCCGCGTCAGAATTTTTATTTTCTTCGTCTGCCCCTTGTGGCGCGGTCCCTGCAAATGTCTCACTCTAGTACCGCAGAACAACAGGCGCGCACGCATGCATATATCCGACAGTCGCCGAGTCGCTGCGCAGGCGGGTTCCTCCTCTCGACACCGCTGCGTTGCTGGTAAAGCATCTAACTGGCAGGCATGCAGCGGTGCGATTTTGTCTGCTGCTGCAGTCGCGCGCATTACGAAAACGGTGCAGCCAGGCGCGTGCCGCCGATATGGCGCAAGGGGCCGTTTGGACGACGCGCAAGGGGGGGGGGGGGGGGGGGGGGGGATGGTCCTTCTTGTTTTACTTTTCTCTTCTTTCATTCTCGACCGGTGCTCATGACTGCACCTTGCCTTCGCCGCGCGCGGCGCTCGCTTATATGTACCCGCGCTCGCAGCCTCGTCCCTGATGAGGTCGAGCGAGCGCTGTGCCTTGGCAGCGGGTATACGTGCCTCGTTACGAGACGTATATGTATACAGTGTGCCCGCACGCATGCGCTGTCGTTCCGCTGAACGACCGCGCAACGGTTTCTCGCTCGGTGGGCACATTGTTCGTGACGTCGGCTAGGCGGTGAGAAGAAAACGAGTTGGCTGGCGATGAGGGCACCGGTCGGTTGTGGACCTTGTGGTCAAAGCGACTCGCGGTGCAGCTGGATGCAGATGTGTGCTCGCGCGAGTCTACCAGCGGTCGAGACGGTGACCGCGTCTGTTTTGTTTTCAATGAAGGCGCGCGCATGTTTAATTAGGCTGGAACCAGGCTAGCTGCGCAGCAGTTGGTTGCCGGCTGTTTTGGACAGACACACCTGCTTGTGCACGCACAGCGTAGTTGACAGTCTTCTCAGATTTATATATTTTTTTCCTTTCTGAAAGGTGAAGAGAATGGTTATGTGTGTGAACGCTGAACAAGTGATTCTGCATGGCCTCATATAGTGGGGAAGTGCTTGCATTGCACGGAATTGTACAGGAAGTATCTAAACCTGAAGACAAGGTGCAAGCATTCTGTCAAGAACTTGGTGTCAGCAATAGCAGCAAAGGCGTAGTACATTCACGTGTTGCAAAGAGCTGAACCACTGCGTATGCTTAACCTTGTACCGTGTAGCCTTGTATTTGCCATGTAGGAACAGTTTCCTGTTGTTTCTACTTATTGGAAATTGTACTTGAACATTGTCATCTGGTGCTACTCCCATGTCATTGAAGCATTTGTTTCTTTTTTTGTGTCTTGCGCAGCTCCAGAGCTGATTGGGAAGTTCCGTGGCAACCAGACACACAGTGACCACTTCCGTCTCCTAGAGCAGGATGGGCACAACCTTCTTGTGGGGGCTAGGTGTGCATTATTTTCCACCATCCTCTAGACGCAACACATTCAGTTTTAGGAGCGAAGCTCCTTATAGCGGCACCCGTTCCGTCCCCGTCGTAGTAGTAGTAGTAGTGTGTAACCAGTCTGAGAAAAATGAGAAAAAAAATTCCGAAGTTGTGTCCGTAGCACGGAATCGAACCAGGGACCCCTCGCTTCCGAGCACGCGGCGTTAGCCCACTACGCCACGAAGCGCACATAGACACAAGCACCACGATGGCAATACCCAACATTAACGAAAGGCCGCGTTTCTAGCGCGTTTCTAACGCGTTTGTGCTAGCGCGTTACGGCCCGTGTAAGAAGCTGGTGTAAGACGCTGTGGCCTCTCCGCCTTACCTACAACGCGTTTCGAACGCGCTGCCCAAGGCGGTGGCAAGTCAAGTTCAAGTCGAGGAGCGTTTATGAATACGGGTGGTATACTCTCTCAGCAGTCATGTGATGGCGTCGGCAAACGCGGTGCACGTTCCGGCATGTGTAAATGGCTGCGTAAGACGCTGTGGCCGCTCCCCCTTACTAGAGAGTACTGCACGTTTCTAACGCGTTTGTGCTAGCGTCCCCTTAAGCGGGAGATCCGATGATTCCCTCCGGAGCTTCGCCCACTCATCATCATTCACCCCGTGGATATGCTGTGATTTTTTTAGACAGAACATGGCTTGATGCTTTACTGAATGTTACTCATGTTGAGGTGTAAAATATGCATTGAACAAAAGTTGATGGCTTGTTCCACTGAAGAGAGTGTTTTGTGCATGCCCACTTGAATCTTAAGCAGTTGAGGAAGATTCTGCTCATTCTTTCTTTGCTCCACTGAGATGCCAAAGTTTGCATTCCTGGCTATTCCTGCTTTTTCTTTAATTTTACTTCTGTAAAATAAGGCACAATGTTTTGTGAAAGTTCAGAAAACCAGGAAATATATTTTTATTCGTGCACAGTTCCTTCACATGAAACGTAGAAAGGACTACAGTATGTTATCCACTAGTGCAAACTGTTCTGCACAAATATATCCGATATCTGTGTGACCATCGCCTTTCATTTCTAGGAATGTTGTCTACAACATCAGCCTTGCATCGCTGGAGTTACAAAAGGTGAATTTGCACATTCTTGCAAATTTTGAAAGTCTGTTGACAACTATGTTCTATGATATAAGCAAGCAGTATTGAAAAGATTCAAATTTTCATGCTTATTGCAGCCATATTTAGTCTACGAGCATCCCAAAATAGAGAAAGTAATTATCAGAGTGATATAGATAAATTTAGGAACAGGCTAAAGAAACAAGGTGAGGAATATGCACAACGTTGGCTTCATCAAGCTGTTTCAGAATGAAACTGACTACAGTTCACATAAAAAAAGAGAGAAAAAGCACTAGCGAAAAAAACATCTTTTTAAAAAGCCAAGGGTAGTGTAATTAAACTTGCTCCCAGAGCAAAACTTGACCAACCCCTAGTTCCAGTATGAGCAGGCTTGCTGTCAAGGTTCCTGTAAACTGAAAGACTTGCTTCATCTTGCAGAAGCTGGAGTGGTTCTCCGAAAGTAAGGACATAGACATGTGCAAGCTAAAAGGGAAGACCGAGGTAAGTGAGAACATCACATTTGGTTGCTGCTTCTGCTTGTATTCCCAAAATGTCTCTGAAATGACTCATGTTATGCAACTTTTTTTTTTTTTTTTTTTTTACAGGAGGCATGCCAGAACTACATTAGAGTGCTGGCAAGAAAATCTGAAACAGTCATTTTTGTCTGTGGCACCAATTCCTACAAGCCACGCTGCAGGGACTATGTGATATCTCCGGTGAGCAAGTGTTTCATTAAACTGTTTGGTTGTTCTCCAAACAGAAGTGTGTTCAATTTGTTGCCACACTCACATGCTGTTTGCAGATGTAAACTTTACTGTTCTATGGTGAATTTATAACAGTAATTGTACTTAGCTCAAACTCCTGTTCTCTGTTGTATTAAAAAACTTACTTTTCTTTGCACAACTTGAATGAGCTTTCTTTGCTATGACTGTCACGCTGTTTGACTTCCAATCTGTTCAAACCAGCCTTTTACTCGGGTGCAGTGAGCGCTGCTTCTCTTTGCACGAGGCTGCAGAGAGCTGCACTGTGCGCAGATGTATGGATGCTTTATGCCTTTTGCTTTGGTCACCTGGTTTGAGCTCTAGCTTTGAAGGTACTGCACATTTTTATTTGGGCAACAGCAAAATGTGGGTTCTGTTCAGTTTGCATTGATATGTATTGTTAATGGCCCCTGCCTTCCTTCTTAATGCAAGTATCTGTGGGAATAAACAAATGCTTATGCAGCTGGTGCGTAGATGTAGTTGTGCATTGACTGTCCAGAGGGAGAGTGATTGATTGCTGCCCCTCGCCTTTCTTGCAGGATGGGGAGTACTCAGTGAAGGAGCAGGTGCCGGGAGAGGGCCTCTGCCCCTTTGATCCTAAGAACAACAGCACAGCCATTTTTGCCGGTGAGGATTGCCTGCCTTACTTCTTTGCTCCAACTGGTGTGGAGGAAAGTGATGGCTCCTGTAGGCAGCATAATTACCCCCGTCTTTCAACCGGTTGTCAACTCTATGTAATGAATCATTGCGAGGTTCACTCGAAGCAGTTATACAGGGGTGCAGTGTACTAGGGTTATGAACAGCACAGCCAATTTGATGGCACTTTACAGATAGCCTCGAGCCTACTGCAGTGAATATAGCGCATAAAGCAGAAGTGCTTCAAGTGCTTATACTCTGCAGCAGTAGTTTTCAGCAACTGCAAATGCACTCAAAGAAAGGCAAATTATTTAATGGTGACTTTCGCGTGGAAATCGTTCATCAGATGGAATATATGTTCTGCCAAGAATGTTTTTTTTTTTTTTTTTTTTTTTTTTTTTAATGCACACTTTCACTTTCAACTGTTGTGGGCTGTCTATCTTTGCTGCTAGAATGCATGCTCCAGCTAACTTTGCAAGTAACCTACTGTAGATTTCTCAGTTTCATTCTCAATTTTTTTTTAGGTTTGCCTTTCTTTTTTTAGCTTCTTTTGTATCTGTATCCGAGCTTCATTTGGATGTACATAAGTTGCATTGTAAATGGAAGATGCTTCTTGAGGTTCATGCCCCCCGGAGAAACAATGGTTGCAGGGTTGACTTCCCGCTGTGGCTCCTTTGTTCCATAGTCTGAGAAAACGACAGGCCTCTATAAGGAAAGGTCACGGTCAGCTGCTTGTGGAGACTGTTTGTGCCGCTGCGCCCTTTGCCTCCTTTCATGGCCTTCAAGGACCGTGACCATTGTACGCGTCGCCCACATTTAATCTGGTGGCTTGGTTTCTGCTCTTTTGCTTGCCGCGAACTATAATGCTGCTAGGTCTATCGCGTGAAGGTGGCAATGTGAATGAGTTGCATTGCTGAGCCTGTCCAAATGTCAGCTAGCCACAGGTCGCAGAAACTTTAAAAAGTGTTGCGAGATGCCCATGACGGATTAGTTAACATAATAAATAATTAGTTGACTGATTTATTGAGTTGTCAGAAGTGTGCCAAACAATTGCTACGCCTCAAGAATTTGTTAGAAAAAAAAAAAGCCTTTTCTTTAAATAAGGGTGTGAAAGAAAGAACAAAACATTTATGGTACAGGTGAATCGCTGAGTCTAGAAAGATATATTATCAAAATAAACTTTTTTGTACCCTGACCAAGCGACTAAAGCATGGTGTACAAGTTCAAATGCACATATGCTATGCAACCTCTCACTGACTTAGCTATTTATTTGCTTCCAATCATCTCTCTCCCTTTCAGCATTGCCCGTGCATTTGTTCAGGCCCAGCGCTGCAACGATTCTGGGCCAGTATTGAGCAACCATGCGCTATCATTATTATTTATTAATTTTATTATTTATTAATTTTATTATTTATTAATTTTATTATTTTTCACTTTTTTCTATCGGCCACTGAAAGCTCTTTAATCAGGCAAAACAAAGAGCTTCAAGAGCAGTGTGACGGAACTGCTTCTCTTGTACACGGCTACTACTGCCTAAACACAAAATGCGGCTTTCTTTCTTCATACATTTCTGTATCCATCATATTGTTACAGGCATAATTTTGTGCTGGCCTGATGGTGGTTTTCCATATTGCATTGTACTAAATGTGTGTTTATTGACTCTCTGAGCTGAGTGCATCTTTGTTCTGTCCTGTTTATTAACATGCTGCCTGGGACATTCAGGTCCTTTATCAAGGAGGACAGGTAAATACAGCTGTTGTGGACCTTCGATACAGCATGATGAATTCACATGCATGACTAACATATATTTAGAATAAAATTACATTCCAAGTGTTCAAATCAGTTTGTATATAGACATCTATGCTGTGTTTGTTACTTCTGTTGAATTTGGTATGCATTTATGTGATGGTGTGTCTAGATATCAGCAGTGCCTCGGTGTGACAAGAAAGCATGACTATATACCTGGATTTGCAACTTGTGTACATTATTATATATTTGCCTCTGATGGTAATTATACACCACAGATTACGTGTTTATTGCACTTCATGCAGAGCAAAATGCCATGCATATTTGCATGAAAAAACAATTGTTTCTAGTCTCAATCTTTTTTTGTAATACGCAATTTTTCTGTGTTCTTCAAGATGGTGACCTGTATGTGGCCACTGTTGGCCAGCTTTCGGGGGCAGACCCACTCATCTACAGAAAGCCACTCAGGACAGAACCCTTTGACCTAAAGCACCTGAATGGTGAGTCTGTAATGTCACGGTGATTTCAATGCAAAGTCTTCAATCTTTTTAACCTTTGTTAACTGTGCTTTGTTATTGTTGAAGTAATCATAAAATAATTATAAACTGAGCTAAACTGAGCTCATTTCATGTGTGGTGTTTGGCTTTACTTGTCTTGGCAGAACCAATTTGCTTAATATAGGTGCCATGCCTGCTGGCCACATTCAGTCATACATTTATTCATTCATACACCTTCAGTGCCCTTTGGCATTACAGTGCAGTGGGTTAGGGTACTAATATTGCTGAACATTGTACATGAAAAGATGCATGCATAACATGGGTTTAGTTTTACGAACGTGAACGGTAAGGGGTGTACTAAGTTGCACTTCAGGTCAAGCAAATGGAACAACAAGAAATTGCAAACTTTAAGTACAGCAATAGCATGAGCAGATACACCATGAATCTAATCAAGTGAAATGTGCTGTGGAAAACACGCTCCACAATATAATGGCAAAGATGTTTAAAAAATGAAAAGATGTACTAATCATTAGCAGTGAACGTGGTTGGTACTTTCAAAGAATGCACAAAAGTATCGAGAGCACAGGGTGACAAGTGTATGAGGTTTCAGAAAGGCATTACAGGAGTTCTGCCCATGCAGAATAAAAGTCGATGTAAGCATAAAAAAAATGAAATGGAAACAACTTCAAAGAACACTAGAGATGGAGGAATGCAATAAGACACAAAGGAATAGGAAGTGGCCAGATACTCAGTAAAGATAGATGAGATATAATGTTGCCTTTATTTCTTGCATGGCCTAAACTTGTATTTCATTCATTTCACATCTCTCTAACTCATGTTTCTTTTACAGCCCCCAACTTTGTGAGCTCCATCCACTATGAAGATTATGTATATTTCTTCTTCCGTGAGTCAGCCGTGGAATATATTAACTGCGGCAAGGTAAGTGTCATTTACACATTTAACCTCATATGCCTGCGGGTATGGTTTTGTGTAACGAAACTTTAATGGGCATCGATAAGAACAGGCTACATAAGCTCGAAATTCCTGACATTGCAGCTCATGTATAAATCTAGTCACTATGATTAAATCAGAATTTGTTTGGAGCATGTAGCTTTTCACATTCCTAAAGAAATCTGTGCTTTGTTTTTAAGGACCATGTAGACTCCATGTCAGGAGGTCGTGGTGCCGGCATAAAATAGTAAACTCTTGTAATTTATTTTGTAATGATTCAAGCGGTGAGTGCAGTGCACAAGTCTGATGGTGTTGTAAAAAATCTGCTAATGGTCTCGTACAGTTGCACACTTCTGCTCAGGTTGCCACATTATTGATTTTGTACAAAGCTGAAGTGTCTAATCTTGGTGGGCACAAAATGCAGAAAGGTACATCTGCCGAGACATTGGCACATTTTAAATATCCCCTGAAATCCGCTGTTTTTTCTGGAGTTCTTCATTATGTTTTGCTTTTGCACTGTGAGACCTTGCCAATTTGTTTTATCTCTCCCTCTCTTTCTGTCATGCAGACGGTTTACTCCCGCGTGGCGAGGGTGTGCACTCGGGACAAGGGTGGGCCTCACAAATTCCAGCAGCGCTGGACCTCCTTCCTCAAGGCCCGACTTAACTGCTCCGTTGGCGGAGACATTCCTTTCTACTTCAACGAAATACGTAAGCAGCCTCCTTGTTCGCTCTGTCTTTCTGTGCAAACTGGGTCCTCTTACCTAGTAGTTGCTAGCTTGCTAGTTGTACGAATTTTCTAGTTAAGTGTATTACATTGGAAACAAATGGATTCAAACAGTGTCTTGTTTTAACCTTCAGTAGAATCACCCATGTTAAGCAGAAGTACTTATTGCAAGTTTTTAACATCTCTTTAATATAAACTTACATAATTTCGCTCTCTCTTTCTTTTTTAAATAGATGTACAAGCACCTCCATGTCATTTTCTATCTTTTTTGTATTGTAGCACTGTCAGTATTATGCAACCCTTTTTTGTTTTTAAATACTTGAACAACTTACTCAACATGATGTGCTTAATATGTCATGAGAGAGAGGCAAGTGCAGATGCACACTTCTTGTCATCTACTGTTTGTATGACTCCAGAAAAACCATTAGGAATGTTAATGCATGACATACCCACACTGTGGCATGACACTGTGTTGCAAGCTGTGCTTCTGCAGTTTACTGTGAAATTCCTCGACATATACATTTAGTTGCTTGGTAGTTTAGTTGTTTATAGGTGGTGACTACGTGACATACATGTGTCCATGTTGAAAAATGCTTTCCAGAATCGACCAGCCCAATTGTGGATGGCATCTACAACGGCAAGGAGGCCAAGCTCATCTACAGTGTATTCACGACGCCACAGTATGTTTGGATTCAAGAATTGTCTTTGCTTTTGTGTGGGCTGTCATGTTTGTACACAGTGTTGCATGTATATTTTTAATATTTCTCTTTAAGAAAATATTTTGTACTTGCCACTGGCTACCAACTGCAGAAGCCCAGGCTCAATTTGCGAGCAGATGTTAGTGAAAAGCACATTTTTATTAGTTTTAAGAAGAAATGTGTGTGTAAGTTACAATATTTGCTCTACATTTGTTAGTCGTGTACGAATAGTAATTTTCGAGACCAAATTGAATGTGAATCAAGTGATCCTAGAAGCGAATCGACTCGAATATCAAATAGTTTTCGAATTATGAGTAGCCGTCTTCACCAATAATATAAAATAGTCCTCACATAATAGTATTTTCACAATGTTAACAAGTATCTGTCATTACATTGCACATTATGAAGTGTTTAAAAGCACAAATGGTGCATTAGAAGCCAAATAAGCAGCTTACTCACATACTAGGGACTCATTGGTGAGTCCGCATGTGATGGCGAATTAGCTGGAAAAGTCTGACCTCTTGCATGACCTAGCATCCTCCACTACATAACTTCTCGCATTTTACGTCTACTATGGTCACCAGGATTAAATTTGTTGCACATTTGCTCCACTTTGTGCTTGATCGCGCGCAGTTGGTGAAGTATTCCAAAATTATTCAAAAATATTTCTACTTACAAATAGTGACTATATTTGATTCGAACACAGAATCGAATATTGGCCTATTCAATTTGTTCTTCAGAAGTTTTTAATATTCGGACATCCCTACCATTTATCCATCATGGAGATTTCTAGCTGCATTGATTAGTGCACATTGCAGCAGAAATACTGACAATTGCTTAGGCTGTAATAAAGAGACACAAAATAATGCAAGCAGGCACTTCGATTTGGCTGCATTTTGTGAGAAGTGAAATAAAAAATGCCTATGTACTGAAATTATATTACACATAAAAGTACCCTACGAGGTCATAATCGACCTTCAGCTCCCAAATACCTATAGCCTCATTGTTATAGTGGCATCAGATCATAGCAGTTTGTTTAACGAGTACCCTTTCTTTCTGCGTTGCTGCCAGAAGTGGTAAATGATGCATGTGGCTCCACCCACTTCCTCACAACAGCAACAGCATCAGCGGATCAGCGGTGTGCGCATTCCGTGTCGAGGACATTCAGCGGGTCTTTGAGGGCAGTTTCAAGGGACAAGACGACATCAACTCAAACTGGCTGCCCATTGTCAACTCAAAGGTTCCAGAACCCAGGCCGGGCCAAGTGAGTGTTCTTGTAGCAACATAGAAGGCGACTGTTATAGCCTACTATAACAGCATGTACACACTGCAATCAATTATATTGAACATACTAGCAGTGCTACATATTTGAACAGATTATGGGTCATTCTCACTTTTTATTCAAGACAACAGATTTATAACATGAACTGCCGACCTATGTTAAATCACAAGGTTATTTGCTTCCTACAAAACCAGATTTCACTATTTTTTTTGTTTTCGTTACCAGATCACCCAAGTAATAAGTATGCTGAGTAAGGCGATGGGGAACTGGGCTAGTTGATGTTCATTCATTTTAAACTGTGGGGAGTGACACTAACCATGGTAAATGACGCAAACAGACACACCACACAGGATGAGAGAGCACAAACTACCAACTGATTTCGAGAGAGTGCAAACTAGTCGGTAGTTTGTGCTCTCTCGTCCTGTGTGGTCTGTCTGTTCTTGTGTCATTTACCATGATTAGTGTTACTCAGCGCAGTTAAATATAAATAAATAAATAAATAAATAAATAAATATGCATTGTATCTGAATAGGAATTATGCCCAACTATGTTTCAACAAATCTTTCTGATGCAGGGATCCCTTCCTATCGCTCTTACTTGCGACTTCTGGCTTTCTAAGTGGCAATGGGCATAATTATTGTAGGACGAGAAAGCAGCAATGAATTAAAGGCAAGATGAGATGAGATTTAACACTCGATCCAGACATTTTCATCTTTCATTTGTTGTCATTCCTTTGGTCGATAATAATTATGGGCTGTTTCTTGAAAACTGCTACAAATGAACTTTCTTGTCATTACTACATCACACCATGTAATTTATAGGGGCGTCACTATATTTTTCATGTGCACATTTTTGTTCCAGTGTGTCAATGACTCCAGGACACTACCAGATGTGACGCTCAACTTTATCACGGAGCATCCGCTAATGGACCAGGCAGTTCCGTCACACTTTGGTCGGCCCATATTGGTGCACACAGGCTTCCAGTAAGTTTGCTGCTTGAATCTATATAACTTCATAAATTCTTGTAGCTGGTAGCTGTAACTGTAATTGTACAGGATTACAGAATTTGTCAATAAAAGTTCTATTTGCTCTATGTGACTCTATAAGCATCAACATATGCATAGATCTGAAAGTTTTTTCGGTGGCAATTCATAAACATAGTAATGGCATCAATACAGTGCAACAACAAACCCTCTGTAAGCCAGCTTGATGTGCTGTTCTGTTTCAGCAGCAAATACTGCTCTGCAAAAAACGTTAGCTGCTAGTAGCTAGAGCCTCATAAGAGCCTTTAATGTCCCATAACATTGTGTAAGTCTAAGGGGTCCAGATCTCTCATGTCACCTCTTTTGTGTATGTAGTAATGAGACTGTACTTATGAATGCTTGAAATGACATAAGACCCAGTCCTTGCACAAGTGTATAACTGTCCCTTTTACTTCGATGGTTGTTTTGATGTGTTGTTAGTTGCAATAGAATAGCATGCCACCAGCTTCTGTACTCATCTGTTCTCATATTTCTTTTTTTTTTTTCAGTTAGTGCATGTCATTACAGCACGTGATCTCATAAACTATGTGTCATTACTCAGGTACCGGTTCACTTACATTGCTGTGGACCCCCAAGTGGAAACTGTGAGCGGCAAGAAGTACGACGTCCTCTTCATCGGAACAGGTGTGTTTCGTGGCACGATTTGGACTGTGGGTGCTTGTTGATGTAAATGTGTCCTATGAGCTAGGAAAAGCTAGGGGGAGCTGTGCAATGCATTTATGTTTGGCATACAGGAACCACATTCTAGTAGGGTATGCCCTGTCTCTTACCAGAGCCAAGGACATTTCTTGCCTTGTACAGGTGAAATCTGGTTGGACACGAAACCTCGAGGCCTTTTGCCTTCGTTAAAGAAGGTGAGAGCCTCGTGCAAGGCCTTTCAAGTCGTGAGGGGGCAAGGAATCTCAAGGCATAGACAGAAAGCAGATTGAATTGGCATTTAGTGAAGCAAGGACAGCTTGCATACTTAGTGAACAAGTACGAAAGTACATTGCATCAAGAAATAAGCGTCACTGTTATTAGTTTGCAGCAAACAAAACTGTGTTTGTTTGCTACTGCCATGCAGACACTGGGCGCGTGCTGAAGGCAGTGAACGTGCCACGACAGCAGCAGTCAGCAGGAGGCCACCCGGTGCTTGTGGAGGATGTCGGGGTGTTTCAGGGTGCACCCGTCACTAACCTGCTGGTGCACCGGCCACAAGGGCGCCTGGTCGTCGTCACCCACTCAGAGATACAAGCTGTGCCACTTTTTGGCTGCCAGCGCTATGCTGCCACTTGCGCGTGAGTCTATTATTCACTGGCCTTTTCTTTCCTTCCGCACATTAGCATCTAGGCTCTGCATGGGGCTGTTTATGCCAAGATGTATTGCGCCGAAATTAAAAATGGCTCCTCGCGTAAAACTGCGACTCAAAAGAACGAACTTGTTGCTAGTTCAGGTCTCTCTTGCACATGGTGCTGGTGACGAACTTGCACCAGCGATTCACAGATACTGTGCACCTTGATGAAGCCTCTGTGGATGCTGCAGCGCGATATTGTGGCCTCATGTAGCATGCACTCTGCGAATGACAAATGCTGCCTCCAAAATTTTGGTGCACATGTACGCATTTTTTTCTGCCCTTCTTGTTTTTCTGTGTTGCATGATTGGACAATGACAGACAAATGGCTTCAGAGAAGATGACACAAACCAGTGAAAACACCAAGTCTAGGTTGCTGTTACAAGCAAAATTTTGTGTGACGAGACATTTCAGAGGCACATATCTGAAAGTGCCCTTTACCTCCAGCTGGTTCTGCTGTTTATTCCTTACTTAGGCCAACACTTAACAGGCATACTTAGAGGCATATGTATGCAGCAAAACAAGGCAGCATGTTCACCGGAACATAACAGACCATGGCACTTCGATGAAAAGGTGCATGGCACGAACAGATTTAGGTTACCAGGGAACCTGAAAATGCTGCCTCTGGAACCATTTTGTTCCTAGAAACACTGCAATGTGGGAGCGCTTGCGTGATTCATGCTTGATTTTGTCATGTTTGCAGGGATTGCGTGGCCCTCCAGGACCCGTACTGTGCATGGGACAGTGATCGTGGCACTTGTGTCAACCCAAGCTTAAGGTAAGCACCTCTGGGATTTTTACTGGGTTGAAACTTTATTATAATCATGTTACTCAATTGGTTACTCGCTTGTACGTTATCACACAAAATGTCCTGGTGCTCCACAGTTTAACAGGACATGCAGTACTCAGGAACATAAATTTGTAAAAGAGCCAATAGTAAAAAAAGAAAAAGGAAAGAAGTTGATTACTGGAGTCAAGGGGATCCATGGCACATAATGCATGATGAGTAGTGACTAGCAATATTTTTAAATTTTTATTCTTTCTGCACCTAATTGGAAACTTTTCAGAATGAAATTATTTGATGTTCAGAAGCCATCTTGTCTACTTCATGTTCTATGTCTTGCCATTTAGCACTGTTAATGTGCTACAAACTTTCAGTAGGCAAATTGTCCCACTTTTAGCAATAATTACTGTGCACATTCTCTGCAGGGTGAGGAAGAAGGATAGCTATGTCCAGAACATCGAGGAAGGATGGGACCACCGATGTGGCCAAGGTAAATCTTCACCTTTGGTGCATTCAGTAGTGGAGCAGGTGCCGAACACTTGCTTTCCGATAAATGAATGGGTTTTCCATGCTGCTGACACACTCAACAGCTCACAGGATCAGCACCGCAGCCTCAATTGAGCTGTTGCACCTACTGCACGGTGTTGGTGTGGCCTTAGCAGTTGCGACAAGAAATGCATTTTGTTTTTTTTTTTTTTTTGCCTTGTGCATGATTATAAGTCTGTGGACTATGACCCTAGTTCAGGTGAGTTTGCACATAAAGCTGTTGAGGATATATGAGGTGTATCCAACTTGGAGTTGTCACGCATCTGCTTTTAATTTTCTTTCAGGCTACATGTGCACAAGGAGCGAGAGTAGGATTTTAGAGATCTTGTTGGCCTTGATTAATGATCATAATTTGTTACAGTTTATGATAACTTACCACTCCGAAAAATTTTGCTTTTGATGGAAAGTTATATTTAAAAAAAAAAACAAGTGCAAGTAATTGGTGGTAGCTAAAGTGGGCAAAAGACAAAGGAAGATATTCATTATTTGTTAAGCAATGCTTATATGCAGGCCACAGTTGTGGCTTAAGTTAGGCACTGTAATTTATTCTGGCCAGCAGGTGTAGCTATTGTTGTTTAGGTAGCTGAACTGAGTGTTTTCAAGGCACAACTCATGCCTGTCCCTTTTGCAGTGAATCTTGGAAAGGCTTTGTGAGCTCGTGTATGTTTTAAAAAGTTGATGCCCAGTTCTCCGAGCCGAAGAATCTGTTACCTTGTTACATGCTGCTGCACATCAGAGTAATTTTATCAATTGTGCTGCAGTTCCTTAGGAAACAGTGCATATCCCAGAGAAAGGATAAGCTGGTATGGCGATGCACATCGTCGTTCGTGACGCGCTTCTTTCGACCTGGCTCGGTACAGGGGTGTTGCAGGGGGCGTCAGGTGTGACAGCATCTCCTCCGGTGAGCGTGTGCCCCCCGTGCGACTGCACTTGCCCTCCTCCCCCAACCCTTCCTCCCACGTCATCGTCCCCCGCCGAGATCGACGACCCTGACATGGCCGCCGAAGAATTCAATGACCTCACACGACCCCATTTATTTGGTTAGTGTGGGCCACTCTCAGAGAATGCAGACCGACTAACGAAACCTTACGCCCTATGCTTTGAGGGACGCCATGGCCAAAGCAAGGGAAATGGATAAATGCCGCAGTAGACACAACCTATCTCTCTCTGTCTCCATGCTATTAACACACACTGTTGTGAACACGTGTGCTCACTTGCATGATGCACCCTGGTGGCAAGCTGCGCAATCCCCGCACACTTGGCGGTTACTCCTCGGCTTTGAGAATGGAGTGCGAAAAGGCTTGCACAAAGCATTGTAACTCGAACATCTGTAAGACAAGCTATTAAAGCTCAAGAAAACCCTTCATTTTGTGAGCAGCAATAGATATTGGAAGACGTATGTACCACATAGTGCTTTGTAAGAAAAGAACAGAGTGTATAGTGTGGCCTTCTTTCTGACAATCTTCATCGTGTCATTTCAGTTATGGTTTATTACTACAATTTACCGCACGCATTGAAATTTATGAAGTACGCAATTTTGCATCCACTGTTTCCAGTGCTGTACACAAAATCTTAGAATATTAGAGAGCTTTGCCTTCCTTTACCGATTTCGTCTATTACGACCTAACAAGACTGAGGTTATGTAGGGCTCAGAAACTATGTTCAGCACACCATCTGGCAGATAGATGTACAGGTAGCCGAGCGCTTTCACTGTTTGCACAGCTTGCTCTTGTATGTGTGGTGGTGGTTATTCATTTTATAATATGACTGACCTGACATGCACTTATTTGTGGTGATGGTGAAAATGGCTGACGGGTCTTCCTGCATGAAGCTGACACACCAGTGATTTTAATTCAGCCAGCCAACTAACAAACTCTCTTGCAGCTTTTATATTCGCTGAATTTTTTTTGTCACTTGTATTTTTCCTGTCTGATGTGGGAAATGCAAACTCAATGCTATCATACTACTCGTGGCAGTTGAGTAATCTTTAATGGCTCACTTGTGTGCATAAGCAATTGGCTATGCACGTGATGTAAATTTCACATTCTGAAGCACATGGCATGCCAGTTCAATTTATTTATATAAATTGCATCATCAACCTGAAGAAACAATTCACATTGCTTAAGAGAGTCAGTCTTAATTGCAGTATTACTCCTGTGTGACTTGCGCCCTTACGCTGCACATGCCAGTCGAGCGTGAGGCTGTTCCACTTGTCGCATAAAGGCTGCTTATAACATTCTTCTTGATTAGGCTACATTACATCAAGATCTTCAGCAGAGTATGATTGCCTTGAGTTTGCCGGGACTACAGAAAAAAAAAAAAGCAACGAACACCATTGCAATCGGACGTCTACACCATCTGCCTGAAAACTAATGCTGTGTATCTAATAAGTAGCTCACGTTGAGACAGCAGTCTTGTTTCGAGAAATAGCGTGTATAGCTTTGCAGATGTAAGTGTCAGTGTTGTCACTGTTTTAGGCATCCTATTGTAAGCCAGATGTGCAAATTACAGTATAGCACATGCACAGTGTGTTGAAACTTGCCTCATGCAAATTGTAAGGCATTAATTAAACAAGGCATTTCTGCATATCTTCCTTAAATGTTGGTGTTGCTGGCAAGACTATTGTAAATTCGCAGTACAGAAGGAGTGATTGCACTATTAGAAGTACTCAGGAAGGATTATCCGCTAGCATATGAACAACATTTAGTAGCTTGGTAGCTACAGATGATAATGCTTGCACAAGCAGCTAGCTTTAGCTGACAGGACTTGGACTGCACTCTCTCTGGGGCTTGGTGGTGTTGGCGGCAGATTGCGGTGGTGTGGGTGTAGACACATTGTCTGGCGTGGGCATGCGGTGGTTAGAGCACTGACCAATGGTGGTCTTGCCTGTGGGTGCCAGGGAGGCCCCCATCATCGAACGGTCCCCTGCGGTCCCCGCACCAGTACCAGGGGTCTGGAATGGACGACGCTGCTCACCCAAATTCGGCGTCCCGTCCCTTGGGAGACGGTCACGAAGGTGAGCCCGGCCCCTCCCTCCGGAAAGACCTCTTGTTTCTCTCTGTTTTCCCTTCTGGCTTCCTGGCGCTTGCGTGTCCTTCGGTGCTCCACTCTCAGATGTGACAGTCTGTCACTTGCACTGCCACAGCTGTGGATAATAACCCAACTAACCACACTCTCTCTCACACCTGTTATTACGATCACAAGGAGAAGTGGTGTGTGTGCTGCTAGAAATTCAAAAGGGCAGCTTTTGTTTCAATATGCAAGTATGTAATGCGAGGTTCCATTTTTTTTCTGCAATCTCTGGCCAAAGATGTGGCTCGCATTGTGTGGAACAGTAGCATGCATACTTTGCGAAAAAGTAAGAGTGAAAACAGCACGCTCAACCACCAAGTGTCTGAACAAGTAAGAAAGCCAACTTTAGGTTTACGTCATAGTTTCTAAGCTGGTTTTCTTGCATAACTAAGATGCAAAGTGGTGCGACATGGTGTCCGTTTTTGCAATGAACGAGTTGCAATGCTGAGCAACAAAATAAAGAAAGGACTTGTTTGTTTTAATTGATGTTCCAGGCTCCATACAAGAGTGTACATACATATATTATGTGAAAGATGAAATAAATTCAGGATTTTCGGCATGGCATTTTTCACGTAGTAACGTAATGCAGGATATCTATTCCTATCCAAAGCCTGCCCTTGAACTATTGATTATAAGAGTTGAAAACGTACAGATGCCTGTTTTACATGTATTTCTACATGCAATTTTCTGTCCTTGTAGCTGCTTAGCTGAGATTGCTATGTGCAACTTCAAGTCCCATTATACATTTGTGCAAATATGGTAACTTTTGCTGACGCACTGAATGTCCAGTGGATCTCAGTAGTAGAAAACATGGAATTCTTCTTGTGCAATTCTGAAAGTAGCTGAAGAATGTTTGCAGGAACGTCTACAGCTACTCAATGTTTGCAGTCATACACTCGATGTATGATGCACTGCTTGTCGTCTCCCGTTATGTGACACAGGTTGCTGTAGGAGATGCTGGGAAAGGCCTCTTGTGGTGTTTTGACATTATCTGTGGTTGACCAAATATACTGGCATTCTGTTGGTTTAGCTAGTTTATCTTTAAGTACTAGCCGACTTATGCTGGGCCATGATTCATGCTGCCATCACCTCCTAAGCAGTATAGCAATACCTTTGTTTCTCAGCGATGTTGGATTTGTCATTTTCAGTACCACACCATCACAGCATTGGCATGAGGTTAGCAGTGTTGAATATATAAGGCAAGCGTGTGAGAGGTCAATTCCACTGTTGTCTGTCGCTTATTTTTACATGTCCATCGTTCTTGTGATTTGAATTCCTTTCAGAATGATTCATTTCACTTTTATCAGTCATAGACTTGTGGTAATCACTAGTATGCCACAGCCTTCCATGGCATCTTATGATGACTCTTCCACGACTTTGAGGATGCATGTAGTTTTGTTGACCTTTTTCTTCTCACCCCTATTCTCTAATACGAGGGGCCTGGCAAACCCTTATTAGGTTGAGTCCGCTGTGTCATCTGCAGTGGTTTTCTGAAACAAAAGCAGGCCATGTTATGGTGCTACCACTGATTGGTTAAAATGCGCATGCAATTCTTCCTTTTAGCTAGTGACATGGGCATGGTATACAGGGAACATTGCCCAACTGATTGTGTTACAAAAGGAGATTAGGAATGACAAGTCAGCGCGAGTTGATTATAAGTAGCGAGCTGAAAAATGTGGGAGGGGAGCCATCTCACATTTGATCAAAAGTTACTACGAAAGAGGCTGACGGTAACTGAAGTTGAGGAAAGTGAAGGGGGGACTTCCCAATTTTTTTAATGTATATGTATACAGAAAGACATCACACGTGATGTTTCGTTGCCAAGGCACTCTGCTAATTGTGTTCTCATAGCTTCTTCCGAGTTACAGCTTCAGTCATTTTGTGTTTTATGGACAGTTATGAAAACAATAGACTATCAGAGCCAAAGGCTATGATTCATACTGCTAGCATTGGAATTGCTGCAGCACATTGGTGGCCTTCCAACTACATGTCAACAACAGACCGGCATAGGCTTATAAGTCCTCTAGATGAGTGTTGAGTCACTTGGTTTCTCATTGGGTTGCTTGGCAAACTGTCTTGTGTGGCCCACTTATTTGCAGGCATGTAAGTATGGTCCACAATAAAAACAAATGCATTGTGTATAGCTGCAGCCTCCAGGACCTGAAGCTGCCTAGCAATCAGCCCCAAAAGTAGCATCTTTTCAAAACTGCTTCTAAGAGTTAAAACATCGACACATAACTTTAGAATGCCACCTGCCAATGGAGTGAGTCTTTGGATATTTATTAGCAACAGGGGCACTACAGGCTTGTTTGTGTTCAATTTCTGTATGCCTGCGCATCTGTCTGAGGAAGTCCTACGCTTCTATATATTTGGTCGTTGTTGTTTGTGCACATTATTCAACTTGTACAGTAGCATGCCAACTAGCACAAAGTGAAACGAACGACTGACCAATGCTGTGCAGCAACAACACTGGCTCATGAGCTGAAGAGGCGTGACGACCAACAACAGCAGCAAAACAAAAGATGATTGCTCTCGCGACTCGCATTGCATAAGGCACTTATACTGTACTCCCGTTTTTGAAATGTGAAAGTGAAATCAAGGGGATGAGATCTAGCTCTTCTAGGCAAATAACTTCCTACTATTGATGGACATAGTCTCAAATACTGCACTGCCACTGAGTGACCCAATTTTGAGGAAGAAAAAACCTGCTCATGCATCTTAGGTTGTTGTTTAGCTGAATCTGCTAAGAAGCAGAGAAAAAATGTTGTTGGAAGGCCTTAGCACATTTTCTTAATTTCAGTTTTTACCACTACTCAATCCCAAGCATGGTTTAAACTAAGAATATAGTAAAAGTAAGGACAGCTGGGCACCTGAGTGTTAACACTGGTGCAATGCAGTAATTCAGAACATAGAAAGAAAGAAAGAAACAAAGAAAGAAATCTTTATTCAAGCATAATATACTGCAAAATGGTTGACAGTATCATCTGGATCCTTAGCCTATGTGGCTAGTTTTGGATCCATACTATAAACGTCAATATAAATTGCAATCCAAAGCAAAAGTAGGTAATCCTATATACATGCTTTAAAGTGATGTTTTAATGATGGAATAGCATTTGGAAGTTTTCTTATTAAGCTGGGTATTTCATTCCAGATTTTTGCACCGACAAATGATGGGGAACGTTGACCGTATACATTATGAGCTTGCAGCAAGTTGAATTTATTATGCTCAGCTTGTCTAGTGTCCCTTGTAGGCCTGATAAATATTGATGAGAGATCTGGCTTGTTCGTGTGGTTAGTATTCTGTGGATTAGTATAGCTGTGTTATAGTCCCGAGCTTGGATAAGTGGCATTATATTTAACTGTGCAAAAAGCTGTGCAGAGGGCACGCGCCGTCCTTAGTGGCAGTTGCAATTATTCTCACCACACGTTTCTGAATTTTAATTAAAGGATCAATGTACGAGGGCGTAGGTGAAACCCTAACATTCGATGCAATATGTTAAATGGCAGTGAAAAATGCTGAAATAAATGAGCCGTAATGTTTCAGGATGGAAATGTTTCTGCGCCTTTAATATAGTATAACAATCAAAAATCAAATACAATTTTTTTAGTTACTTGTTCAATATGTGGAGCCCAGTGTAGCGACGAGTCGAGACTTATTCCAAGATATTTATAACTAATTTGTTGAATTTGTGTGTTTCCGAGGTACAAGTTGCACTTAGTAGGAGTAGTTTTTTGGTTAGAAGCAAATACTACATAGTTGGTCTTTTTGGAGTTTAAAATAAGTTTTTTTAGTTTCAAACCATGCTAAAGTATTCTGCAGCTCACTTCGAGCGATTTCTTCTGCTTCCTGTAGTGACTGTCATGGAATTATTAGAGCTGTATCATCCGCATATAAGATAGAATGAGAAAATCTGAGTGATCTAGGATAATCGTTAATGAAGAGAGAAAAGAGTATTGGACCCAGTACCGACCCTTGCGGAACGCCCGTTTTTACTGTCTTTAGTGAAGATTCTTTGCCTCGAACTACTACGTATTGCTTACGATTGGTAAATAGCTGCGAAAAAAGCGAAGTGCTTGTCCTCTAAAACCATAATTGTCTAATTTTCGTAGTAGTATACTGTGATCTACCGAGTCAAACGCTTTTCTAATATCCAAGAACACGCCAAGTGTGAAGTAGTTCTTGTTAAGTGCTTGGTTTATAATTTCTGTTAGTGAGCTTACGGCAGTTGTAACAGAGTAACCAGTTCGAAAACCGTGAACACATATCTCAGCTTAAAATGCTTGGTATTGAATGGTAGGTTAAAGGCTTCAACACTGGCCGCAACGCTGTATTCTGATCGGGGCAAGAATGCAATAACGCTTGTGCAATTACATCTATATTTGCATATAAAGAAACCTAGGTGGTCACAATTAATCCAGAGCCTCTTAATATGACACCTCTCATATTCCAGTGTTGCTTCAGAACATTAAACCACATGAATCACTTAATCACTTAATGCTTACGAGAACAGAAATTAAAGGGTCATGCTAACTCATTACCACATTATGGCTGGGAACTTACTGCTGTTGTTGAAAAGAAAACTGTACAATCAATGCGTTCTACCGGTATTAGCATATGGGGCAGAAACTTGGAGGTCAACAAAGAAACTTGAGAACAAGCTAAGGACCACGTGAAGAGCGATGGAAGGAAGAAATGTTAGGCATAACATTAAGAGACAGGAAGAGAGCGGTGTGGATCAGTGAGCAAATGGGAATAACTTATATTCTAGCTGAAATTGAGAGAAAAATATGGAGAGGGACACACCGTGTAATGCCTATAGAGCAACTAACCGGTCGACCATTAGAGTTACACTCCAAGGGAAGTAAAGCACAGTTGAGGAGGGCAGAAAATTTTTTTCACTGCCATTAACATAAGTTAATTTTAGCATAGTATATATGATATATCAACAGTGTCTCCTAATTAACTACTTTTTACTGATCTTTGTTGAGCTGCTTGTGCTTGTCACTGCATACAGTAGTTGCCAAGTTGATCTTGATAACTATTCCAATAATTGATTACAAATAATTTGTTAACTTAGATTAAAAACTCAATATTGTAGAATATTGGGCAAGAATTCTGTAAAAAGGAATGGCTGTAGTTGATAAACTGCTTGTGAACACCAATTTAGATGTGATATTGATAACATCTTATGTACAAGATTTCCCAGCTAACAAGGACCAAGCTTGCACGAACAGAACTAAGTACATATTTATTTATACTGATAATTATTTGTAATTACCCTACTTGAGTGTCATTAAGAAAACATTACTGATGGCTTCTCAACTCGACTCTAAACAATATGCACTCAGTTTTGTTTGTGCAAAATTATTTAATTATCTTTTTTTTAAGCTTGATCCATGTTAGCTGGGACACACCGTATAAACTCGCATGAGCATGTTTATGCAAAAATAAAAATGATAATGTGGCAGCCAGTAATTTGAATCTGCATGTTCATTTGAGCAAGAACACATTTTATTCTCTTATTTTTGCCTTTTCAGTAAAGGGCCTTGCAGAGCCTTTGAAGGCTCTTCAGAAATACTACACTAGAGTAGTATTCAGGATGCCTACATACTCGTGTTGGGACACAAGTGACAACCAAAGGATTGCATTTTAGCTAGTTATAGAGAAATATGAGCACTTGAAATGGAACATATGTATGCCAACTGCGTGTTTTTATTTTTTTCTCTCTCTCATGTTATACTTTGCTGTTTGTGATATTAAATATCAGGATATGCCATTGGCCAGCCACACATTGTCCAAAAGGTTTATCTGTTTGCAGTGCAAGAAGAATTATGACTGAAAACTACTAGTTCATCTGTGCTTCAATTTGGTGTACAGTTGGCAGAATATCAACATTGTGATATATATTCTTCCTGCTCACTGCAGTCCCCAGCTCTCTGAGCATGAAATTTCACTAGTATACATGAAAAGGGATCACGGACTTGTCAGTTAATGTGAAAAAACTTGACATCAGTTAATATGACCTTTACCTTGGTGGGAGTCACGCTGTTCTAAAGCTGCAAAAGAAAAGGATGCATTGACTAGCTCATCATACATTTAAGTACAAAATGCAAAATAAATCATGTGCAAATGATTAATAGCATGTGAACATGTACACCACATCAATCTTAGTAAAGGGGTCAAACTGTGTGACAGCACTTTCTTACTCCATTGTTCTTTCCATGTATGTTCTGAATCTGTCCCTTTCTGTATTCAGGGAAAGGGCTTACTCCATATCGAGTGTCAGCCCAAAGATCCACACACATGCTTATTCTTGATACATCTCCCTATCCTGTTTTGTATGCCATTGTCTCCCTCAGCTCTTCCTCTTCATGCGTGGTTAGCTAGTTCTGTGAAATGCGAGCATAAACAGCTGGCTTTTGCAAGAGCCCTGTTTAGACAGTAGCAACAAGTATAGCACACTGGACAGTGACAAAACAAGCAAAGAAGCACAAACACAACTGAGTGTTCCAACCGAATTTGTCATAATTTGATATGACCTTTTTTTTTTTTTCTATCTCATTGCTTGCTTACATATATACTTTATGGAGAGCACCAGTAAAATTCAGCTGGAAAGTCAGCACTGGCTGTTGTGCTGCTTTGTTAAGCCCTCATACAGCGTGCTGTACTGTGTCACCATGAATCACCAGCTCTACCAAGCCTCTACATTTGTTTATGGACTGGCAACCATCCCAGCCGAGAAATTAGCCCAGACCTGCACTGCATACTTCTGTATAATGTCTTGATTCCTTCCTCACCCATGCCGTACCTTTCTCCCCACAGGCGCTGTGGCTGGCTCCTCCTTGCATGGTGACCAGAGGACAGGCGGTTCCTCCCAGTTCTACACGGCCGAGACTCTGGCCATTGCTGTGACCACAAGCATTGTGTCCTCCCTGGTGGTGGGCTTCATCAGTGGTTACATCTTCAGCAGGCGCTGCCGCAGTGATGATGAAGCAGAGGAGACATGCCCGCCCGACGACTATTCGCGTTACCTCGACCGGGGTGGCGACCCCCACGCAGAAGGTTTCCTCTCATCGACACACAACCATGCCAAGCCCATCAACCTTGTCCTCAACGTGCCGCCCAAGAACGGCAAGAATGCCAACAGCTCGGCGGACAACAAGCCTCTGCAGAAAGTGAAAAAGATTTACTTATAGCCTCTTGCGAGGCCGGGCCTGGAGCCGTTTCAGGTCTACTGAGCACCTCGGGCTGCAACAGATGCACGCTCTCTCCCCCTGCACATCTGGCTGGGAGACCTTCACCAACCTGCGCAGACACCCTGATGCGAGCGCTTATGGAGGAATGAGCAGCATCTCGAGCACGACGTGATCGAGCAGCCGACAGAGGAATGCGAATGGCCATTATGCAAAGCGCAAGACGGCACTGCGCACGTTCAAGAGGCGCCTTCTCTTTCTTTCTGCGAGGCCTCCGCAGCACATGAGCTGTGGGCTTGCCGCTCCTGGGTCCGGCATTTAGGGAAAATTAAAAAAAAAAAAGTCAGTTCAAGAGACACCAGCAAGCAGGCACTTGCCGCGCTTGCACAAATGGAAGACTACAGGGGACTGCACGTGCCACATTGTTGGCTCCGCTGCGTGTGTGTGTCAGCTAACAAGTGTGTGCGTGTGTGCGCTCTTGCTTGCAGAGCTGTGCCTGTATGCAGCTGCCTGGCTCTTCAGTAGCTGGGTGACTGGTCTAGGCTGAAGTTGCTGCAAGCTCTGCTGATGCGCGAGTGTTCTGTCTACTTAGCGGTGGACACTCTTGAGTGGCCAGAGACCATGTGTAGTCTACACCCGCCCCCACCAACCCTCAATCCCCACAATCCTGCAGAGGAGGACAGCGATCAGATCTAGTCTTGGTTGGCACGCATCAGCACTGGAGTGGGCTGCCTTGCATCATCATGGGACAGTGTCCGGAAAGCGCCAATGCCGGCTTCTGCATCTCGGTTGCGTCTCACCCAACAATGAATCTGTTGCCACTGTTGCTCTGCCAAAGGACTTACTCGTACCTTGCTTGGCTGCCTCCACTTTTATTGTTTTACTTATCTTTTTTTTTACCCCAGTATACAACTTGTTACGCATTGTAAAGCATCAGCATTCCATTCGCAAGTTACTTCAATTTTTAGGCACGGTTCTTGTTTATTTTACACATCCCCTTCCCTCCCTCTTGCTCAAAAAAGTGTACTTTGCGCCGTTTCTTTACACCTCTATGTGCACCTGTTAAGCAGTGGGTCATTAATTGATTGTTTTGTCTCGTAAGATGAGATATTATTTATTCAACGCCATCTGCAAGTGCGACATTAAGCATAATTGTACAGAGCTGATACACTTTTTTGTGACTATTTTCTTTCCCCTTGTGCATTTGGGCACACACCGATCTGTTGACATATTGGTCTGGTAATTTCCTTGCCGTCCCCAAGCTGCTGCCAGGATATGTTGACACAGCATGTGGCATAATTGGCATATATTATGTACAGCGTGCGGCATGGAAGTGGAGTGGTCCCTGTGGTTCAATTTAACCTAGTCTTGAAAACAAGCATCCAGGGTTTATGTGTCAGTCCAGTGTTGTTGCTTCACTTGGCATCTTGTGTGTACTTTACATAGAGCTGAAGCATACATTGTATGTGCTTTTGCTGGAACTCTGGTTTTATGCTTTGGTGAAGAGTCCTACACAGCTACGCCGCTCAAGCAAGGACTGTTGTACAAAGAACACACTTTTCAGTGGAGCGTACATCGACCTGTGAAGTGACAGAAGCGTCTCAAGCCACGCAACTGCAAGCTACGATGTGAACTTTCTCCACCTGTGGCGCATAGGCCCTTGCCTCTTTTTAATGCAAGGACTAGCACTGAGACTTGTTAGTAATATTGCCTGAGACTGTCCTTTAATTCAAATAGTCGTGGTCAAGCGAGTGGCTTTGCCAAAAGTCGAAGCCGAAGGCACGTCGAAATAAAAATCACCATCGATCATGTAAAATATGGGGATGTGTTTAGAACTTAATGTGTTGTCGTTATGCTAGCTACGTCGCACAAAGTGGCCAGTGATGCGTCGTGCCCCATGACGCATTTGTGAATTTGCTTCATCATTTTCAGCACTCCTGTGTCATAGACTGTGGAATAGAACTCGTCATTATTTCGTTTGTGTGGTTGTTAAGTCTTGTGTAAGAACTAGAAGCTCGGCAAGAAAGTATGAAAAAAAGAGGCATAGAATGTAAATTAATACAAAGAAGTCTATTTATGCATGGCAGCTTTGAACGAGCACCTGCACTCAAATACTCGTTCATGAGATGGCGTTCAGAGCAGTTTCTTTCTTTTTTTATTTTTAGAAGGATATATTTCTTGGGTGTGTTCTTTTATTGAATACGTGTACATAGTTGATTTCTCACTAGAACGTTGTGTTACGTTTTGTTGTTTTAGATTGCAGCCCCTGTGCAACTTAACGAGCGCTCTGCAATCAATGTTAGACTTGCATTATGTAAATGTTACACAGAAATCCCAGCAAGTTGTCCAAAAAATGGCTTGCAGAATGTTCAGTAGACATCTTTTAATGCTTGTTCAAATGTCATTGTTATCGTAAGAACAAGGGCACAACAATGACTCTGTCTTGGTAGCAAAAGGCAATGAAATATTATGATCCAGAGGCATAAACCATTATGAACGGAAAACAAACGCCAGGCCTCATGTCATGCATGGCCTGTAATTTTTCCAGAATGGTAGAAAAAAAGAGGGACGTTCTGGAATGTCCTAACGAGCCCTTGTTCTAGCGATAGCAAAAGTGTGCTATTGATGCTTGTGAATGGATCCTGACCATTTGAAACTCCCCCGTCTGTGCTAATAATACACCTCATCTTCATTTAAGACCTGCTTATGTCCACCTTGCGGTTTAGCATGACCTTTTCCTGTCATTGAAAACAGAGGCTGATCACAGGAAACGAAGAGGTGCCTTTAGGGTTGCTAAGTTAAAGATTACGCTCGGCATTTCTGTTGCAGTCTGTCATGTTCATTTGTACATTATAGAGACATTACACATATTACGATGGGCACATGCTTGCTTGTTGCTTACGTGGACAAAGCCAGTGATCGAACAGGCAGCTTCAAGTGACAGTTCAGCTTGTTTCAATGCCTAAAAAAAAAAAAAAGACTTATGCAGAGTATTTAGAACCTTTTCTTTGCAATCAAGCGCTGGATGTTTGCGCTTCATTTGTTTATATAAAGAAAGGTGTGTGGTAATTTAGATGCATTGGCAGTTCATGCAAAATGGCACGCAACACAAAGTGGTACTTACAAGGTAGCAGGAATGTAGCTCGACATGGGCTTGAGGAGCTTTGCACGAGTGCAAACCTGACGAAACCACTCATCACGTAAGCACAACAAGTTACTAGTTTCATTTCGCTGCTGTTTGGGAAAAATTGACCAATTGTTTCCAGTGCATCTCGATCTCATGCCGAACACATGTACCATTGCTCCCGGCAAGCAAGCTTGCAGCCTGTGAAGATCACTGATCACTGCGTTACTATTAGAACCGAGTACCCACTTTTCTGTCTTGTTCTGCCCTTATTGTTGGATGACTTGAACAACATTTTATTTACGCTTGTATCGCTTGCACCTTTTCAGTGAATGTGCCAGCTAGGTGTTGCTGTACGTGTACATAGCTGTCCTCATTTGTTTTTTGCCACAATGTGTAACATGTGACTGTCCAGAGCGCTTCGAATTTTATTGTTTTTAAAGACGACAGGCATCTGGCAACATAGTCAGGCCAGTGTTCCCTGCTGGCCACGTACAGTTTTTTTCGTCAGACAATAACAGTTAGTAATAACACTGTATGCATATACAGGGATAATGTTGTAATCGAAGCCCTCCCTCTTTCCACATCCCGCTCCCACCTGGCTCTCACCTCGACAGTCTGTATCAACAAAAGATAGTGACTTTTGTGTGCATACTTCATATTCTTTTGTACATCGAGAGAAGTGACCCTGCTCGGAGAGAGCTATATTCTCTTCGTGCAGGCTAGCATGTCCATGTCCCATGACAGCGCAAGTATTGTACAGGTATGTTGACGTTACTATGATAATAAAACTTCTGACTCCAAGGTGCCCGCTGTGTGATCTTTTGTAATAGTCAAGTGCTTAATGCTGTACGTAAGTACACATGTGCATTTGTGAGCTCCCAATTATTTTTTTCATAAGCGAAAGAAAGCCAGAGTGCAGCTGCGAGCAATCAATAAAAATAAATATGGGCCAGTGAGTCAAAACAGAGGTCTTAATTGCCATGTTATCAAGCTTGAAGCATTATCGGAACTTTACTGTCACTTCACTGTTACTTTACTGTCACGGCACAGAACTTTACTGTCACTTAATTGCAAGATGAGGAGGTAGATAGCAGACATGCTTCAACTTGTGGAATATACTTGTAGTTAATTGCACTTTACCTATTAAAGGGTGTGGCATGAAGATGCTGTACTCTACGCAAGCATAGAATAGCAATATGCAAGAGTTGCACATTCTTCACCCACAAACTTGCTTATCTAGATTGCACCATAGTCTGCATTTCTTTTACTTTCTATGTTACAAGATTTATGAGGTTTCTATTCAGGGTATCCCACGTAACTTGTTCCAAAATTTAAAAATATGCGAGCAGCATGTAGCTGGACAGAATAAGGTAATGTTGTTTGCCGTCACTTGGAGCAAGGCAGACAATTTTTTGTATTTTGTGTAATTACATAATTAGTTACCATTCATTAATGAACTTCTCGAATATTATATTCCAAACAAAACTGTCAATTAGAAAATTGTACACCATCCTGAAAAATCCCTGATCCAGCTTTCTGTATGTTGTTCAATACGTCCTACGTAAAACTTTTTTCCAAGCCTGAAAGAAGCCCGCAAAACACAAAAAAGTGCTGCGCGACTAGTCACGAGCATCTTTCAGGCTTGGAAAAACTTTTATTTAGCATGTATTGGAGTAACAGAAAGCTGGACCGGGAATTTTTCAGGATGGTCTGCATTTTTCTCATTGACACTTTTGCTCTGCATATAATATTTAATGAAGTTGGTGAATTAATAACTAATGTAATTAGGCAAAATACATTAGATAGTCTGACTTGCTCCAAGTGACAGCAAACAACATTACTTTGATTCTGTGCAGCTATGTGGCACTTGCATATTTTAAAATTTTGGCGCAAGTTACATTATAGACACCCTGTACATTGAACATGCAAGGCTAACATCCATAATCAAATGCACACGTATGGCAAGCTCAGTGTCATATATTATGTATGAAACAGTGTTGTATTTGCATTAAATGTGCCAATGTTTAGGTGCAACATATCGTATAGTTTCCACTGATGTTTTGATTTCCAACGTTCATGTGAAGAGTTCTCGCATGAAGTCCTAATTCTTTAAACTTGACAAAACTCGCAAAGGAATTCAATATTCTTAATCTGTTCTGCTACAGTATGCTTTTAATGATTCTGAAGATGCAGGAAATGTGGTGGAAAATTTTTCAGACAAATAATTTTTGCCTGAAAGGAATATGGTTATATAAAACAGCCTTCGCATTTTCGTTTGCTAATACCATTGAAAGGTCGGACTCTGGAGCTTTTCGTTCTCTCTTCCCCCACGACGGGTGAGCTCAATATTCATCCTGGACCACCTATTTATCCTGGACCATCTTCTGACGATAAGAGAAATCTCATCGAGAGACTTTGGATTCAACATTCATTAATAATCAACATTAATATTAACATTAACATTAATAATTAAAATTTGGAACACTTAACTGGCAGGTTTTCGCTGGACATATCCATTGGCAGTATGTAAACTGGAAGCCCTGCCGGTCCTCTTGCAGCCGTCGGGTACGTCCGTCGGATGAATTTCTTTTGAGGCGCATGTCCTGGCGCGCGTCCCACGTGATATTGGCTACTCGGGATTTGGATGATTTGGCGATTACACCACACTGGGCCGTGTCTCGAGGCACACGCTTTCAAGCACGTGTCCATCCATGCGGAGACGGTATTTTTCCTCGGCCGCGAAACGTTGTAGAGCTCTATGCATGTGGCAACACATTCTACGCTAAAAGCAATATGCAGTTCTTTGTGCCAGATAAAAACGTTGCGCGCCCGTGGCGGTCGACATTTGACACATGTGAGATAGGACAGATGGCCGCTAGGGATATGCCTCCTCCGCTGGGCACCGTTCTAGTGGCCGTGCTTCTCTCACGCATTCTCGCTATCTTCATTCCTTTCTCACTTTTCACCGCAACCGCGCAGTTTCGTACGACTCTGACCGGCCGGCTCGGGAGTACTTTGTACGTGCTACAGCAGAGGCCAGCGGTCCACCGAGAGCGTCCAGTAGAACTCGTTTTGTTTTAAATCCGGTGCGTCGACCTAGCCCCCGCGCCGAGTTCACGATGCTCCGATGGCTGACGCATTTGACGATCAGCTACTGCGTCTTCGGATGGAACAATGTTGGAGCTGCCAAGAAACCGTAAGCATGCACTGCAACTTGTTACTGAAACTGTTGCGGCAGTATGGTCTGCGAGCCGCTCTTCAACGAAGTGCCGTTTGTGAATCAATGCATACGAGTTGTATGCATTCGGCTTATTTCCTTTCACGACGGACAACTCCGCGGATGTTACGAGGAACCTAACTTAAAGTGTTTAAGAATAATCTTGATTACGCGTTTAACCTGGCTTGTTACATGCAAATTCGTAACCTTGATGATACCCATTGCGCAACAGTTGCACACTGATCCCTTGAAGAGAACTGAGCACACGTTGAAGTATAAACAAAGCGATGGAAAGCCGCCGTTGTATGAGCACCTCGTTATGTGCATTTAAGCGTCGTGAAACGCCGAAAATATAAAATAATTATAAATGATTAGCTTTATTTCAAGGGCATTCCACCAAAGCGTATCAAAAATGGCGCTAAAACATGGCGCATAATTCGAACTTGCGCTGACTAGTCTACTTCGAATCATCTTCTGATTCATGGAGCACAACGATACAAACGAACCAGCGCTCAGTCCTTAATTTTTTCCTCTGTTTTTATAGATTATGTAATGCTTCTACGCGAAAATCTTGAGGAGTTTGCTTCTTTAATGTTTGAGCTACTTTGGGGGCGCGACAAGCGTCTGCGGGCTTTTGTTTTGTTGTTTCCCCGCGATCTGTTGGCGCTTGCCGTACTGCTTAGAACTTGTGTGTTTCGTTTTCCTCGTTTCTTCTGCTCTGGCCGCTCCCTGTTCTCCTTTCCCCAAGACTCGGCTCGCTCGGCCAACTCAGCTTCTCCGGTTCTTACAGCCACGTCTGCCGTATCACGCGTATCTTTCTATGACCAACGTCCAGGCTGAGAGGAGATTGATACAAAGCCAAGATGCGCAGATTTCCAGAACCGTAGAGGACGACCTCTCCGTTCGCTCTGTGCTTCTTCTATCAACGCTCGGTGAAACGCGGCGACAACCACCCGGCAAAGAATGGAAGCCACTTGCAAAAGCTACCTCGGCCTGGACTTCAGCACGCAGCAGCTGAAAGGTCTGGCGATCGATGACAAGCTCAGAGTGCTTTGCGAAGCAGCAGTTCAGTTCGACAATGACTTGCCCGAGTATCGCACTCAAAACGGTGTGAACAAGAATCGCGACACTTTGACAGTGACGGCGCCCACAATCATGTGGATAAAAGCACTTGACATGCTGCTAGAGCGCCTCAAGGTAGCAGGCCTTGACTTGTCAACCGTAGCGGCCATCTCCGGGAGCGGTCAGCAACACGGAAGCGTTTACTGGAGAAAGGGCGCCGCCGATATGCTCCGAGATCTCGACGCATCAAAGTTTCTCCACGATCAACTTCAGGGAGCGTTCAGCGTTCGCGATTCCCCAGTCTGGATGGACTCGAGCACCGAGGCACAGTGCCGCAATCTTGAGACTGCCGTCGGTGGAGCGCAGAGTCTTGCGGATATCACCGGCTCGCGAGCATTCGAGCGCTTCACAGGCAACCAAATCGCCAAGATTTGGCAGACGAAACGCGATGCCTACGCGAATACCGAACGCATCTCCCTGGTGAGCAGTTTTGGCGCTACATTATTCCTCGGCCGCTACGCACCAATTGACTTTAGCGACGGCTCTGGCATGAACTTGCTGAATATACGTACTCACCGCTGGGAACGCGCATGCCTCGACGCCTGCGCGCCAGATTTGGAAGCCAAGCTTGGCGAGCCCGTACCGTCTCACGAAGTTCTCGGCACTGTCGCACCGTATTTCGTGGATCGCTACGGTTTTCCACCGGACTGCTTGGTCATCGCGTTCACAGGCGACAACCCGGCTTCGTTGGCTGGGCTCCGTCTCTGCGGCGGCGACCTGCTTGTCAGCCTTGGAACTAGTGATACCGTGCTGATGTGGCTGAGCGATGCGAAGCCCGCCCTCGAAGGCCACGTGATGGTGAACCCTGTGGCTAGTGACGCCTTCATGGGAATGTTGTGCTACAAAAATGGCTCACTGACCCGACAAAGAGTGAGGGACCAGTGTGCTGGAGGCTCCTGGGACATATTTGCGTCTCTCATAGACAGCACACCTCGCGGTAACTTTGGAAACATTGGCATGTATTTTGACTTAAAGGAGATCCTTCCGCCTGTGGTAGGTGACTTCAAGTTCAACAAGAGTAACGAGAGGGTTGCAAAGTTCTCCCAGGAAGTTGAAGCAAGGGCAGTTGTCGAAGGTCAATTTCTTGCTAAACGTGTTCATGCGGAACGACTTGGGTTCACCACTGGTGGCAGAGTGCTGGCGACTGGCGGTGCCTCCAAAAATCCTGGAATTGTCCAAGTATTAGCTGACGTGTTTGGTGCCTCAGTGTACACACTTGGCAAAGCTGCTGCAAATGCTGCATGTCTTGGTGCGGCCTATCTGGCTTTCTTTGGTGCAGGCAAGAAAGCTGAGCCTGGACTGTCCTTTGATAATGTGATCAGTGAAGCAGAACCATTCCACTTAGTAGCTAAACCAAGTGCTGATGCAGCTTCCGTCTATGGTCCAATGGCAGAACGATATCGCACACTTGAGCAAAGGGTAGTTTCACTGCAAGTGCAAAGCACTCCGTAATATTTTTCACCTCTATGCAGTGCCTTGAGATACGCTTTCCTATTTTTTTCGGTGGATGGGTCCAGGTAAAAATTAGTGTTCTGTGTATGTTTTGCTACGGGTAATGCGGTGTAGCGTAACTGCATGGCTGAAATGGTAGTGTAATAGTTATGGAATAACAACCGTATGCCTATGTTGTATGTTCCAAGTTGCTTCCTTTTATGCTGTGGCATTTGTCATAAACTCATATAACTATGCACACTGTTATTGCAAAGTTGTGCGTCGAGCCTATAAATGCTCTTTTAGGCACTGCCAGGGTAATATTTATTTCATTACGGTTCATTTCACTCTTAGCACAGCTGTGCTTATTGTACGCAGTGTTCACATCGAAGGTGTCTTTTGGGCTATGGTGCAATGGTGCTTTACTGTATTCTTTACACCTGTTGATTCTTTTTTTTTGTAATACACCTGTGATATTTAACATTTGTTTCCCGAGACATTTATACAGTCTCACTTGACAACACACTGGCTTATGTGCTTTCGGCCTGCTAATAAAGCACATGTGAAAATTTTTACTGCTGCTTCATGTACTCTGTGTGGATGCTTACAAAGATTTCTTAGCCAATTGAATAACTTGCTACCTTGGAACTTCATTTGCACACATTTGTTAATATGTAGATGTAATCCTGCTGCAGTGGAAAGATATCTTGAATGTGAATGTTCTGAAATATAGAGATTAAAGCACACACACAAAATAGGAACACACAAGTGTGCACAACTAGACAGAGCAGAGCTTGTTACTGAGCTGAAACAGCACTTACATGTGACCTACAACACGGTCAGACCTTCTTACAGTAAGCGTGACCATGGCTTGTTGCATTTGTAATGCGTGGAAAATGCTCTGAAGCAGTAGTGTAGCCAGAATTGCTTACACCATTATCCACCATAAGCTATTCACTGACTTCAAATGATGTAACATCACTAGGAGCATAACAAATATCAACGACAGCTGAGAAGAAGAATATTCTACCCCACTTTAGGATTTGATCCTGTATTTTCTCTGTGCTAACCATGTTGAAAACTTTGCACACTCATGATCTTTTTTCCCTTTGTAACGCGAGTTGATAGACTCTGGTACTCCTTCAAAAATGAACTTCCTTCCGCAAGAACAAGAAAACAAGCTTTCCTTTGCTTGGTACTTTGAGACGCTCCTCAAGTTTACGACTTGGTTTGGGCTTGCAGGGGGTTTTCCTGCAAGCCCCGCCAATCTTGGAGAGGATGACCAAGGAGTGGTGAGCACATGACAGAAGGAATGACTTGGAGGAGCTGACGAGCGAGCATCATTATATAACAGCTGCTCTGATGCAGATTTTAAAATGTTAACGGATGTGTTGTTTGTATAACTAACCAGCAAAAGAAAACGAAAGTATATACGTAAACAACAGTGCCTCTTGAACGAAATTATCGACTACAACAGCAAATCAAATGTGCTGCCCTAGAGCTATGCCGGCTGCTTCAAATGTGTTGCATAAAACTGCATAAAAGACTTTGTTGCCATTATCATGCGTTCGCCCATGTTCTACATAAAACAAAAACATTTTATCAGTGCACTTCCCTTGGGCCTCTGATGCAACACACTTATAGTGATTCTACCTACTCCTCTCCTTGACAAGCGACATGCTCCTGCTCTCTCCCAATGACCACTGCCTTCCTTTGTAGAAGGCAAATAAACATTGCGACAGCCAAAACACTGGGCACAAACTCTTGAAGCTTTAAAACTGCAGCTATCACTGTGAATGTGCTGAAAGTCGTACGAGACAGGGTCTTTTTGTTTTGCTACTTCAGTGCACAAAAATTTAGTGTAGAATGTATTTAGACTCGCACCGCTTACTCCACTGTTGCAGCAGGTCACGTGTCCCTAGGGGTAGTATTGGCCCAGTGGTCTGGAGCTTGACCAGCAGCGGAGAGGGGCATGGCTAGAGACGAGGCGATGTAATGAAAAACTAAATGTTCAATTACATCTCTAATTAAGGAGCGGTCAGCTCGATAAGCTGCACGATGAAGAGTGAAAGTGAATGGTCAAAGCTTGTGCTGAAGGCTGCTTGCTCGTTAGCGAAGTGGGCAAGGAGTGCCCTTTTACTGCTTCCCAGGAACACTGTAGCCAGAAGAGGGAGAGAGCAAGCTCTCGCAATGCTTGCGGCCGGCACTCTGTGCTTGCTACATGCATGCTTGTACCTTGGTACATGTTCATGCTTGCTCCCGCCATGATGACACTGACACTCTTAGAGTCTGTCTGAAGGGGAGAAAGTACAAATACGCACACATAGACACCAACGGTCACGTGCGTGCCTGTTGATATTTGCACTCGTTGGGCTTTGCGGCACCTTTAATGTTCAAGCTTTCGTCATCGTTCTGGCCACGTGACTGACACGAATTGTCACAAAGGCGAGTCGTAACAGAGGCTTGCCCGCAATGACATTCATTTCAACACTGATTCGTTAGAAGAGGATTTTATGTATTGAGTAGCTGTAAGTCGTTGGTTGAATGATAAACTGAAGAAAGAAAAGGGCTGGGATGACATTCTGATAAACTTTCTGTACTAAAAGTGCTGCTGTAGGCAAGCTATCCATCAGTGATAGGTCCTGACAGCGTAAGTGCAAACATGAACATATCCGAAACTATGACATACTACTGGGCTATTTACTACGTAAATTTTCAACATAAATTATTTACTACGTTCTACGTAACGCAGAATTTACTGCGTTAAATACTACTGCATTATTTCATTTTCAGATTCACCTGCATTTGTAACAGTGGCTTAATTCAGTCTTCAATACATACACTGGGGACTACTCCATGCTTAGAAACTTGCTACAGAGCAATTACATGTCACACCTCCACATAATTACGCATAACAGGTGTTCATTGCTGTCCTCATTTCCATTTTTGCTGATACTACATACTGGACTAAAACGGAAATTTGGGATAGTTGGTCTTGCAGAATTATAGGTAAATCACAGCACATTGTCAACAAGGGATGACCGCAGAAACGAGATACACAAGGTGCTGTTTGTCTAGTTTCTGCTGTCGTCCTTTGTCTACAATGCACTGCGATTTACCTTTATTAGTAGATACTGCCTGGCTGTAGGCTGTGTTGTCAACTGTGCATACCAGATGTTTGAAGTTTGAAGAACATATCAAACATTGATGCATATTATTTTGCTTATGGTAAACGACTAGATTATACAATTACTCCTTT
The DNA here is from genome assembly GCF_013339745.2 of Dermacentor silvarum. Lineage (NCBI taxonomy): Eukaryota > Metazoa > Arthropoda > Arachnida > Ixodida > Ixodidae > Dermacentor > Dermacentor silvarum. Next base: position 166,753,484 of record NC_051155.1, on the reverse strand, counting down.
CTTATTTATTAAATGTGTTTCCTTAGTGGAAAATATTTTTAGGTCAGGACCTCATATACGTTTGGGTTTTGCTAACGGAGTTAATGAGCAAAAAGAAAATGCTGTCTGTGCATGGCCAACATTTGGTTGGCTACAGCATTATAAACTCTTTGGTTTGCACTTCCAGCTGTGTGATGTCGGCAAGAAATTGGCTTGCTTATACTGTCTAAAAGTATAACGGTGTGTTTAACATACAAATTAACCCTCCCTGAAGATCTCGTAGAACTGGCACATATGTCATAATCTTGTGTGGGCGTTTCAGATGACCACAGCAATATTATTGCTTGCACTGGTTCATCAGTATCACTTATTATTTTTTATATTATGTATAAGAAACTGCAGTTTTGTTGCTAACATATTACTGCTTTAAAACTTCAGCCATTTTAGTAATGCTAACCTGGATGTAAGGAACAAACTTTTGTCTCTTTGTGTGAACATTTAAAGTAAACAATGCATGTGACATCCGACTTCACTTAAATGGAATTTGAAGGGAAAGGAAAATATGTTTAATTTATATATAGTTTCATTTAAGTGAGTGACTTGACAACGTTAATATATTGTTTTATTTCACAAGTGTCAAGTTGCGATACAATATTTTTTTAAATGCCTTCACTTCTATTTGTTGGTCTTGTACTTACTAGTAGCCGCTCCAATAGGATGCAAAAAAGTGCAACTCTTAACTCGGGGCCAACTTCGATGTCGCTTATTGAAATACATGCAAAATGCAGAAATGCTTTTATGAAGCAACCTATGGACTGATTGGAATGAAGTTTGCTGCATTTGAGAGAAGCTTGCTGCATTTTGATTTTGAGCTTGAATATTGTTTGCAAATTTGCTAAGATCAGTAGGTTTAAAAATATAGAAGCATGAAGTTTACAAATTCATAACACTTCACCAAAAACAGGTATCACAGTTCTGTAAACTGGATCCGTTAGAGAATCTAAAGCGGACAAATTTGATGTACTAATTTATAGCCCTCATGAATTTATTAGTGTTTATGAGGGATTTGCAAAAGTCATACTCATATATTAATGGTGCATTTCAGAGCAGAGTATACGTCGCCTTTTTTCTGATTTAGATGTATTATTAGGTGCAGCCTACAGTGTGATATCATTTTTCATTGTTGAGTTAAAGTTGTAAATGTGGTAGTGTTGTTTTCCTGAAGTTGTGCGATCTTGAACAATCTTTATAATATAATGAACAGCCTAAATCAAAATTACGCTTTCTACAGTGACTAGACCAGCTCTTTCTTTTAAATGCAGCAGACCTCATGAATTTCGGTGCAGTAGCTCCCGAGAAAAACGATTTCTCTATTCTCATGTATTTAGATAGGAGCCATCAAGCTAAAGCTTCTTAAGATACAAAATAATTTGTACAGCTCAGCATGGTGTTTTCTCGTTTTTTTTTTTTTTTTTTTTTCTAGTACTTGCGTGTTTGTAGCAATTTGGTTTGCAAGTTTAGCATGCTACAAATAAGGTTCAGTAGTGATCAAACCCATTTGGTTCACTGACATACCTGTTTAGGAGGTTTGACTGACCATTTCAGCCAGCCTTGCATGCCTTCCATGTTCATTGACCCCGTAACACTTCCCTCTTTGTCAAATGCAAATACATATTCATTGTTTGGTTGAACTTAAATTGCAATTTGGTCCTCTGGACTTTCACGTCCTTATGTTATTACTGCTTTTGTTACAAGTGCTATTGTTAAACCCTTCCAAGCCATGGACAAGCTGCCTTCATTCATGCACTTCTGGTAAAATTGGCCACGAACGAGCTAAGCTCATCAACAATACTTCTTAATTTCTTGCAGTCATTATTATTTCGTCAACAATATATACTATTAATTTTCTTTGATTGTCTTGTATAGTGCTGCTAAGTTTAACTTTTGTGATAAGTGTTTATAAGATTTTGTATATAAATAAACGCTTAACATATTGTCTACATTGTCCTTAATAAAGGATGCTGCAGTAAAAAAAATGTTACCATTCTTTAAGTGAAATCACGATAATGACATGACATGGAAGAGGTTAAATGCTGCTATTGTAAATGTGCTTTCTTTTTTTCTCGCCTATAGAGCGTTTCTTCTCACCACACCTTGGTCTCTCATGCCTGGAGAGAATCAAACACTGGCATTCAACGTCTTCAATGCACCAAGCAGTGGTCATATCACAGTTAGCCTTGTGGCAACATCTGTTGGTGTTTTGTCCAATGTTTCCTTACAAACTGATGGAGGTAGGCAAAATAATTTTACTTTTGTAATGTATCTCCTAAAAACTTTCTGAAGGTATCTTATAACTTGCACATATTTTATAACCTGGTGTGGCAGTTTGACACATGACCATGGCGATTGTGTTGCTCGCAGCAGGACTAGATTATCAGTATCACCTAGAATTTCTGATATTGCATATGAGAGCCTGCAGTTTTGTTATGAACTTTGACATCTGTTTCCAGACTTTAGCCATTTAGTATTGCTAACGTGAATGTCGGGGACATGCTGTGGTGTAAACAAAAATTTTCCTAAACATAAAATCTCATACATTAGTCTCCACTTAAATGGAATTTGAAGGTAAAGAAAGATGTGTTTCATTTCTGTCCAGTTTCGTTGAAGTGAACAACATGACAACCTTGCAGTAATCCTTTATTTCAATAGTGTTGAGTGTTTTTATTATCACTGAGGTGTGCAGAAGGCTGTATTTTTCTCTGCTCTTATTTTTGTTGCCTGTTTTGCATGACATGTATGTACGCATCTGTAAAAGGTTGATCAGAATGCCTGCATGGTTGTGTTTAGAGATGTACTGCCAGATTTTAACTTCAACCCTTGCTCATTGGTCCAGTATTGTAGCGTGCACTGGACCACTGTACTCCAGGTAATGTTGTTACACTCTTGCTCTTTCTTGTGATCTCACTTGTCGTTTTGACGTGATTAATCATTTTGATTGTGTCTATAACCCACAGCAAGCATAAATGCTTTGAGCTGTTCTTATTTTATTTATTTCTATTGAAATGCATAACAGAAGCCATATTAATATGCTGAGAAAAGTGTTGCTTAGAAGTCATTGACCTAAAGGCAGAGCAGTCATTCTGAGGGAATGGATTTCTTAATCTTTCGCCTATGATTTCGTATGCACTTTAGCAGCCAACTGAATTAAAGCTCATTAAACTCCAGCCAAGATTTATTGAAAATCAATGTTTCGGAGTCAGTCTGGCTTCTTCCCCAGGAGTGAGATGACGAGAGGTGTAGTGATGCTTGTAAGCATTTCGTGCTAGGTTTCGTCCTGGTGGTGGCAGGCTTGTGTCGATCTTGTTCAGACGCTGTAGGAGACCTCGGAAGAGTTGTGGCAAGGCTTCTTTCAGAGCCGTTGCACATTCAAAACACAACCAGAAACATCAACTGTTCAAGAACTTTCCCGAGAATTTATGTGCAAGGTTTAAGCCAGGCCACCGCACGGCTGTCACCTCAAGGAGCAAGCACAAAATGCTTATAAGCACATCTGCACCTCTCACCATCTCGCCCCTATAAAAAGGAGTCAGACAGGCTTTTAAATGTCAAGCTTTTAATAAATCTGGCTTGGAGCTTTAGAAGCTCAAATTCAGTTACCTGTTGAAGCTAGGCAGATCTGTGCCGAATGTTTACCTTTGAAGTGTACCAGTCTTAGAGGCTCATTTTAGTTTCAGGAGCAGTTCTGTTTGGCTAAAGTTCATAAAGAGAAGCTTTCCGTTTAACAAAAGCATATGTAATTAATATGCCAATGTATGGCCAGCTAAAGTCTGCGCCCACATTCCATTTATTCATTAGTTTCACTAAGCAACTTTAGTTTAATCAAGGCCCACTGTATTGTACAACCAACTGTTTGATATCTAATTTAGCTCGTTTCATCCTAAAAAAATGTGGGAAAAGAGAAGCTTATCAACAGGAAGATGAGTGTTTGATAGCTGCAGGGGACCTAGTCTTGCAAGATCTGCTGGCAATTGTCTAGCCTGAGCGCCACTTATCAAGTTCTGGGTGCCAATTATCAAGCTATTGGCGACATCGACCATTATTTGTTAAAGTGTCCTGCATTTGGTACAGAGGATAAAGTGTTAATAGATTGACTTAAAGGGGCCCTGAACCACCCCGTGGGCTTGGTGAAATAACATAGTCCGCGAGTAGCATACGCTGTTGTGAACATCTCAGCCAAGTTCTGCTGTCGTACGCAGTCCATGGACTTCGCAAGGGGAACGCAAAGTCACCTTTTTCTCTGAAACACTCGTTTCAAAAGACCGCATGATCCTCGCTCTTTTCTGTGTGCTTTATTTTGTAATAGCACACTCCAATACACGGCTGCTATTGGTCGCTGCGGTCGGCTACACCGCGGCCGCCGCAAGGTGCCGCCACGAGTCCAGTGGCTAAGCGCACTGCGGCTTGCTGAGGACAGCCGCATTTGGCTTACGTTTAGCGCTTTGTAGGCACCAAAATTGGAAGTCCAAAATGAAATTTGAACTGTACGCCATGGTGACGTTTCCGAGGCGGAGCGTTGTGGCCCCACCCCACTTCGCCGTAGCCTTCGCAGTGCAAGGCATTGAAGGAGTAAGGGGAGCACAGCGGAGGCCCTGTTTGATTGCCAATAACTCCGCTTGTGCTCAACGCATTGAAGTACTTTTTTGGCAAAGTGATTCTAAAATAGCCTATTTTCACTTCAAATGTATTTCTCCACTTCGATAAAAACTCGTTCAGGGCCCCTTTAAATGCAAAATGGCCCCGTGCACAACCATAAGTGACGTTTTGTTCCCGCAAGTACACTGGATATTTGGGAGGAAGGTCTTCCAGTTTCTCCACAATACAATGCAGAAACTTATTAACAATCTTAGAGCATATGAATATTTCTGCCATGTGCGCAATAGCCAAGAGCTAACGAATGCAGTTATTTTCTTCCAGACTCACCTGAAATATTAACACTACCAGTTCCAAAGCATCTTCCTGTGAGCACTGTGCTCCAGGTTTCAGGAAAATTTGGCAGTTATGCCTTTGAGAAAACAGTGCCTGCCATGATTAAGGAAACGGACAAAAGGCTTGTCGCCATTATTCAGACTGATAAGCCCATCTACAAGGCAGGGGAATTGGGTAAGTTCTTCAAATTGAAACTTTTGGCAGATTGTTTATTGAAAGGACATTAAAGGCCAGTGTGATGTCAATCTACGGTGGTAAACACCTGTCTGCAATAAGATTCAATCAGTTTGCAATCAAATATGCAATCAGTTTTGTACTGATTTGCCCACCCCCTTCTGTAATGCCTCTGGATCTGAAGGTGCACTAAATAAATAAATGTCAGACAAACACTTCTACTGAGAACAAGATGGCATAAAAGTGAGGCAGCTGGAGATGTTACCTTGACATTAATGAATTAGGCCAATTGCGGTCATCACTTAAGTGTTTACTTTTCAAGCGAGAAGGTTGTTCTGTTAGTGAATGAAATAATGTTTAACTGGGCAAGCATTGTAGGTTAATTTGGCAGAATAATGACCCAAATACAGGAAATTTTGGTCTTCAATTGTGATTTTCCTCCTTAACAAGTAATCTTGTTTTGCTGAAGGAATGACTAGTTTATGTAAACAATATACGGATGTCCAGACTGCGATCTAGAGCACTCAAGCTTTGCACTGCAGAGCAAGGAAACAGTAATAATACAGCTGCAGCAAAGCTGAAAGTACAGGGCTTAAGGCTCCGTGGCCCAAGTCTCATTGCAGCTATCGCTGTTCATGAGCATTGTCTCTCAAACCGGACAGCAATGCACATAGGTAGGTTTCTTTGCATCACACTACACCACTTCATCTCGCATGGCACTATCGATGCCAAGAAGCTTATGGGGATTAATTCACTTATTTTTTGAAAGTTCAAGGGTAAATGGTGAACGCAGGCTAAAGTTCACTGACAAAGGTCCCTTCACACACAGGGTAGAGGCAATGAGTTATGTGCTGTACAGAATTATATTTAAAAAGATCCTAAAATTTCACAAGTCCTGCGCACACAACCTGAAAGATATTGCAAAGTGCACTGTTACATGCAACCAATGCTGCACTCCACTGTTTTAAAGGCTGCACGCCCAAAATGCATGAAAATTCAGCTTTTCTCATGAAACCTCTTCAAAGCAAACCTTTGATTACTGGTCTAGCCCAATTTGGAAGTTATATCGTTTAGCTTGTCAATTGTGTGTGTCGATTTGGTGCACCCAAATTTGGAATGGTATAGCAAAGTGAGCCTTGTTTGCAGTTCGATTCCGTGTCCTTGGAATTGACTTCAGGAAGCTTCCACTTGCAGAGCATGTAAGTATGGGTGTGGCATCACTTGGTAGAAACGAAGTTCATAAGCAAGCATAGTGACAAGTTACATCTCTTACATCTCACTTTCTTGTGGTCAGGTAGGTCAAGTTTGGATCGAGAACCCAATGCACTTCAAAATAGCCCAGTGGCACAATGTGTCCTTCTCTGCTGGTACGTGTATACTCTATCTGCTTTTTCCTCATTTGCAGACTATTAAATGCACTCTTTATGAATCTCCTTTACTTCATTCTGGTCTGGCACACTGCTTTTAACATTGTTCATAAAGACTGTGGAAATGTATTTGTAAAGCAACCATTACATTTTCTGATATTTTAATGGATGCTTATGTGTTTTATCAAGTGGCTGTGTTCACATTACCAATATTATTGTTCTGGGGGAAGGAAGAGGTCGAAAGTTTATTCTTGCATTGCAGCCATTGTGCCACAGGTCTTGGCACTAACTTGAGCAACAATCATTTTATCATGTTTTAAGTCATTGCTAATGGAGATACTGTACTGAGGGTTGCTTAAAGCTAGTGTTATTCTATCTTTTATTGTCAGTAGTTAAAGTAAATTTGGAATCTTTTGGGATTGTAGAAAGCCAGTTTGTTCAAGCCACCGGTTTGTTGAAGACTGTTCTCATGCATGCGAACATCCCCAGGTATTCTACAACTGGAAGTGGAACTCTCCCATGAGCCACAGTTGGGGGAGTGGTCAATCTGCTGCCAAATCTCTGACCATCTGACTTGTCGGCCATTCCTAGTGGGCAATTATGGTTTGTGCTGTGTAGCGATGCATGACCTTGATTACTCTCATGGCTTTCCTGCATGATTTTGAGCATTGACGTCACAGGGAAGGGTGTAAAAAGACGAAACGCTAAATAAACATATTGCTGTTGAACATACCATTGATAATGATGTTGATATGAGCATCACCTTTGAAATGGGTCAGTGGAACATAACACCAAACATTAGGACTTTCTGATGCACTTAAATCTTTAAATATCCTTATACGCCTAGCTATGTACATCAGTCATAGTATAAAGTTTGCTTCATTGCTTCCTATTCCAAGCTTTGCACCTGAATCTTATATATATATATATATATATATATATATATATATTAGAGCTGGCACTGTGAAATAAGATGCAAACACTCTTTATGTAGTATTTGGCAAGTAGGTAATGCGACATCAATGGGTAGCCAAAGCTGAATTACGTGTTATCCATCACATTAAATAGGGGATATTGCCCACCGCTACAGTTTATAAGAAACACATTGTTTTGCATAAAGCACAAAACTATGCTCATTTGGGTGCATATAAAATGTTCACGCTTCATTTTTAATTTGTCAAGTACAACGAGCACCTGAGCAGTACAATTTCACTGCGATTGCTTGTTCCATGATGCCACTCATCCTCACCTCATGCCATGGCCATGCATGAATTAACAACCCCCATAACATTAGGGCATTGCTAACTGGGAATGACATGCCTGTTGAATAGACCACATATTTGTAGGATATTGGTATTTAGCTTGAAGAGCCACTGCACTTTGTTGTTTCATATTTAACTATAAATTTTTAATTCTCTAAAATTTTATTCTAGTGTTTTAGTGAGGCTACAATTTCTTAAAATTTTATATTGGGTTATAACTTCTTTCTACAGTATCCGTTTTACTTTTGTGTAGTGCATCGATCTCGTTGTTCTTGCATAACTCGGCAAATAGTTATTTACAACTCGCTGCGCTGTTCATTCTAAAACTTGCTCACATAAGAAAATAAGCATATAGCCACTTTATACTGTGAATAATGCATGAAGTCTTGTAACATTCTTACTTCTTTTTGCGTTCCTGTAGCACTGCCCAAGTTTTCTGTTCATCTCACTGCACCACCATATATTTTTCCTGAGGAGTCTAATAGCACCTGGAAAATATGTGCAAGGTATAATTTTCTTTCTGCTCTTCATATTGCTGGTTTTATAGAGTTATGTACAGTCGCGATCAAAAGTTTGTAGACCAAAGGTGCCGCAATCTTTAATTTTTGTTTTGCAGCCTGGGTATTCCGGCTGAAATCAAGAGCGCACGTGTGTGCGCACATGTTCGACCAATACAATGTACTAAACCAATTCCATGCCGCAGAGCTGCGCTTCAATATATTTAAATTTTTGGCTGGTGCCGTGGTCCCCAAACTTTTTATCGTGGCTGTACATATGGCAGATTTTCCTTGACGTTGACATTACTTTGTCCAGGTATATCTATGGCAAGCCTGTGCAGGGACAGCTCAGAGCTCAGCTCACATATAAACGCTTCCCCTGGACTTCCGAGTTAAAGAAGGTGCTACCCAGCATTGACATTGATGTACCGGTAGGTGCTTTCTTTGAATGCATGTTCTTTGTGAAAAACTGCTATGATTTTTCACAGGGAGGAAGACGAACCATCAATAAAGGTTTGGAAATGCAGTACCACTCAACTTAGTACTATTTCAAACTCCTTGATACTGCAGTTTCTTGTTCATATTTTCAGAAGTTTTACTTATGTAAAGTTATTTTGTATCTAAAACGAAACAATGTTTGAATGGCTAGCAGATCCACAGAAACAATGTGCTTTTGTGACTCCTTTGTATGGTGGCCTGCAAGCAAAATCAGCTGCATGCGCTTTTAAATTTATTGAAAACTTTACAGAATGTTTTCATATTCTGATTAAATCATCTTCAGTACAGTGTTCTACATTAACCTTAGAGGTTCCATGCTTTTCAAGCTGTACCACATTTTTCTGCCCACATCCTGCATATTGTGACTAATCAATTTCACAACTGCCCTTGTGCCAAAAAAACTCGTTTATCATCATTTATCATCAATTTCACAACTGCTTTGGACCAGAAGAGCTACATCATTGCCGTGGTGGTTTGCAAAAAAATAAAAGCAGTAAAATTGAGCTAACTCAAAGCTTTAATTGAATTAAGTGTTTGTAAAGGCTCGTGTCAGTGATACTTATTGTTTAAAAAGAAACTTTGTCCAAAAGGAGGTTATTTCCTCTGTCAATTGTTGTGAAACTTACCCGAAAAATCCCAACTGAACCTCACATCAGGAAGACCCTGATGTTGCTGGTAATATAATGTTTAATGACTGAAGATTCTGAAAACTTTATATAAAGTAGCAGAGTAACTCTGGAAAGAAAAACATCTGCAAAAGCTGCACTAGCTGATCCATAACAGCTGCAGATTACCTTTTTGTGACAGTTCCAGTATTCTGCCTAGTTTTCATTTGTCATGTATAATGGCGCTGATTCTTTTTTTTTTTTTTTTTGATCAACTGATGAGATCGAATGAACTATTGCAAGGAGAAGCATTTTTTGACACCATGTTTACACTCTGCACTCTTCTTTCTTTTAAGTATAGATTAGAGGTTGCCATGAGTTTGAGGTCAATGGCAATCATCTCCTCTTTGCCAATAGGGATATCAATCGTCGTCCTCTCATTCTTACAGCAGAGGTTGCAGACAGTGCTACAGGTGAGTTAAGCATCATGATTTTAAGGGAGTCACAGAGCACAAAACACTGGATGTATAGTACACGTCCCGTACAGGACGTATAGTGTACTATACCTTCCGTCTTTTATGCTGTTCGATTCCCTTCAACATGCACCAATCAGCCCAGTTCAACACACTCCTGCAGATTATGGCATTAAATGATGTGGCCAGCAGTTAGGTGGAAAAATGCCACCACAGAAGAAAGACAACAGGAAACATAAGGCACAAGGCTTCTGCCATCTTTCCTGTGCACTTCTTTCTTTCTTCTTTGGTGATATCTTTTTTTTTTTCTGCCTAGCTGCTGCCTGTCCAGTTTATAGTCATATACCAGCTTCTCCAACAAGCTACCCTTATTAACACATCATCAGTGACCAACTGGTTAGAGTGTGCATGCTATGCAAGTGCATAATTTCCATTCAAGCCCATTATGAACCAACATTATGTACCCTGTTGTATAGTTTCTTTAAGAGTTATCTGCAATACTGCTCCAGTTTTAAATACTCTGACAAAACCGGCAGTTAGTGTTTAAGAAATATGGCATTTATTATCATTTTTGATTCCTGCAGCTGTAGAGCTGGTTGAGGAAGTATTGAATATATACTGTCTTGATGTTCTGTGATTGTGTGAAGTTGATGTATTAATAACCAGTACTGACATGCACTTCATTTTGTTCTTGTTCTTGTTTTCCAATTTCTGAAACATGAAATTGTTTATTGTGAGCACTGGTATATGAGCCTCAGCTTCATCATCATCATTGAAAGATGAGGAAGTTCTGGATGTTGATCCCAACACATCTCACATGCTCTGGGTTACAAGTGTTTCATTGTTAATGTTTGCATATGAATTTCACCTTACATTCAAGATGTGTGAAACTGCAGTGTACATATAGCAAATTGTTCAGGGCATCTATTTATAAGCCTTCTTTCAGAGTAGATGTATTGCTGCATACAAAGTGGCCAGCTGACGTATCTTTATTCAGTGTATGAGTTTTTTACGTAAGCTACTCTAAGCTTCTTTTGTTGTTGTTTCTTCCTGTCTTCATTGTACAGGGGAGGCAGTGTCCGCCAACATCACAAAAGAGTTTGTCTGGTCACCATTCACATTGGAATTTGTCACGAAGCGCTCCGTACCCAACTTCAAGCCTGGGCTTGTCTATAGAGGACTGGTGAGAGCACATTTTTAAAAGTTTTATGCAATAAATGCTTTAATGAAGAACTCCGCATATGAAGCTTCTCTCCACACTGAAAACACAATGCTAGCACATATTTTATTTAAGCTGCACCAGACTAATGTTTCTATGTAATATTTATTAATTTGCATGGTGTGAATAAGACACGTCGATCTTAGCCAGGCTCACGCAGCCAATGTGTAATAAAAATTGCTTACGAAATACTACAATTAAAAAAAAAGCATGATCTTTTGGTGCAATTTTTCTGTCACCAATGTTTGCTCTTTCTCTTTCATAATTTTTTAAACAGGTGGTGTAAACAGATGCAGCAAATATGTTTTGCAGATTAATTTATCTTACCTTACAATAGGGAAACAAAAGTACAAAAATAAGCGTATACTTCAGACAGTTGTAAACATTCCATGTAACACCAGTAATCTTATTGATGCATTGTAAATTGGAAGTTGCTTGTTCAGGGTACATTTTGTTACAGCCATGTTGGATTTTTCTTTATCCATTTTTTCCACTCATTCTGTGCTATGTCTTTTACCACCTTCGAATCTTTCTATGGTTGTGGCACTATGCTACAGCAGTGAATTTTGTTAAATGTAATTTTCTGGTTGCAGGTTCGGGCGAAATATCCTGATGGCACAGCTGCCTCTGGAAAGCGAGTCAGTATCTGCTTCTCTGCATCATCGCTGCCAACTGTCCGCTGCAGCGCACGCAGGAAACCACAGTGCCAGCGTGTGTCATCCACTGATGATGTTGCGACGGGGTGCAGAGACTACGAAACAGATTCTCATGGGCAAGCTCACTTCTCTGTTCCAGGACTTCGTGGTACCTTGAACAGTGTTTCACTGACGGTGAGTGCTCGTGTGCATTCAAAACGATCTTCCTTTACAACTGCACGAAAACCTTTCCTTTCCTGATTGATTTTGTTGTGCAGCACAGACTTAAGTGATGCATGCCAGACTAACGAGTCGCTCTCGACAAAACACTTTCCAGATTTCTATTGAAAGTAACACTGCAGAATAAGAAGTATGTGTGGGCCATTTAAGCTGCTCTGTCTTTTCTGCTTGCTTGCATACATGGCCTTCATTGGGGTATTTGAACCAAGCTCAGACTGGAGTATTTGTCTCAAAACTGCCTGAAACTAAATATTCTGCTAAAAAAAAGGGGGGGGGGGGGAATGTAGAAATTAAACAAAAGGAAATTGGGGAAAAGCTGCATTTTATTGCTAGTGTAGAGGAAACCAATGCAGATGTGTAAAGTTTTAAAATTGTGGGATGGTCTGCACGTACCAATGAACCCAAACCAAAGAGAAGGAAGCTCGCTCTTTTCGCACCCGAATATCCATGCTGTCAGGTGGCGCTAGCATCGGAACACCAGCGCCATCTCATGTACCGCTGCACAGCTACTGTTTACCGGCGGTGCACGTGCAACGCGAGGAAGCCGGATTCCAGGACAGATGCAGGAACCATGCGGGGAAAGCATCAGGGGGCGTGAGAGACTAGCATCCCCACAAAATGTGTATCAATTTTGCTCACAGTATGCTTCTAATGCATAATAGCACCCACTAATCACTCATGCAGGAAGCCAATTAAAGACATGCGCTTAATCATCTTTTAGTTTTAAGTTTGTTCTGTGTCCCTGTTGCACTTGGCGATAGCATTACTGTTGGCTCTTATCATGTCCAGAAAGTAGATGCCAATAGCCACTGCTTGCAGTGCGCACAGTGACTATTGGTTATTGCAGTGTAGCAAAAGAGGTAGGTTGTAGTGCGCACTGTATAATTAGGGTGCTTTGTTTTTGGGCTTTATATTTTCTTTTTATTTGGGGGTAGGAACTGGGTGTTGTTTTTGAAAAGGGAAAACTGAGAGAAATCGGGGTTTTTGCTGTCTAGCAGCCCACAGTTCAGAATTTTCATGGTAAGAAGGAATTTTAATTAAAATAGCTATTGGCGTAAATAGAAGTGAAATCGTTCTACTTGTACATAAACCAAACAGTGCCTAATGAGCTCCTGGTGACTTCTGTTGAAAACTCATTAATGGCTGTGTGAGACGAGAACATTATTGACGTTGAACTCCTTTAGGAAGTGTCGCACACCTTTATCAGAAGAGATTTCATGAGTGCCCATATGAAAGGAGCATAACACAGGCAATGGTCTCTTTTTGGACACAAACATAATTAAAACATGCCCATAAAAAATAGTTAATCAAGCAAAATATCGCACGGCAATGCGTAATGACAGTGAGTTTCTCTCAAGTCATGTGATGAAGTTATTTTTTACAAATCGTCATTGGCAGGTACTATTTATAAAAAAAAACTGCAATACATAAACAAAAACAACAAATAGAGACATGTTTTGAGATCCCTTGTTTACGTTGGTCTCTGCACCTCGTTTAACAAAGAAAAAAAAAATTGGAGTAGTGCACACAGGAATGCTTTGCAAGAGGCGAGATGATTTTCCTTGTCGCACAAGTTCTTGTTGACGCACGTTATTATATGCATTTGGAGCATTTCCATGTTTATTCTAGACATGACAGGACCCTCGTCCTGTTTTACTGCTTTGTGCCATATGCTCTTGCAACAAAATTATTGGAATACCAACTAGCTCAATATTCTACCCTTGAACGTAACATAGTTGGCTAAACGTCCCCTCAACATCACAGCAACCGTTCGCAATGCAGAGCAATGTCAGCGCTGTGTTTGCTTGCATAGCATTACTGCCATTTACATGTATGCGAACTGCGACTTTGTCTCTCTCTGCCCTCTTTCCAACCTCCTTTTCCCCCACCCCAATGCAGGGTAGCAAACGGGAAGCTCGTCTGGTTAACTTCCCTGTCTGTTCTCTCTTTCTACTGTAGCGCCCACCGACGCCGCAGTGTGGGGCGCTTTGTTCGGCGCTCTCAGCCGGTGCCTTGGTGCCAGCTGTAAAGAAAGAGAAAAATAAAGAAACGCAGCGCATGCTCGAAGCGCAAGCTCGGCATGCGCAGTGTCGTTCTAGAAGCTAGCCACGCTGGTCATCGCAGCGGCCGCTCGGCTCGCCGCCTTCGCCCTTCTGAGTAGGGACGACGGTACGGCTCTTACGGCCGCCGTCATGTCCCTCCTACAGTGGTGACCCAGGAGAACGTGCCTTGCACCAAGCGACACGCTGTCATGGCTACCTGGCCGGAGCCACAGTTTGACCCGCCACTGCCGCCGTTCTCGTCCCGCTGCGTCGGCGTCTGGTTCACCCAATTCGAGGCTGCTCTGGCGCTTAACCACATCTGGATCCAGGGCCGCGATTTTGTAGCGAGGCATTATGACTTATTCCACTCTAGTCTTATCATCCACCGCTCACGGCAGGCTGATCCCATTGATAACGCGAGCGGACCGTCGCTCCAACCACTGACAAAGCGCAATAAGCGCGAAAGGGCATTATTACATAAAAGGCATCGCTACAAAATACCGGCCCAGGAGTTCAAGCACGCGGTACTCCTCGACATCCTGCCGCTTGCTCTCCAGCTCCACCTCGGCGTTCCATCGCCTGGCAGGCGCCTGTACGACGAACTGCGGCAGTCCGTCCTCTACTTCTACGGCACTGCCTACCGCCCTCTTTCAGAGGTTGACGGCACGGTGCGCGACTCTGTGCTAACGCCCTCCCGGCCAGCACCAGACGTGTCTCGTTCAGCGACCGTAAGCCATCATCAGGCGAGCCTTCCTCTCTCGACTTGCCCCGACACAGTCCCGTCGACCGGCCGCTGCGCTGCCGCACAGTCCCCGGCCTCCGGCTCTCTCCAGGGGTCTCTTTTGTGTGAGTACGCGCATAATGGTGTCACCAAGGGGTATCGAGACGACCATGACACTGGCCACGTCATCGCCGACCCAACGCCGGCTACCGTGCCGCACGCCATTGGGTCTGTCTCCAACGCCATCGCTCCTGCAACGACGACACCCGACCCATCCACGCGGTCCACTGAGCCAGTCTCCGAGGCGACGCGCGAGCTTGGCACCGCGCCGATTCCACTGCCTCCGACTCTGCCGGCTAACGCCACCGCGGACACGGGTCACGACGTTCTGTGACCCCAACTACATCCCACGTCAGGTGTTCTCACCGAACCACCGGACGCTCCTGTGGCCCCTGAACCCACTTTGCCTTGCCGGCCAGTGGCTTCCTCACGATGCGCATCATCGCCTGCTGCGCCGGATCATTGTTGCCTCCCGACAAGGTATGCCACATTCCCGTGCAATGCACGCGTCGTGGCCCATCCAGCACTTCAACTCCATCACTCGTGCGCGCACCCTACACGCCACGCAACGGTGCGGTACGTAATACTCCACCGACAACGCTCGCGCGGGTACCTCCAGCACACCATTCGCCTCACAGGCCTCCCGGTTTCTCCTTCAAGACGCATGGGCCGATCATTATATCGTCGGTTGGACGCGCCCCTCCCAACAGCGTCCGTTCAGCGAGTCCCTCGACCGTTGCGGAGCTCCCAGTGCTGCCCGCCTGAGTAGTGATGGTGACCTGATGCCTTCAAGTTCAAAACTCGGCCTGGCTACGGACACTTTTCAACCAGGATTCAACTGGCTAGCCATTTCGACATTCCGTCTGGGCGGGGGGCCCTGTAGCGCCACCGACGCTGCAGCGCGGGGCGCTTCGTTCGACGCTCTCAGCTGGTGCCTTGGTGCCGGCTGTAAAGAAAGAGAAAAATAAAGAAGCGCAGCACGTGCTCAAGGCGCAAGCTCGGCACGTGCAGTATCGTTCTAGAAGCTAGCCACGCTGGTCGTCGCAGCCGCCGCTCGGCTCGCTACCTTCGCCCTTCTGAGTAGGGACGATGGCACAGCTCGTACGGCCGCCGTCACGTCCTCCTACACCTCTCTCTCTATGCGAGGTGCGGAAAATGTGATGCGATTGGCAATTGTTGTTTTCTTGTAAATGTGGCTTCTAAAAAAGCAACAAGCTTTCGTTCACTTAAGGCAGCAGGTACTGAGGGTATTACATATGCCAGTTGAGTGTTAAGTGAAAATGAAGCATATATTATATTCATATGGGAATAAAGATGATATATGGGGCCACTTGCTCACACAAAGCATTCATTGGTTTTGTAACACCTGTGTTTATTTTAAGCCCTTTACGAAGGGTGAAATTTCTGGGAGGAATCATGTTTAACCTGATTTTGATAAATCTACTTGGGTATGCAAAAATAGGGAATTACAGGGTTTTACCTGCAAACGAAGGACCGTATGTATGACATGCACTGCAACATCTGTTGTGCTATGATGCAGCAAAAATTTTCATGCATGGTTTCATAAATAAACATACTAAAAATCGCGAAGACCTTTCTGAACTACCCCCCCCCCCCCCTTTTATTTCCTTTATTTGATTTTCAGACGAGGTCTGATTTGTGCAATCCTGTAAATGATTATTGCATTAGCAATCTGCAGATATGTATAACCACAAATATTGCATGCTTTTGCGTGACGTTCATGCATGTTACTTTTTTTGTTTCGTATAGGCTACATCTGATGGCGGGTTATGGAATAATCCTGTATCACGAGTTCACCTCCGAGCCTGGACCTCCATGTCAGGACGCTATTTACACATATCAGATCCATCAGAGAAGCTTGCGTGTGACAGAAATAGTTCCATTTTATTTTATCATACAAAACTCAAAAACCATCCTGAAGGAGTTACCTTCTATTATCAGGTGAGTGATAAAATCAGCAGCAGTGTGTTGTACCCTAGACCATGTTTGTCTAAATGGCAACAGCCATGCCATAGATTAAGTTATTAGCACGCACTGCATTTCTATATTGTTCTACAAGTGTCTGTGAATCCACTGTCTGCTACGCACATTTTACTATAATAACACTGTTCACATTGTCGAATATCTGGTGACTTTCACTCATCTGCTGCCTTTCTGAAACTGTATACTACTGTGTGCCTTCTGCTACTAGAGTATGCCTCTGTAGTTTAGGGCAGAACATGCAACACTGATTATGTCCTCATTGAGTGCATCCAGAATAAATTTATATCTATTTTCAAGCTCAGCTTTTGACATTTTGGTGACCATAGTTCAGCCCTTTCACATGTACATCAACTTGCACCTCTAAAGTCAAGATGTATTAAGCCAGACCTTTTGTTCCTCTTTAAAGTGGTTCATGACGCTATACATTGCCCAAAGCCTCGATCATGAACAATTTTGCATAATGAAAAAATATACCTGGCAGCATTTCGTGTTTTTTATGTGGCCTTTTTTGCTATAGTCACTGTCCTATGACTCGACTTCAAAAACATGCAATACATATTCTGCCTATATTGACATATTTCAGAGTTCATTTCTTGTGTTTTGTACAAGTGTAGATAATCACATTGCATAACAACATGCACTGATGCCCAGCTCCTCACCTTTTTCATTTTTCCTGCTTATTCCTCTACCTCATACAAAACTGTGTTGTCCAGTACACTTGCCTTGTGTATTAGTTCTTAAGTGCACCAGTACAAGGGCTTCATAGCTGTTCCTTGGCACTATCATAAACATTTTATTATTATTATTACAACAGACACTCTTGACCTGCCATGGTAGCCCAGTGGCTATGACGATGCACTGCTGAGCTTGAGGTCGCGAGTTCGGTCCTGGCTGCAGTGGCACATTTTGATGAGGGCGGAATGCAAATGTGCTCGTGTACCGTGCATTAATGGGGTGCACTTAATTTAAAGAACCCCAGTAGGTCAAAATTAATCCGGAGCCCTCCACGACGGCTTGTCTCATAATCAGCTCGTGGTTTTGTCACGTAAAACTTCAGAATTTAATTTTTACCTTAACAGAAGCTCTGACTGATCATTAGTGAGCCCTTATACATGGCATGGGTTTTGTGCTAAGTAGCCCAAAAGTGCAGATCTTCTCAGAGGATATACCAAATTGAAACCTCTTGCAGGCACATCCGGCAATATCAGCACTTTGTGCATTGCTTACAAAATGGAAGTATCAAATGACAGAGCTACAATGTGAACAACAAGCAAGTTGGCACTGACACAAACAGAACAGCAAAAATGATTGGGATATGGTTGGAGCTGACAAGATATTCACGGCCCTTGCAACATTACTTTCTTAGTTAAAAAAAATGTTTCCATACTATTTATTCTATTAATTAACTGCGTGCAGTTAACTGAGTGCAGGCTGAAATAAAGGTATTTTTGTACATTCCACACTCCCAATGGCATATTAATACAGTATAAGCCAATAGTGAGCAAGGTGCAGGTGATATTCATTACAGTACATACTACCAGAGTCACATGATGCCATCAGTGTGGCTTGGCTTGGCTTAGATAGCTAGTCATCCAATGTGGGGGTGGTCAACGAGATGTGTGCAAGTGAAGCACGCAGTATACAGGGTGTCCCAACTAACTTTAGCCAAGGCAAGCTAACCAATTATCACCCATTAAAATGCATTATTCCAAATTTTTATATGAATGTGGAACCCATATAAATTAAGCAGTAACCACTAGTATGTTATTACCTGCGGAGATTCTTGAATTAAATTTTTATTACTGCCATCAAATATTAATGTTAAACTATGTTTTAAGGTGATGTGGTCTCTGCTAGAAAGTGGTCTCTTTTATTTTTTTTTACAATTAATGTCTTGCTGTCATATTGCACTCTTCAAGGTTGTGTCTGGACATAAAGTTGTGGACAAGGGCACACTGTCACCAAGGCGTTCGTGGGATGACATAGCCGACCGAATTCCACTTGACTCTTCATCAAGCAGCATGAGAGTATCTGGGTACTCTGTATCCATGTTTAATTTGACAGTGAGGCTTGGCTGGGGCCTGTCATCCACTGCACGTCTGATGGTGTACTATGCGCACCCCAACGGAGAGGTCATTGCAGACTCTGTCCCACTGGAGTTCGAACCGTGCAGCCCAAATGAGGTTAGAATTTATCTGCTCACAATGTAAACTGGTATTGCCAGCATTTGCTTTACAATTCTGATTTAGCCACATAAAGTGTTGATGAAAAACAATTTTAAAAAATATATTCAGCAAAGCTAGCACTTTAGTTACTCTTGCATTATTGAAGGAAAGTGATTGGCTGTGTCACATGTGTTAAAAAGAGACTGGAGTAAAATGTTTAGTTGACTTGATTAGCCGCCTCAAAAAGAGAGAGAAAATGATTTAATGAAAGGCAGGGAGGTTAACCAGGACTGAGCCCGGTTGGCTGCCCTACACTGGGGGAAGGGAAAAGGAGAGAGAGATTAAGAGAAGAATAAAAAGTCCGCTGTTGATATCGCCGACGTAGCAACAGATCTCTGTTCTATCACTGATGATCAATCAGTCCGGATCATAGACGGTCACTCAGTCCTGTAGTTTTCTCGCAGCAGCACTTTTGTGGCCTTTTGCAGCTGTGATATTCGAGGCCATGGTCCTAAGATCTTGCTCAAGGTGAACGGTCTTCTATCTAGCCTATTGAGAACATTGCAGAGGTCATGTCTTTCGTTTTGAAAAGATGGACAGTAGCATAGTAGGTGTTCTATAGTCTCATCGACACTGCAGGCATTACACTCGGCGCTGTCAGCCATTCCAATCAATTCCCCTATGTTCACCAGCCACCTTGAGGCGGCTAAGCCAATGCTTAGCTGCCTCAAGGTGGCTGGTGAACATAGGGGAAGGGGTCACTACAGGCCTGGTTTATTCAGGCACTGGCCAGTCATGTTTATGGTTCTTCGTAGCGGCAGGTTGATGTTGCCATTCTGACTGGCAACTTGCATGTTCTATTGAGAAGCTAGGCTTGTGTGCTAGTATAATGTGACTGTCGGCTTCATTGGTGACGGTTGTGTTGCCATAGCAGATTGTTTTTAAGTAGGTGATATTTTATTTATAGCTTGGCAATAAGTCCAGAAAGTAAATAGCATAGAAAACACATACATAACAATCATCATTTGAACATGCAGGTGCTCCTAAGTTTTGCTGCAAAGTCTGTTCAGCCTGGGATGCCAGCAGCATTGAGTCTCTCGGCTGCTCAAGGCTCTGTGTGCGGTATGTGGGCACTAGACCAGGGTCTTCTGGAGAAGACAGTGGAAGATGAGCTCACACCAGAGAAGGTACAAGACATTGCAAGTTCCTTAACCACTCAAAGTTGCTAGCCAAGGCAAGCTAACCAACATGCAACCAGGTTCTTTAGCAGACTGTGTCAACGTAGCCCTTCTAGCACATTAACCAGATGTATTGCTTGATGCTGCCATGAATGCTGTGTTAAGGAGGTCAGCTCACCTAGCTCATCGAAATTTTTTCTGACACTTTTTTTTTTCCTTTTATTATTCGACTTATTGTGCAGGTGTATAAATTATTTTATATACTTATCAAGTGAGACACCATAGGCAATTAAGAAATTAACTCTTTAATATTTTATTCGGGACTTCTCACAGGACTTGAGTATGTTATCTTGTGAGTGAGTGATTAAATGTTTTTATTAAAAACTAAATGAATAAGAAAACAGGAAAAAATAATTTAAGAGTAAGAAAATAAATTTACACATGGCCTAGGCACTAAAATGAATTCGTAAAGCTGGTTGCTCCTTATAAAACCATGGAGGCTCCATGTAGACGAGCTTGCTTAATAAGCGCTATTCTTTATAGGTATATATCGCATAACTTGTTTGCATATGTCTGTCTGTTTTCTGTCTCGTAAGTTGCTTGCCAAGCTTGCTTGTCATCCAACTCCACATTTCACTAGCTTTCTTACTCATGAACTGAATTATTTAAGCTCAGAAGTGCTACCAGTGTTCTGAAATTGCACTCTGCTGCTGAAGACAAGGTCGCAAGTTCAATTCTCGGCCTGCGTTCTTACAGTGCCTGCATGCTCATTTCAAGCTGTAATGCTTCTGTGCAGTTTACTAGGCTCAACAGTAGGACAAACTGAAACCATGTTGTAATTAGATGCTGATATTGAAATTACCGGCTATTTATGGCCAGGTTCTGTAGCTTTAGTTACATTCAGAATTTGCATGCCCACTATGCCAACAAGATGTCATTGAAATTTGAGGGTTCTTACTTCTGTATGAGAAAGAGCAGTAACTGGCAGCATGAAAGCATATATTTTGGGCAATATGGAACGAAGGTAGTGTATATGGCTCAGAGAATTGATGTAATGATTAACGAAAATATCGCTGTTCCAGTGTATTTTGAAACACAGGCTTTTGAAACTCAAGCAGGCCAGATGGAGGCTCAATGAAAACTGGTGGCTTGAAGTGATCAACTCTGGCTGAATAAGGGATGTCCAGCCTACGTTATGCAAGTGTTGTCCCGAAGAAAAGTCCCCTTGTCAAAATGTTGGCTCCAGGCCGATGCTTCCTTTGTTCAGTCACTGTTGATCACTTCAAATAGGCAAAAGATATGTGAAGCATTTGTTATGCATATTTCTAATTTTTTTTTTAATTTGGCATGTGCCCTGTTTTATAGTCCACTATACAAGCTTGTTAGTTATTTTTTTTACTATGGATTATGCCTTTTCACACAAGTACAATGGTTGCCTGTCAGTCACGTCTCCATGTTTTCATCCTGCTTTGAACTCATACCTGATGAAACTTTTTCTTGGTGTGAATTTGTTTTCTTATGTGTTGTCCTTGATCCTGTCATATATTTTTAGCTCTGAGTACTAAAGTTCATCCTCTTGCGTCACTTTTATGCCAGCTGCACAAGTTGTTGAGCCCTCTGGAAGCCAAGCCTAATCGTCCAAGTGTTCTAAAAGGTCATTGTGTCCTGAATGAAGAGAACTGTAAGTCGCAAAGTTACATGTAAATCCTTTTCTCTTTGACTACACTACTATATCAGTGTGCTGCTTTAATATATCAAGCTTGTTTATGCCTGACCTATCAATAATACAACAGTGGCAAATGTTATAAGCACCCATTAGTGCATGTTCAGATCCACAGTAGTAATGTAGATCTGTCAATAAATTACTTATTATCTGGTAAATAAACATTAGAAAACAATGTTCATGGTTTTTAGTTCACGCAATAAATCTCAATCTACCATTCTACCTGTGGACATAGCGTCCCACCCATAATTACCATCCAATAAGTGCTCATTTTTAGGTGTTCAATCAGACTACTTTCTAAAATTTAATGTGCATGCCAACTTCTCAAAAAAGGAAGACTGCCTACAGTATTAGAGTGTACTTAAAGGCTAGACACTGCTTTCAACGACTTACTCTCATGAAATTGTATTATGCCTTCATTTATAGCCACTTAAATTATTGTATCAACTCATGAGGTCTCGCATACCACTGCCATATAACTCCATTGCATCGACTTCTTATAATGCTCATGTTACCCCCATCTTCACTGATTTAAATCTCCCCTTACTAAATATAATTATCCGGTATAACCATGACATCGTTATGTACCGCCTACTTAAAAATCCACATTTAGATTGTCATTGGTAGAAATAGTCTCACTAATCCCAACACTACTAGATTTTCTTTACAGTACAATCATTTATGCCCAAAATCGCACAGCAACTACGGCAAACAAACTGTTGGTTTTGCTGGTTTTAAAATTTTGAGTAGTTTACCGGCTCATTTAATATCTTCACCAACATTGTCATTGTACCAGTGTTAACTTGGAGCTTATACTGCAACTTTGCAAACTGTATCCCTACTTCAGTGCATTATCTTTTTGCCTATATTCTTTGGTTACCCACTATATACAGTTTTCGTGTTAAATATCTTAACTTCTTTAACTTTGTGGAACTTCCGTAACCGTCTTTTATTTATTTTTAATTGCAATTGATGCCTTTTTATAAATATATTCTTATGCAACTAATAACAAGGTGTTGCTGCAGTTTCTAACTGTAGGACATCTTTCTGTATAACATCTCATATATATGTGCCACTAATGAAACAATAAAATTCAATCTGAAATCTCCCCTAAACTCTGCCTGTTTTTAGAATAAGAAGGAAAAAAACTAGCCTAAAGGAACTATGCAGAGGATGAAATGCCTTGTCAGTACTGCAAGGTAATCTAATTTGTTGCATTTCTTGGATAAATATTTTTTGAAAGATTCACAGAGTAGTCTGGGCAACTGTGACAGTTATGAAAGGTGAGATGCAGTTTCTGCACAACAGCATTAGTGTCTATGCTTTGGCACTTATGCTGAAACCATGTCACTCATGCTGTGCTTTTAGTGAGAACTGTTGGAAACTGTTCCTGGTGAAAAGTTTGTGTACAATATGGATCTTTTGTCATAATATTTTGTCTGTGTATTCCAATACATTAGTTACATCCATTAATACATCCAGTTACATCCATTAATACATCCGCCGCCTAGGTTTGTGAGTGGTGGTGCTGGCTAAGACTCGCAGGGTTAATTCTAGTTGTAAGACATAAATACCCCAGAAAGTGGATGGAAAACAGCGCCACGGTAGCTCAATGGTGAGAACATCGCACGCATAATGCAAAGACGTGCGTTCGTTCCCCACCTGCGGCCAGTTGTATTTTCATCCATTTTTATTTTCATTAATTTATCATTCCTTTAATTCATTTAGTAAGTACAAGTGATTTCCCCTATGTTGTCCTTGGTGTCTGTGTTTGTTGGCTTCTTATGATATGATTAATAAAAATCGGCCCCCTAGGTTCCCTTTCTTCTCGTTCATTACATAATGAGGGCTTGAATCCGGCAACATTGATGCCTTCAGGTAGCATATGTGGGTTTATTGACCAGTTGCCATC
The DNA here is from genome assembly GCF_013339745.2 of Dermacentor silvarum. Taxonomy (NCBI): domain Eukaryota; kingdom Metazoa; phylum Arthropoda; class Arachnida; order Ixodida; family Ixodidae; genus Dermacentor; species Dermacentor silvarum. The sequence goes on along the minus strand of NC_051155.1, from coordinate 166,729,744 downwards.
ACCCAAAAAGATCACGTGCTCGTGACGCCTGTGGCAGAAAGGATGTTCCACATCCGCCCTTAGGTTTGTGAGTGGTGGCGCTGGCTAACACTCCCAGGGTTAGTTATAGTTGTAAGGCATAAATACCCCAGAAAGTGGATGGGAAAACGGCGCCGCGGTAGCTCAATGGTGAGAGCATCGCACGCGTAATGCGAAGACGTGGGATCGTTCCCCACCTGCGGCCAGTTGTTTTTTCATTCATTTTCATTTTCATTAATTTATCATTCCTTTAATTCAATTAGTAATTACAAGTAATTTCCCCTATGTTGTCCTTGGTGTCCCTGTTTGTTGGCTTCTTGTGATATGATTAATAAAAATCGGGCCCCTAGGTTTCCTTTCTTCTCATTCAATACATTAGTTCGTGTGTTGTGGAAACTTCTTGGACGAGTATATTTCGGACAAATTAGGACGGTAGTGGTTCAGTAGCCAATTCTCGACTTCTGTTTGTTATGTTCATGCAAACGTTATTTAAATAAACTTCTGTTTAACTTGTGCCGCTTATATTGAACATGCACTGACCACTTGACCTTTTTATATTGGCTCATGAATTGGATGGCTGCAAACCAATGTATTGTTGTATAAGATGAGGAACTATAATTACAAAGCCCAACTTTAGACAGGTAATTATGCAAATGTTTACTGCAACTGGCACTGCACTAAATATTATCACTGCATGGAATATTGGGCCAAATATAACTGTCACTGCTGTGCACTTTGTGCTAGACTGTGAAATTATTTCTGTCCCTCAAGTATAAATGATTCCATTTTTTTAGGGCATTTTGCAGGGCCCACATTATTTCTTGACTCAGCTGCTGCCTTTGAGGTATGTATTTGGCATTTCTTGTAGCTCGACTTCACACAGGAACTGATATTAAATATAGCTATTGAACTGTATAGGGGTGTTGCAGCTATTGTAATGGCTCGGTAAACCTTGTTGATTCTTCTTAAAGAAGAGGCATCACTTTAGGTGAGAAAACCTGAAAGATATTAAAGAGACTTTGTTAGGTTAGCTTGCAAAATTTCTACTGGATCTTACATGTCACCAATTTCATTAGCTTTCTACCAGTTTGTTTTGGAAATTCGGCTGCAATTAGTTGCACTTGCTGTGAAATTCTGACACTTATACTGTGTTGGTCTAAAACATCTCTGGCATTTTGTACAACCAGTTTACACTAAAGCTGTATGATCTGCATTGTAATCGTGTTGTCATTGTCATGCTGTTAGCTGTTTTGTGCAGTAGATGGCTTATGGCGGCCAAATCTCCAACTCTTGTCATGTTAGTCCCAACAGTGATGGTGAAGGAGGCAGAAATAATTCTAAAATGTTAATGTTCTTAGATTTAGGTGCACATTAAAACACTCCCAAGAGGTCATCTTTAATATGGTGTCCTTGACAATTCCATGTTTGTAATAGTCCAGGTACAGCATGTAAAATGAAATCAATGTACTACAATATGTATTTGATTATAAGGCGGTCATGATTATAAGGTGAGGGTGCAGTTGGGGGACCCAAGAAAAAGAACTTGAGTATGCACACTAATATAAGGCGAGATGGAGTAGCCTATGGATTATTCAGACTCAACGGGGATTGCCCTCAATATCAAATTCTAATGGGGAGCCTCTGGAATTATCGGAATAATCGTCGCAGGTTATATTGCACCCTGAGGTGTGACTTCATGGCAGCACCGCAACCACATGTACATGATTTTCGAGAAACGGCGACAAGCGATGGCGATGAGATGACACATTTGGTGGTCGCAGATGGCGTTCCATCGTTGTCACTTGACGCATTGCCCGTTTCTGGCCAGCCAGAAAATATTTGTCTCCTGGAAGCCTGCACAGCAGCTTATTGAAACTAGATATAGTACTCTGGTTAAAATGTCTGCTTTACTGTTACATTAAAAAATTCCCAATGCACGTTATATGCACAAAAATATGATACTGCCTCACCTGCCACACAATTTACGCTGCTGTCTAAAATCTGAATCACCGTAAATGTGACGCTACTGCCATCATATTGAAATAGTAACTGAGTCTATCAGCCTCATATATAAGGCAGGGATCTGACTTTGAGGTTAAGGATTCGGGGAAAAAAAAACCTTGCCTGATATTCGAATAAATACGGTGGTATCATACTATGTAAGTTCAGGTGAGCTTTGCAAACTGTTGAATTGCTACCCAGTTGTTTACTCAATGAATTGCGGAAGCACTAATACAGGTGATGATTGGAGCAGATTGTGAATTCTTGCAATCCAAGAAAAGTTGCCTTTGACATCTTTTATATATATATATATATATATATAAATATTATAACGTTATTCTGATACTCCAATAAAGCTTGACAGTTTCATACTACGTTGCTTACACACTAAACTAAGCAAACTAAATATTATTGCAAGCAGACACTGTGTCAGTATTGTTCTGTACATCATTGTTGGATAATATACATCATGCTGTGTAACCTTAAACTCTTGTTTTGTTTTTTTGTGTTTCTAGGAGTCATCAATGCAAGTAGTCACCGACATGAAGGTCAATGTTCGTCCTTGTTGGGAGGGTAAGAGCATGTCGAATTTATTTATGCATTGCAAAATTTCAGTTATACTAGGCCAGTAACTTGTGTGCTATACTCGCTAATGTAACTTCCTGCTAACTATGTTAACTAGATATAAACTATGTTAAGACAACCATTCTGCTGGCTGGTTTTCAGATGGTGGGATGTGGACTCCAGAACATGGTGGTAAGCATTTGTGCTTGTCAAAGTGTTTCTATGTTAACTTTGTTCACATTACCTTTATTTATATTTATATATATTTATATATATTTTTATATATTTATATATATTTATTTTTATTTTCAGCACGGACAGGCATCGATGGTAAGAATGAAAAATAAATGCTTTTTTTTATAAGGTGCATTTCTGTCATATTTGCTTCCTTTGCTCGCTTGAATTTACCATATTTTGGAGACCCTGTATTGTTACAGCATCCTTTCTCTACTCACCTTTCAACACCTTTCTGTCAGTAGAAAGATATGTTGACAGGAGTTGTTTGTCATGTTTTTGAAAAAGCCAAACCAGCATCACATGCTAACTTTATGTAATGTTGCAACAATAGCACAGTGGCATTTACTGCACCATAGGAGCAACAGAACCTATATGTCATTTGGCATGTTTAAGAAAATCGGAGCTGATGGTACTCAGAATAGATTGGCTAGCTATGATTTAATGCTTAGCTGAAAAAAATCTAAATGGTGTTTGTCTTCTAGCTGCAAAAGCAGCCTAATAGGCAGCACTTACTCCTCATGGCCTACTTTGTAACATGTCACCATCGAAGTTATTTCTTACATTGTGTTTGCATTGACTTGATGACTGACTAGCTGCGATCACTTTAAGTTGCCCCTAGACATGTTTGTTTATATTCCATCAATGTGTGCAGTTTTCAGAGAACATCACCAGCCTATGCCATGAGTCTCAAACTCAAATCTGGTGCAGGGTCGTCGCATTCAGGTCGCGTGGCTCCCCACAGGCTGCTCCGCATCATCCCAAGCAAAAAAAGGGAGGGCTGCTGATAAAGGCCTGAAAAATTGTAAAAGAGGGGTCGAAACCTCTGAAGGCCCATGCAAACCAGTAGACAAGGTCTCAGTAAGTTATGAGAGGCTCACAAAGCATGTATTTGAGACCCTTGCCCTGAATAATAGTGAATATCATTGCTTGATGAGCCACAGCGCACAAATTTGAATGAAAGCCATCCTCCCCACTTTCCTTTGCTGGTTGCAGCAGTAACCGACCTTCATGGCCTCTGTGCAGTGATGTCACTAACGATGATGTGGCGTGTGCTTTGAAAACACACTAATCTTATGTAGCAAGAAACAGGAGTCTGTAAACACAACACATGGAAGTGTTGTGGCCACGAACGAAAAGTTACTGCTGTGCAAAAATAAAATTAAGTGCCATTTTCAAATAAACCTCCCATGCATACTTGCATCTTCCAAACAGACAAAGTCTGCTGAAGCTTGGCTATTTTTGATGCACTCTTGTCGAAGAACAAAACTTTTGCTGATCATTGTGTAGTGTCAATTCATCGGTGGCCCTGAAGGTCAAATAGTCAAGAGATATGAATTTTTTTGCAGTCAGCCTGCTTGAATACAATTTCTTATGTCCAAAATCAGTATTTGATGATGCTAAAAAACTTGTTCAGACGAAGGGGATGGTGAGATTGCAGACCTAGCTCCAGCAACTGCAGTTCCAAAGTCAGCAGTGGACATCCGAAGCCATTTTCCCGATACCTGGCTGTGGGAGCTGCACCGCATTGAAAGGCAAGTTTTAAGATCAGGCTGTCATAAGAAGCAACCACATGTCTCAGTTCAGAGCACTGGGCTTTTTGTGAATATCAGAAACATTTCTATTTTGTGTTAGAGTGTCTAAGCTGGATGATGTGTGGGAAGGCAAAAGCTTTTTTGCAGTTCACATTGCTAGGTTCTGGCAAAGAGAAATATTTTTTATGACTTTGATAAGGTGCTTTGCTGCATATGCCATCGCTAATGCGAGAGCTTTTCAACTTATTGTATACTGTTGATGGATTCAAGCCTGCAGTCCTCCTGCAGCGCTGTGTGCTGTCTCGTGTGTCTTCGACGTCCGTGTTGTGTTTGAGCTACAACAGACTAGAAGGGCATAGGTCTGACTTCTGCCCATCTGCAGTGCTGCACCACTCAACCTGAGCCGAGAGCTTCCCCACTCTGTAACCAAATGGAAAGCTGGCGCTCTCTGCCTGCACCCGTCTCATGGTTTGGGCATGGCTGCAGACACCTTGAGCGCAGTGCAGCCCTTCTTCATCCAGCTGTCCCTCCCTGCTGTCGCCATACGTGGAGAGACAATTCCCATTACTGCTTCGTTGTTCAACTACCTCAGATCATGCATCCCTGTAAGTCCTGAGCGACACTCCTTAGTCTTGTGAGGCTATATGTTCCATATTTGCAGCGTGGCGCAGTGTGTGTGGTGCAATGCACAGTTTTGTCAAAAGTGCTCACACCACATTGCATGCCACTGGAGCTGACTTGGAGCAACTGAACTTAAGCTTGTTAGTATGGCTTCATGATAGAATACAGCATGCAAAACAGAGAGAGAGAAGAGAGAAAAGTCATAAGGGAAAGGCAGGGAGGTTAACCAGGCTGTGCCCGGTAGGCTACCCTGCACCGGGGGAGGGGTAAAAGGGATTGAAAGAGAAGGAAGAGAGAAAGAAAAGGAAGAGAGGAAGAGAAAGTGGACTGGCTAAATCAAGGTACTGATATTGTATCGTCATTGGAAAGCAAGGGCATGGATGATGTAGGAACAAGAAAGTGACAAAACACAAACATGTTTTGCATATTCACGCTAGATAATTTTTTTGAGCATGTGCGCTCATACTCAACAAAATGAAGACTGAAAAAAATTCGGATGTACTGACTAAGTAAAAGTGAACAAAACACATGCACAAAACACATGCATAAATGTTCACCACATGATGCAAAGAAACAATGGCATACAAATGTGCCTCCAACACACTTCATCTTCAGTGTTCTTAAGGTCTGGATAGTCTTAACTCTGGAGGCATTGGAGAACCAGTAAAGGAACAGCATCTCCTTCATACATCCTGGTGACAGCATCAGTTATGCACTTATACCTGTGCACATTTGGCAAAGGCTGTACTTCCAAATCTGTTGTCATTTGCAAAGAGTATGTTTTATCTGTGGTATTCAGTGCAGTGGACTAGACGGACAGGTATGCACATTTGAAAGCAATGGTTTAGGGTGAGCACTACGCCACTATAGTGTGCAAGGCATCAGCATTAAATTACTGATTGATGTCTCTTTGGAGGAATTGTTAATTTTTTTTATTTATCTTGGTTCTTTACTATGTACGAGTCCACCATTCCAAGGCTGAACAAAAGAGTTAAGCCTTCTTAATTTCTTGTTCAATTCTTGTAGAGCTCCAAGACCGCAGTGATGGGCAATGATCTTGTGTTGGAATCGAATAATCAAATGCTCAATTCAATTATGGGGTTTTATGTGCCAAAACCACAATCTGATTATGAGGCACGCCATAGTGAGGGACTCCGAAATAATTTAGACCACCTGGGGTTCTTTAACGTGCACCTAAATCTAAGTACATGAATGTTTTCGCATTTTGCCCCCATCGAAATGCGGCCGCCGTGGCCGGGATTCGATCCCACGACCTCGTGCTCAGCAGCCCACACCATAGCCACTGAGCAGCCACGGCGGGTGAATAATCAAATGCTGGTATTTGATTCAGACAGAACAGAAGGCACATTCAACCAACGAAGTTACTATATAGTTTTTTGTCCAAAAATTTGTTTTAAGCTTGTCAGTTTTTCATTCCTGAAGATTGCTGTGCTTTAGGGAATTTAATTGCAGTGTTGTTAACACAATACTTGGCTGTAAGATTTATAGCCAGTACCTCCCACACAAATTTAAGTTAGAGATAGTGTTCAAGCAGTAGGCATTAGCTTCACATTAAACACATATTTCCAATACAGTCGAAACCGGATATATCGAACCCACATATAACGAATTATTGTATATATGGAACAGCTGTAAAGTCCCGTTGAAAATTTCTGTATAAAATTTTATTTTATATATCGAATTACCTATATATCGAACTTTCTTGTGATCCCCTTCAGATTCGATATATCCGGGTTCGACTGTAGTTTTTGAAAACAATGTCCCAACCAGGTTATTTTAAGCTTGACTGTCTCACTTATGAACAAACTATATGCAATTCCTTTCTTGCATCTCTTGTAACATGTCTTGCTTAAAAACACCTTTTTCCTTGCAGGTCAAGTTTGGCGTAATTGCAGATGCCAACTGCTTGAAAGTAATTGGCAACCCGCAGAAGCGCTTTTGCTTGTGCAGTGAAGAGACCATTTCATTGAGACTTTATGCAAGGTCTGACTGTTTAGGTCCAGTCAATATCACTGCTCATGCATTGGGCCTCTCCAAAAACGACTCCATTTGTGAGCCCGGAAGCGTCACGGAAACTAGAACAGCTCGAGATGCGCTGCGTAAGAGCCTTCGTGTTTTGGTAAGATATGAGATATCTCCTTTTAAGCAGCCCCTTTTTCATGTAGGCTGTGCAGCATCTTTGGTGGGAGTATACTAAGCATGGCTTGCCACTTATAGCTTATAGAAAGTTTTGATTCGTATGGTAGGTTATTCAAAGCCTGCTTTTGTTGCCCTGAAGCAAGACAGGAACTCCTCTGATAACTAGCTTTGCCAGCATAACGTGGGACAAAATAATGAGCATGAACATCGCTGCCTGACAACTTAATTGATTGAAGGGACTTGGAAGATGATGCTTTTGAACAGGCACTGGCAGATCCAGATCCTGGGGCCCCAGGAGGTCCCCCCTGGGGCATGCTGGTACTTTTGCCCTCACATAATTGAGCATGCAGTGAGTCCCCCCCATGTTTTTCTATTTCTTGCAATGAGCCCCCTTCCCCTCCTGGTTACTACCCTGGATCTGTGCCTGTAGGACATACCATTTAGCTTTCCCATTTTTCTGTACTCTGTGTGTGTGTGTGTGTGTGTGTGTGTGTGTGTGTGTGTGTGTGTGTGTGTGCGTGTGTGCGTGTGTGTGTGTGTGTGTGTGTGTGTGTGTGTGCGCACGCACGCGTGCGGATGGCTGTTGCATTCATCATAAATTTTTATACAAATTTGGTAGTTCCAAATGTTGTGCATGTCTGCCAATGTGAAATTATTCATAGATGATGCAAGCGCTGGAGTTTTTCTCATTTACTTTACTTGCACTACATAAGTACTTTTCTCATTTCAGGCAGAAGGAACAGCAAGAGAAAAGTCAGTCTCTGAATACATATGCCTAAAAGGCAAGTTACTTTCTGGCTTTGAAGCTTGTCATTCGCAATCAGCACTGTGCTAAGCGGTATCTCTTATGTTAAACCATGACGCTTAAGTTCTATTTAATTTAAATCCAGCTGTTAAAAATCTGCCAAGGCCATCAGTGAATCACATCTAAATGCCTCGGATAAATTCTTGTTCTTGTATCAGAGCTATCACAGAATTTTTTCTATGTAAATAAATAAAAACTGTGGAGAGCATTAAAACAACCGTCTGGTATGTATGGAAATCAAAGCGACTCATACATCAAAGACAGCAAGGCTGCATAAGGAAGTTCTCGCACTCTTCAGAAGTCATTGGGGTCTAACATCCCAAAATCTACTTCAGTCTTTTCAAGTGCTTCACTATATCTGGGCTTATTACTTCTATACTTTTTGCTATATCTGACAGATGTTCCTGTATGCTGCACTGGCTCCATTCTGTACAATGTGCTCGTGTTTCCTTTATGCTGACCACACCATCGCATGAAAATTTGTGTAAAACTTTTTTTTGCATACACACTTGTTTCAAAAAAGTAAAGACCAGGCCATCATTGCCTGTGATGGCTGACTGGCTTTTATGTTTTTTGAGGTAGGCTGTCTGTACATAATACATTGATCACTTAAAACTTACAATGAACTTTTTGCAGCTCCTACAAACAGTACGAAAAATCATAGTTTCATCCTGAAGCTTCCTGGCAATGCCATTCATGGCTCCTCTAAGGGTGTGTTCACAGTGTCAGGTAAGAACCGACCTAGTTTGAAACATTAAGCTGGCCTTCTGTAGTATTACTTCTGCTGTTGCAGAATTACTTGTGTGCACACAAAAGGTTTGGTTCTATAGCAACATGTGAAAGCAGACCTCTGAAATGTTCCTCAAGCATCCATGGGAATTATCACACATTCTTTTCAAGCATTATGCGACTCTAGTCACCGTGTGCACAGAGTCGTCAATCTTATCTTCGTTTGGCCCTGTAATGCCCAAAGTATTTTACTTGTACCAAATTTTCATCTCGGGAACATTTTTAAGCTGCAATTGTGGCTATAAGTGAAGAGTTGAGAAGGTGCCAAAGGCGTTCTGCCTATATTTACGCTGTTTCTTCCAAGTTAAGTTACTTTTTAAGCTGTGTTTTATGCACACTGATCTTAAGTTGCGAATGCGGCGAAGCACATATGATATGATGGGTATTATGGGAATATGGGTATATGTGGGTCGAAAGACAACTTTAAAAAATCTCAGTACTAATACTTTGCCAGCGTAATTCTCCTCTGACATGCTCCCTCTACTTATAAAGAAAACCAAACCAACATTCTGGCAAGGCAGCGAAATTCATAGTAAAGTTGCAGTAGCTTGAGAAACCTTGGTCGTGCTTGAGTGCCCTCCTCTTGACATTGTGATCACTGCAGCCAATGCAGTTTATTTGAAGAGGTAGAAAAAACGACCTCCTGTTAGAGCACTGCACGGGCCGATTTTTGCAGCCCGAGCCCGGCCTGGGCCCGTTTTTACATTGGGTGGCCCGCCCGAGCCCGATCAAAACTTTTATGGCGAGACCCGGGCCCGGCCCGGCCCGCCACCCCTTTACCTTAGGCCCGAGCCCGGCCTGAGCCCGGCTCGAAACCGGCCCGAACCCGGCCCGAGACCGAAAAATACATGCTTTTCAGAGTTGAGAGGCCCGAGAATAACTCGCTGCACGTTACATGCGCACCACCAGAAAGCCCGAGCCCGGCCCGGGCCCATGTCAAAAACCCGAGCCCGGCCCGGGCCCGGGTCAAAAAGCACATGCCATGCCCGAGCCCGACCCGAGCCCATGAAAAAACTGCTCTACCCGGCCCGTGGGCCGGGCCGGGCCTGGGCTTTCGGGTAAGCCCGAGCCTGTGCAGTGCTCTACCTCCTGTTAGATGCAATTTTCTTGAATTTTGCTTTCTAACATAAAAAAGACACATTTTCTTCATATAGTCTAAACATTGCTGTAAAACGTGCAAGTGTGTTTGTCTCGCTTTTATTTTGCAATATTGGTTGGATGTTCGGTATCTAGTGGAGTTTTTTGTGTAACCAAAACTGCTTCATCATGAAAGTTTTTACCAACAGTCTTTGAGCGTTCCTATGCATCCAAAGCCTACATTATCTTTGCTTCCATTATCTTTGTACATGTATCTGTGAGAAAAATACTAATTTTCAACAGGCGCGGCCAGATGTAGAAGCATTCTGTATTCTTAAATATCTTGATAAGTGATTTTGATATGGATACTTTACCTGTCAATTAATAAAACAAGAAAGCTAACGTGACCTCTAGGACTAGGCAAGAACTAGCCTTGTGCAAAAATATGAAATATACGACATCTTAAGACGCATGGTCTGAATGTGAAATTCATTAGTTATCAATAAAGCATGATGGGAGGTGCTCATGCATTTGCCAGTAGGTGCAGTGCAGCACCTATGAGTCACAACAGAATATGGTAAAAACTATAGGTGGAAGTTGGGATACAGCTCTTGAAAAGAAAGCTTAAAATTGAGAAATATGTACAGCTGACTACAAAAGTTTTTGGAGCAAGCAAGTCACGGAAAAGGTCAATTTCATTCTGACTTCACAACTGAGTTTGAAATTTTGGTGAGCATTGTGGGGTTCCTACAGGGAAGTATCCGTAGCATTCTTTGATTCAAAGGTAGCTTTATCGGCAGGGATGAGATTTTGTTTTTTCATGGATCCGGCGCTCCAAAAACTTTTGCAATGTAGGATACATTGGTTTTGCTGTTGATTTCATGGTTTCATGGCGCGGTGTTCTTGACAAGGCTGTTGCACATCAAGCATGCATGCTCTTTTATATTGGCTGTTTTGACCTGTCAACAATGTTGGCCAAGAGGTTAGCGCATATTGTGTGACCATGTGGGTATCTCATTAACTCTATACTTAGCAAACAGTGCTATTGAAGCTGCAAATATAGTACAATCAGCAATGTGTATTACTCTGTGCATCTTATTGTCAAGTGGTTCAAACCTGCAGTGCAGGCTATAACATATCCAGTTCATGCTACATTTAATCATGTAATGTTCATATATTTTTTATCCTAATGTGTCGCACACCCTTTAATGTAGGTGATCTGAAAAGTCACTTAGCTTCTGCCGCATTGTCTACTAAACATGTTGGGAATCCGACATAAGGTGTCCAGCAATCCAACAACCCCTATGTTTATGTTGCCCTCCTTTTTTCCTTGTTTGCAGGTGACATTCTAAGCCCTGTCCTGGCATCTGGTCTAGAGTCCATTGTCAAACTACCCACTGCCTGTGGAGAGCAGAACCTGGCAATCTTGGCCACGAATGTTGTGGTGCTTGATTACCTGATCTCCTCAGGACACTTCAGCCACCCGTTAGAGGCCAAGCTCCGGAGAAACATTGTCACAGGTAGGGCAGGAAGGTGATGGAGGGTAAGACAGGACCTGGGAGAGGATAAGAAATTGTGGGGCACGCTAAAGGGATGTCTGAATGCAATCAAAATTGCAGCATGTGAAGAAAGAGGCCAGAAGACAACATGGCGACGCAAACATAATTTTGTTTATCTTCGTCTTCCTCTTTCTACCCCAATCTACTAATGGACCATCCCGTTTCGCCCTCCCCCATGGAGAGTGCAAGTTCACGAGGCGAATAATATCTCAATTTCTCCGTAGTCTGCTATCATGTACAATGTCAGTCTGTTGGCTGAGGTGGGACACTGTGCGGTTAACTCTTTCATTACTGCTAGAAATGTGCTCATTTTGAGTGCTTTTATGTTTTAACATTTTATTTCAAGACATAACAGTCGCAACATGTATTGCAATACATAAAATTATAGCCGGAGCACTGGTGTTTTCAATGGATGTAAAGCAGTAATAGTTGCTCTGGCAGTTTTTGAGAATTCTTACGGGGAACTCCAAAGAAGCACCTCAAGGAACACGATTGAAAATAATAATTAGCTTTTTTTAGTAAAAATACTGAGAGTAAAAAAAAAAAAAAAAAAAAAAAAAAACATCTGAAATATACGAAATAGGCACCTGGCTCCTAGTTCACAACTTCTGTAAGTCAAATCATGAAAAGAAATTATCATGAAATTTTGTTGGCATCAATACTGGCCATAGTGATGCCCATGCTATGCAGGAAAGCAGTAGCTTTGCAAATGTGAAAACGGGAAGTTCCTATTGTACAGGGAGAATTTGTTTTTACTCATTGCAGCAGGCACCTGGTTCGTTTCTTACTGCATTCTTTAGGTTTGCGAAGCAACGGTTGTCAAGTCAGGGAGCAGGCTGAAGCCTTCTCATAGTACTTGATTATTGCATTCGGTTAGCTTTTCTGTTCAAGCAAAGTGGTTCTGTGCGTATTCAGCTGGTGCTGGAGCCTTTAAGTGCTTTGTTCAGTTTCTGTGCAGTGCTGCACAGTAATGTGGAGTGTTGCACAATATTGTACAGTAATGAATAAGGGCACTTGCAGAGGCAGTATTCAAAATGTAAGAGATTAGACTGCTAGTCAAGTTTCCATCGAAGGTTGTTCTGAAATTTACTGTGTGCTCTTGTGTGAGTGAAGACCCTACAGGACGGGAACGATTGTTCGTAATAATTTTTACAGACTTTCGAAACACTGATAGATAAAAGCAACCCATAGTGGATAAAATAAAGTTGCACTTTATATTATCAGAATGCAATTATGAAAATAACACGCACTCATGAGCATCTACTGTTGTCCGAGACATCATTAAAACAGCCTAGACGTCGTATTGGAAAATTAGACAACCCGAGAGAAGTTTCTCGTTCTTCACTTCTGGTGTCATTTAAAGATTACATTGCCGAGTCGATCAAAGCCCACATTTTGCATCATTTTATTTAAGTACTAGAGCACTGGAAGCTAGCGTCGATAATGCCTCCAGTTGATGTTTTATTTTTCCAGGCTCCCCAATCTGCCAAAAATTTTCAAATATGACAAATATAGTTAAAGTTCAGTCGTCATTTCAAATAGTGCAAATGATGTTGCTAATAGAATGATGCCAACGGAAATGTTTACCAACACGTAGAAAAACTCTCGATTAAATTGATAGATTTCTAATGTGGAAAGACTTGATCTCGTAGTTGATACATTCCGGAGAATGCGATATGGATCCTCCATAATGGCGCTTAGCTTTCCTCAATTAGGATACCATGGTGTCTCGTACAGGACTTGGTCATTAGCTTGTAGCTCTGCTGGCAGAAATTTCTTGTCGTATATAACCTAGTTTTTTTTCTCAATCGAATGGTGAACAGCATTTTCGCTCGCTTGTTGAAGGCTTCCTGTTGGGTCGGACCTGCGTTGTGGTTAAAACAGGATGCTGTACATTAAGAACGCCGGTGTTCTGTTGTATCCTGCCACCACAATCATTCTCTTTTACGACGAAACGGCTGTCTTCGTTGCCCTTGGGGCCATTATGCCAGGTTCTGGTCCATGTCTTAAAACCCCTCAGCCTTCATCGCACCTCATGCCTTTGCCTTCTTTATCAAAAGTCAAGATGTGCAGTATAGTTTTCACTCCTCGCTGTTCTATGAGAGGTTCATGAAGCTGTCGTAAACAAGCAATAAGGTGAAAGAATGTCAAGTGATAATGGTGTGTAATGTGCAGAAGCTATGGTGGCTGTATACTGTATATTATGTTTAACCACTACAAGTTGCATAGTTGCTTTTTAGTTGCTTTTTAGTTGTTTTTGTTGCTTGGTATGACAATATAGTGTCGTGACCAATGACAGAAAACAGTGGCAAATTTTTAGACACACTCTAGATAGGTACCTTCATTCTCAGGGACTTTTATTTATGATAAATATTCTTGGTTTTAGTTTATTACCGACAGCACATTATAAACCAGCGTTGGCTTACCTGGTCTTTTGAGACGCATAACTGTGCTTTTCTCATTGCTTGTAGGCTGCAGAGTGTGCATTTCCAGATACCATAGTAACCATAATCTTGTGCTTTTCATACGAGTCCTGCATGTGTATCGAGGCATCGTGATGCTGCCATTAAGGCTCGATGTGTGACTTTCAAAAAACCAAGATTCTATTATGAATTAATTAATTACGGCATACTGGCTTCTTTTGTGATCTGATTCACCATAAGTGACTGCTCACACAGTATGCCCATAAGAAAACATAATAAAAATATGTGTGTGAACTTCATAATAACCAGGAGAATAAAGGTCACTTGAGCATATTGTCACAGGCAGAGAGACAAATGAAAATGTATTTACAGATTATTTACAATGTATCGCAAAGCAACCAGGATTGTCGACAGTCTAGCCTAGGAACTCCACGTCGTCTTCTTCGACACCTTGATGATTGTTGTCATTGTCACTTTGCTTACAGCAACATGTTAATATTGTAACAAACAGTTCAAGTGGTGTTTCGAACAATTAATTCTGGGCAGGCCTTTGGCTGACTACTAAAGAGCTAAGCTAGCGTTTTGCTTGCACACCAAGGGCTCTCTATTCTCATTTTAATGCTTATCTTATCTCCCAGTCAGCTGATATCATGTGCCGTTCACATGGTGCAACAACATGCGGCAGCAGCCCTCGGCATTGGTGGCACATGATGGCACATGACACGCATCATGTCTGCATATTGCTGCAATGTGTTCAGGTGTTTCCTTTTATTTATTTTTTCTGCCAGGCTACGAGCAGCAGCTCAACTACAGGCATTCAAGCCATGGCTACAGCGCTTTTGGCAGCGCAGATCCTGAGCCAAGCTTGTGGCTGACGGCATTTGTTGTCCGAACCTTTGGAAAAGCTCGCCAGTATGTTTCCCTCGATGAAACCGAGCTGAGTTTGAGTACACAATGGTTGCTTGGTCACCAATATGACACTGGCTGCTTCCCATCAGTTGGCCGTGTCTTGAATTCTCAACTCAAGGTTTGTATGGTACAGAAATACACCAAACCTTTTTATCATATTTTTTTTTATTCATGCATTCGCAGAGTCAGCAAATTTTGTGCACTTATCAGCACCTTTTGTATAGGAGATCATAAGGTAGCACATATGTCTACTTGGCCATTGCTTGCAGCATATTGTGCAAGCATAGTGAACACTGCTAAAGAACTATAAAATTGGGTGCATTGGAGCTCTTGAGTTTTGTACAATGTACGCCGCTTTCTCCATAACAGCCATGGTACTTGCAAAAATTTCATTTTGTTTGCACATTCTGAAGTTAAAATTCTTCATTAATTATAAGAAAGAAAAAAAGAACAGTTAATCTGAATCAGTCTTATGCTAAAGCTACAAGGTAGGATGCTTCATATAGTGCACAGTTGATAGTAACCCTCCCTAAAATTACACATGTGTGTGACTCTTTGTTGCAGGGTGGTATTCAAGGAACGTCGCTCTCACCACTGACAGCCTATGTTTTGATCTCACTGCTTGAAACCAATGCAACACTATCACCACCTGTACAAGATGCGGCTGCTCACTGCCTTGTCGAAGAAACTGCCCAAGAGCAGGACAGCTACTCATTGGCACTTCATGCATATGCCTTGGTCCTTTTAGGTCATCGCAACGCACAGCAAACTTTTCACTTACTCTGGAGCCGAGGTGAATTGGAAGTGGGTAAGTGCACTAAAACCTGACAATTGGGAGGTCCTCGCATTCCTTGAAGAACCTATAGACTGTGCATAAGTACACTGGAATGCATGAAAGTTTTGAAATCGCTAATTCTGCTGGAAGTTCTATTAAAGGGGTACAGAATGTAACATTTTTTTTTTTTCTTATTTGAAGCATTGTACATGCAGAATCCTGAAGTACTGTACTGCAGAATCCTTCAACGTGATAGGGTTAATTTGTCGACAGCATTTCTGCAATGTCAGTAGAGTTTCTGGTACTGTTGCATCTTCTGCATTAGACGGCAGCATTAGTATGTCAGAGGCATACATAGAAATTCTGTGAGGCACGTTACCTCTGTTAATATGATTTGCATGACTAGAAATGCTAACATTTTTCTGTAAAAAGGGGCAGGATATGCAGAGTATGGTGTCTTTATATACTCTTTTATGGTAACCTTTATAAATTGCACATTTCCATGCAAAGTGCGCAAAACTGGCTTGGGAGTTTCACGGAACTGTTTGGAATAGAACTGAAGCATGGCATGAAAGTGTAAACCCTAATTCCACAGTACAGTCACTGCAATAGCTGTTGCACCTTTTGTCAGACCGTTTCAATCCTTATGTATATTGTAGTAAACCTATTGATGACCTTATAGTGACCTTGTGATTAATCTGCGTGAACCTTGTGACACCACTTCACCTTTGTGTGAACCGTGTGACACCAATTTTCTTTACTGAGCACTTGGCAATATTGACAATGACCGCCAAACGCAACATTCCTAACAAGGGATACAACCTACAGCAGCTAATGCAGTAATGCTACATTTGTCGCCATCCATAGGAAGATAGTGGTGTATATTAGAGAGCAAGCATAGATAGCACATATCATTGTTGAGATTAAGGCTAAAGAGTGAGTTAGGCAGGTCATGTAATGCTTAGAACAGGGAACCGGTGGCATACTAGAATAACAGTGGGCGGCAATGAAACAGAAACAGAGTTGATGGTAGTTTAGGAGTAGATGGTGTAATGGATTCTGGGAAATTTGAAGGCATAACATGGATTCGGCTGATGCAAGGTAGGGGTAATTAAAGATTGCTCAATGAGGGCCCTCCTCCTGCACCAGACTTAAAACAGACAGATGGTAATAATGATGACGATGATTATAATTTGGTTGTGTTCCCGTTTTGCATCTCAAGTTGTTCTGCATCTTAAATTGGACCCTTAAATTGTGACCCACCATGGTATCCCAGTAATAGCTATGCTGCTGAGCTCGAGGACGCAGGTTCAGTACTTGCCCCAGTGCCTGCATTTCAATGGGGGCAAAATTTAAAAACGCTTGTGTACCGTGTATTGGCTGCAGGTTAAAAAGTGCAGGTGGTCAAAATTAATTTGGAGTCCCCGACTATGGTGTGCCTCATTATCATATGGTTTTGGCACACAAAAACCACATAATCTTTTTTTTCTTTTTCTTATATTGTGTCCACTGTTCTTTACTTTGAAGATGGTACGCTGCACTGGAGTCGCAATGTATCTTCAGCAGTGGCAGTAGAGACAAGCGGCTATGCCATCCTTTCTTGCCTGACGCTGCACAAGGAAGCAGGTATTCCTTTAGCCCTGCCTGCAGTGCAGTGGCTACTCAAGCTGAGAAACAACAAGGGAGGATTTATATCCACACAGGTAATTTTCGTTAATAGCAAATACACCTTTCTAATGTAACACCTTTTTCTACTGTTGTTACTTAGAGAGAACTTAACTCGCCCTGTAAACTTTGCACCTTGTAAAGCGTGACCATTCTCCCCAAAAAGCAGCTTTGTGAACATTTGGTTCTATTTTGATTATACACCCTGACACACTCAAATATCACCTTTTCATGTGATGTCACAGCAGTAAGGTCTTCATTGCCATGAAGCTGCACCATGCTTGAATTGCTTCACTAGAGAACAATAGTAGGAGTGGCAATGTACTATTTAAGTGCAATGCGCGACCCCGTACCATGATTTCTGCTGGCAGGATACCATCGGTGCACATGCACCAGCCCTAGAGTATGCACACATGTCTTGGGGGCCATGGATCATGTTAGCAGATTGCAAATCGTGGTATACCAATGAGTGCTAACTTCATGTACAAAGCAAGATTTGTTTTTGCAGCTTTACTCTGAGTCAATAATTGTCTGATGTTTCTTTATAAAAATTTGAGCACTGTGTGCAGTTCCTTGCTCAATCTTTTTGGAATATATTGCAGTTGGTTATATGTCGCACCAATGTTGACTTAAGGATAATGGTGATGAAATGGCGATGTGGTCAAATAAGAGTTGAGTAGGGGCTTTACCTGGCTAGATGCAGCAAACAGGACAGGCTTGTAAAGTAGGCATTTAGAATTGTCTATTTGGATTTCATGCTATTCACTAGTAAAGGGTTCAAACGTCCTCAAACTTTTTTTCAGCCTTTTCACTATATTGTGACACCACTTTGCTAGGACACTCTGCTTTTCAATAACGAGCTTTTTCTCTCTCTTTCAGCCTTTTCAAAGAGACCTTTTTTGGCTCAATTTTGGCAATTAATTTTATCATCATTGTGCTACCTGTGAGCTTGTTCGTTTGTGTGCATTTATATACCTTTTCAATCTGTCTGCGACCTTGCATCCAGTCATGACTTCTGTCTCTAACAAAGCTGCCTTCTTTTCTTTTTCTGTAGGACACTGTTATAGCAATGCAAGCTTTGGCTAAATATGCCAAGATGGTCACACTACCAGATACACGTTTGACACTGAGAGTATCAGCTCAACACATGGAGCCCACGAACCTCCATGTGGAGCCGGCTAATGCAATGCTGCTTCAGGAGATGCCCATTCCTGTACTACCCACAACTCTCGAACTCAATATCACTGGAAAGGGCTGTGCCTTTGTGCAGGTCAGTAGACTTTGTTGCTTGTGTAGTTCATCCAGACCTTAAACTTGTTTCTTAAGTTTATTTCACTAAACAATAATTTAATTGATTCGTTCTGTCACAAAATACCATGTTTACCAAATAGGACGTGCCCAGCCACGGTGGCCGCATTTCGATGGGGGCAAAATGCGAAAACACCCGTGTACTTAGATTTAGGTGCACGTTAAAGAACCCCAGGTGGTCCAAATTTCCGGAGTCCCCCACTACGGCGTGCCTCATAATCAGATCGTGGTTTTGGCATGTAAAACCCCATAATTTAAATTTTTTTGCCTATTTTTTAAATATCTCCAGCTGTGATGTTATGAAAGCAAAACTTAGCATTAATACAGGCACCTGTATACATGAGCATAATGCATGCAGCTCTCTGGAAATCTTTTTTATACATGCATTGTCATACTGTTGTGAAACAACACCATTGTTCGTTTGTATTGGTGCTAATTATGAGTGGCACAAATATTATCAGGATTTCACAGATATCAAGATAGTCATGAATATGAGCTACTGGTGTTTTGATGCAGGTTCTAATGGTGTTCTACTGAAGCTCTGTAAAATTGATATTATTGATAAACACATCTGCAGAGTTATAATTTCCAACCATTAAAATGGTTGATTCCTAATGTACAAAGAAGTTGGTTGATGAAAAATTATATTGCTTTATGATACAGCTTTAAAAGCGAATG
This sequence comes from Dermacentor silvarum, assembly GCF_013339745.2. Taxonomy (NCBI): domain Eukaryota; kingdom Metazoa; phylum Arthropoda; class Arachnida; order Ixodida; family Ixodidae; genus Dermacentor; species Dermacentor silvarum. The sequence goes on along the minus strand of NC_051155.1, from coordinate 166,710,623 downwards.
GGCAAGAAACAAACAAAGGGGAACAAACAAAAAATGGCCATCCATTACTGGCTAGCAGATTGTTATAATAGGACCCGTTGCAGTGTCCATCAAAAAGTAAGCTTTGCTGTTGAAGAAAAATTTGTCATGTTCCATGGACCACTGCTTTTCCAGCAAAATCACGCTATCACCTCCAGAAGGCTAGCAGATGATAGCACAAGGCCACATAAATCGACAACTCAAAGCACTGCTAGGTTTAAACAAATGATTTATTAAAACAAGTTCTATGGAGATCCACAAGGCAAAGGATTTCTGCAGCCTCCCGGAATGCACGTGGTATTGACTTCGGACTGAAAAAGGAGGCTTTTAATACTGATACTAAAATATTGCTATAGTTGAAAGGGAAACAAGAATTACTTATACTCCATCGCGCAAGCTGGTTGCAGCACTGCCGAAGGTATGAGGCATATGCAGGCAATATCCTTGCGCAGCGGTATATAGTTCCGGGCATAACTGGCTGATTATTGGTTACACTAGAGAGTTTTATTTTTGCTCGCTACATGATACAGGTACAGCAATATGTGACATGTTAGGACTTTTGTGCATGCACGTCAGTATACCGAGAATTACTGTGGAAGTTACCACCGGTAACCGTAATAGCCACCCTAACCGTGGCAAGCATGGCAGCGCCCATACAGTGCCGACCACCCGCTTTGATCCGAATTCGCACTTGTTACGGGCTCTCCGCCCTGTCAGCAAGAAACAAGCGACAAAATCTGTCATTGCACTAAGTCTCCTCTCAAGCAGAGGTGAAAGCATTAGGTATGTTTTGTCGTAATTATTGAGATTGGCTGATTGTTTTCATGCTGCTAAGACTACAGACACTGGCGCCGAGCCTTAAAACTGGTTTGATTTCTAGTTAGCAGATGGTGCCACAGCATTAGCACTGGTGATACATTGACGATGCAGGAACGCTTAAAGGCCTAATTGTTCGCTGCATCATTAATTTACTTTCTTAAAAAAAAAAAGATTTTGACTACATACACTTGTATGGAAAATTCAAGGGAAATTATGATTACTTCATCATAGCCATAAGTTTGTTTTAACTTGTTTTGCCAAAGTGAGATCTGAGTGTAGGTATGAAAGATCCTTCAAGTACCAGATCATTTATCAGCAGTCTGTTATGGATGACTAGCAAGTACTAGGCCTATTTTTCTGAAACAAGTGGACAGATGCTCATAGATTTGATGTCAGAATAGACCAGCTTACACGAGATTCCTAGCTCAACTTCTCGCAAGAGCGATTATTTTTCACGTAGAGATACTATCGCTCATTGGCTACTGTAAGAAATTTATTGTTACTTTCAGTGAATAATATATAACCAGAATGCTGCTCTAGTACTCATGCTACAAATTGAGGTCATTGTTATTAAGTATAATTACCATAAAAGTAGATAAAAGTGTTGGTACTCATTTCATTGGTAGAAATCTAAATGCAGCTGTCATACACCCAAACTAAAAAAAAAACATTTTACGTTTCATCAGAAGATGATCACCATTCATGTACCACTAACAAGTCATTATCATCGCCTTGGCGCTCTTTGGCCACATCTGGCCCTCGCGATAAAAAACTCCAACAATCATCATCATCATCAGAAGATGAGAAATGAAAAGTGGGAAGAAAAATATTTTCTTCACTGACTCATGAAGTGTGACTGCTGACTTACATCAAAACACTGGCCAAGAAAGCATATGCATAGTGGATGCAAAAGTGGGATAAAAATAATTTAATTAATAGCACTTTGTAAAGTGTGTTGTAAACAAAATTAAGGAGTGCAATCACAGTCATACAGGCTTTGAATAAGGTACATGCATGTGGCAAGTGACTACTCATTTCATGCAGCATGCCAGCGTTGTCACAGTTTACGGTCAGTAAATTTCCGACAATTGCCTGTTTTATTAACAACAATGAAGATGGCATTCTTCAAACTATCATAAAGGGTACATACTACGAATAATATGAATCGAATATCAATAGTAAGTATAGTATATTGAACCGAATTTTGAATAGTCAAACACAGATGCATATATATTTACAGCAGGAATATTTATTTTGATATAATTAGGTACCACGCCTCTACTGACTAGTGTAAAAAAGACTACTAACTATCAGGGACACCAGTTCAGTTTTAAACATAAGATCACTAATTGTCACTAAAATATATACAGCAGGTAGCCTCTCAACGTCTTTAGAGCCTGGTTGCAAACAAGATTTCCAGGAATGAATGGCTGTCATATAACAAGCTTTCCAAAAACACTAACTAATTGGTTGTCGAAAAAAACAAACAGGAGTTGTGGAAAAAGGAAGAAAAAAAAGAAAGAAAAAAAGCTGCTGAATTACTTGTGCGCCATTATAACACATGTAAAAGGGTCCATTGAAATTAAAACATTTCTGGTTGTTGCGTAAAAGATAAAATTGCTGCTTGACTAGATTGACAAAAGCACCAAAATGAGACTACAAGCAAAAATCACATCTTGTCATGTAGGCTTCCACTGCGAAACCAAAAACAAAGCTTGCATTACTCATTTTGTTTGTGCATTGCTTTTGTCGTTGGCTCAATTCTAATTTGTGATACCTTGTGTAGCAGACTGGACAACCGTAACAAGACTAACAGTCGGTCGTTTGTAAAATATTTGATTAGTTTAGATTTTTTGAAAATATGGAATAGTTCCTTTTCAAATATTAATATAAGTAGTCAGTAATATTCTATTCGTATTTGAAACATTGAATATTTGCCCACCCCTAGAACATACTTTTTCATGCTCATCTTTTATTTCTCATGGAGCATCTTGTACTACGTGGTAGGATAGTAGACTCTTCATAGAATGAGACTGGAGTTTTACTTAGCATCTGACATGACAGTTTCATAGTCGCAACAATAACTCCTAAATGAGATCTATGCTGCATGAAACCTTTTAACAACCTGTGGTCTCCGTGCACTTACCTGTGAAGTCCTGTGATGGCTCCAGGGTGCTCAGTCTTTCTAAGTCAGCATATATTGGCACCAGTCACTCATTTTCTTACCATCATTTACTGCATAGCTGGAGTACACTGGAGGGCAGCTTTAAATGCCAGTTCTTCTTGCTCACATCATGTAATTATAGTAAGCTTTAAGGATATTACTCGTATCTGTCTGTAATTCTTGTTCTTGAACAGACCTGCCACAGTGGCTCAGAGACTATGGCATTCTGCTGCTGAGCACAAAGTCACAGGTTCGATTCCCAGCCATGAAAATCGCTTTTGATTGGGTGTTGCAAAGGGGCACACAAGTCGCTCAGATAGCGCTGGCCCCGCAGCCTGTAGCTTGATCAGGTTGATCAGCAGAGAGGGCCCAAGCAGGGACGAGGCGACGTAATGAACAGCAAAATGTTTAATTACATTTCTATGTAAAGAGTGGTCAGCTCAACAAGCTGCTCATAACGAAGAGTGAAGGGGAAGGCACCAGCTCCATGGTGAGGGGCGCTTTATATAGCTTCCTGGGAACACTCTCGCCCAGGAGAGGGAGGGAGTGGATGCTGTCGGTGCTCAGTTGACTTGTCCAGGCACATTGCTATCGTCCTGGCACCATCGGCATGAATCAGAGAGAAGGGGAGAAGCCTTCATTTCAGGCACAAGTGCACACACAAACGTCGATGCTTGCGTGCACACCAGTTCCTGTATCAAGCACAGAACCAAATATTTCTGGTCATTTTGAACTCTCCGAATTGTCGTCGTTCGAGCAATAGCCTTAAAAACTTGGCATCATTGTTTTGTCCATGTGACATAACGTTAGTCACAGAGGCTTAAGCCATAACAGGAAGCGGAATGCAAAAAACGCTTGAGTACTTGGATTTAGATGCACCTTACGAAAACCCGCACAGTTGAAATTAACACAAAGCCCTCTCCATGCCCCCTGTGTTGTCTGTCATAGCCCACTATGCAGCTTCGGGCTTATTCACTGTTACCACTGCTTGGAAGTAGGGAAAAATAAGATGTGTCACCACACTACAGAGCCACTGTGCAAAAGGTTAAGGCTGTTTACAAAATAAATGGAATAAGGATAAACAAAATCGCAACACATCTATCTTATCTTTGTAGTATACTTGAACTAAAATGTTATTGAGAGGCTGTGACCTGACACTGCTGCCTTTAATTTTTTTCCTGAATTGTGTACTTGTATATTTATATTTACCACACATCCCCTGTGCAGTAGATCTTTAGGAGGGCATGTCTTCCTCTGTTGTTGCCAAAGCAGTTGAAACTGATACTTAAACAAAACAGGTGCAGTTAAAAAGATGAGGGGAAAAAAAAGAAGCTTATTCGTCAATGAGACAAAAATGAGATGATAAAGCATTGTGTAAATCCTTTTTGAAGATAAGAAACAATCATTATTTTGCAGATTCTTTGTAAAAATGAGTTGTCAAAAAAAAAAAAATTGACTCCAATTAGCTTTTCCAATAGGAATCAACTGGCACCAATAGGAACCAATTGAGAAAATGCTTACTTCCAACCGGTTAATATTGGATCAGAGGAGAAACCAATTGGAGTTGCCAATTGAAATGAACTGGACTCAGTTGGAACCGATCGGAAAATCCCTAGTTCAAACTGGTTACGATTCAGTCAAAGTGAAACCAATTAAGTCCGATTGGACTTGCCAATTGGAATCAACTGGGCCCATTGGGAAATCCTTACCTCCAATTGGTTACGATTGAATCAGGGATGGAACCAATTGAGTCCAATTGGACTTGCCGGTTTGAACCAGCTAGGCCCACTTTACATTCCCAACTGAGTCTATTTGGACTACCAATAGGAATAAACTAGCTAGAACGTAACCAATTGCGAAATCATACTTTGAGTTTATGAACCCACTCAAGGAAACTGGAATGAGTTATAGCTATATATGCATGCAGTACTAAGGCTATAGCAAACCTGCTTCCGACAGCTGGAATCCTATTTAGGTTTGCTTTGTGGGGTATATATGTGTATTGGTATAGCCCACTGGTGCAATTGGCCATTCCAACCAATTGGTTTCAAACCAATTGGCACCCATTGGCTACAATTGGTCGCTCCAACAAAAAACAATTGCTCACATTCCAATTGGTTCAATTGGTCCAGTTATGTGCTAATTTATGATTGGAAAATGTCCAATTGGTACCAATTGGAAATTTCCCAATTGGAGTCAATTGCATTTTTTGACTGGGCATACCATTGCCCATTTGAATACTCATTAAATTGATGAACTCAATGGGTACTGTGCAAGTCAACATTGCATAGTAATGATGCTCTCGCTTTGCTTCCACTGATGTATACAGATGCATAAAATCCTGGTTAAGTTGTACTGTTGGGCTATTTTATTTGACATAGCTTGCTAATAATGCCAAAGAACACACAAAGCGCACTTGCAAGCTGGTACTTTCAGGTGTTAGTGTGACCTGTGGACCTGTCTTCTCTGTCCTGACTGTTCTCTGGTGTCATTTGCCATCCTGCAGAAGTGTAGACAAGCATAGAAGTGTAGACAAGCATAGTGGGCCTAGTTGGTACGTACTTGATAAACTTTTTAAAGCACAAGAGACAAGGCACAAAAGCAAGGTCAGACACAGAACAGTGCCTGTCCTGTGTCTGACCTTCCTTTTGTGTCTTGTCTCTTGCGCTTTAAAAAGTTCAACATGTAGACAAGCACTTCGTGTTCTCATGACTGTGCATCAAGCCTGTCCTCAAACACGCAGCAAAAGTAATGAAACATGTAGCCATGGCTGTCTTGATGAGTCACTTCATGATTGCATTTTACCACCCAACATGTAGCCATGGCTGTCTTGATGAGTCACTTCATGATTGCATTTTACCACCCAACATGTAGCCATGGCTGTCTTGATGAGTCACTTCATGATTGCATTTTAACACCCAACATGTAGCCATGGCTGTCTTGATGAGTCACTTCATGATTGCATTCTACCACCCAACATGTAGCCATGGCTGTCTTGATGAGTCACTTCATGATTGCATTTTAACACCCTTGCAGGCCACTGCAAAGTTCAACGTTCCTGCACCGGCAAATACAAACAACTTCGATCTCTTGGTAGAACCATCTCACACCGCCTGCAAGCCAAAGCTAAAGCTCTGTGCAAGGTAGTGCACCTTCATTACAACCAGTCAGTATACTAGTGCTCATATTCATGTCAGAAATAGCTCGTTAGGGCATGTTGACAGACAGTCTTAGCTTCAGTAAAACAGATGCTGCGATTTCGGAAACTGTGGTTTCGGTAACGCAACTGTTTTCATGACTCACGCAGTGGTGCTCAAGCTTTCGACTTCAGTGGTTAAAGGGACGCTAATGAGGAATAGTAAGCTACATTGTATTGGTAAATTATCCTTCTAGGACATTGAAACCTTAGTCTTACCATGCTTGGAGATTTGCTCAGCCAGAAAATACACAAGAAAGAAAGGGAAGTGGGCAATGCCACCTCGAAATTTTCACACAGCCTCTCGGTGACATCGGCACTTTTATAAGGTCTGCTCAGGTGTAGTAAATAGTTTATCGATCCACAAGGATTAGATTGCGTTACCTATATACAAACGAGAGACTCAACCTAGTTCCACTGTGCAAAGTCAGTATGAACGTACGAAAACACTTTGAAATTCGCATCACGTTGATGTACCGGTACTGTGATTTGGGGGAAAAAGACTAAGGTAAACATTCGCCTTAACTTTCTGCACCAGTAATCCGCCTTTTCCTGCCTGACAAATGAGATATTGAAGAAATAGTTCACTAATCTAAATTGCTTTTGTATTGCTCTTTAATGACCCTGTAATATGTCTGTATGTCTGTTTTTATGCTAGCCCATTGTTCTTAACAACACACATTGAATGCCATAGTTTGAAAAAAAAAAAAAACACTTGTCGTGGTTGAACGCGTTTAAACCAAGTTTGTCGAGTGATAGCACGGTTTTGCTTGCTTTGGAAAAGGACACAGACGCTGCTCGGCACGGCAGCATCCGAGCAGCGTCTGACCTTCATGCTGCGTCTCACTTCAATGCGAACTAAGTGTCGAAAGCACAGCGCATACGAAGCTACTAGCACTCGGCGCACTTGGTTCACATCGCTGATAGCTTTCAAGATATGGGTGCCCACGCGGCATACTCAGCAGCTGCCGGTAGTGGCAGACTAAGTCCCAGTTTGACCTTTGCTGAGCTTGAAGGTCAGATTTACGTAACCGGGCGTTTTTTGGGTTTGAACCTGTAGTAGTAGAGCTATCGCTCTAAAATGTTTAGATGTGGGTGAATATAAACTTTTTCAAATACAAATCAAATACGAATACTGAGTATTGAATATTGAATTGATTATTGAATAGTCAAACAAAGACGTATATACGTATATACAACAGGAATATTTATTTTAGTATAGTGTTAGGAACCATGCCTGTACTGACTACGTAGTGGAAAAAAGACAGCTATCTGTCAGGGACAAAGCATCAGTTTTAAGCAAACGATCAATAACTGTCATTCAGCAAACTACTATAATAGCCTCTGAATTTTTTTTACCCTGCTTGCAACCTAACTTTCCTAGAATGAATGGCTGCTGTATGACTAGCTTTCCAAGAATGCCAAGTAAATGGTTGCAGAAAAAAATCTCATAAGCTGTGGAAAAAAAAAACAAGCTGCTGAAGGACTTGTATGCCGTAGATACATGTAAAAGGACCCACTGCTAGGAAATCTTTACTGTTTGTAGCATAAAAGATAACTGCTACACGATAGACTGCCAAAAACACTAAATGACAAGCTACAAGCAAAATTCACAGGTTTTCATGTACGTTTTCGCCACGAAACCGTAAACAAAGCTTGCATTATCAATTTTGTTTCTGTGCTGCTTCGAAAACTATTCTTTGTTGCCTCACTTTTAGTAGACTAAGAACAGTGATCATACTTAAAAAGTGTGTAGTTCCAAAATATTTGGCTAATCGCAATATTTGAAAATACAGAATATGTAGCTCATTTTTGAATATGAATATGAATAGTTAGCGTGTAAAACTCTATTCGTATTTGAAACTTCGAATCATCCACCCCTTAAGATCTTAAATTAGGAGCTCAATATGGCAATATATTGGAACTCTGTGTGGTCTGTGTCATACGTGTGCACATATTGAACGTTTATATGTAGCAGTGTCAAACTAAAACTTTATTGTTCCGATTTCCATTCCAAATCAGAAAATGGTCCAGTTTCGATTCAACTCCTCAGCAAAAAAATAATAGTTTGAACTGGTTTTAAACAGTTTATGTTTATTTGCATGACTTAAGAATATAATTACAGAAAAATAGCATAAATTTATTTTGTACAAAATTTCCACCGACATAGTTTCAGAAATTCACCTTGTGGAAGCACATGTACCTCAGAAGCAATATGTCACAAGCAATACATCATTTCTATCACATCTACTTCATTTTACATGCCAGTGTGATCAAAAGAAACTGCTTAACTAAAAAGCGCTTCTTTATTTCAGCCATTATGTATAGGTCTCCCATCACTGGAGATCTATTTGATGGTCACCCATTTCAAACGCTCACGAGTGTGTTACTGATTATGTCTGCTTTCTGACATGACACATTGAAAACTGCAGTAATGGGGCTATCACTTCTAAAATGACAGCAATCTCCTGTGCATTCTAAATCAAATCAAACTTTATTCCTTCAACAAAACATTGGGAAAAACGTGGGGTCGTAAAAAAAAAAGAATTGGAGATATCCACTTGAAGAGCTTCTAATGTCCATTTACTTCACAGTCAGCATAATATTGACGTAGTTTGAGTGTACTATCACGCTCAGTATGAGCTACAACACAAAAGAGCGAGGTAGAACGCTCGTGCATTGTCGCTGAGTCAAGGAATATTTCTACAGTGCTACATGAGATAACTTTCAATATTATGCATGATACAATGATGTTATGTTATAGATTTAATGTTATACAGTGGAATCTCGTTGATACGATCTTCTCAGGATCTGGAAAATAAAGCGTACCATCCGAAAATCGTATTATACAATGTATTATCTAACCGAATTGTATTATCCCCAAAAACGTATTATGCAGAATCGTATCGACATTCCACTGTAGTAAAAACAAGAGATAAGTATGAAAAAGTAGTGCATAATAGATTTATAGATAATAACAGTAACCCCCCGTGTGTTACAAAAAAGGGTGAAACTTCTGTTACTCATATTTTCTAGGTTAATTTTATTGGTTTGAAGTTTATTTAACAAAAATGGAATAGTGTTTTATTACCATTTGTTAGCATACAAATTTGTATGCTCCTCATTTGTTAGCATACAAATGAGGAGCATGGTTGAGAGCTGCAAGTGCATGCAATGCATGGATGAAAAACTCCCGAGAAGGTGGTCAACCTGAACCGAAAACCACTATATGTTTGCAACACCGTAGAGGCTTGGGCTAGTCCTTAAATACTCGACAGGGGAACAGCGCAAAAAATACGAAAGACAAGAAGGAAGACACACACCAGCGCTGGTGTGTGTCTCCCTTCTTGTCTTTCGTGTTTCTTGCGCTGTTCCCCTGTCCACTATATGTTTCTGGCTGCTATCTTATTGGTTTTGATTCAGAGTGAAATAATTCATGATGTTCCAGAGATGTTTTGGTTGACACAAAAATAATGTTTTGATGTCGGTTTTCAGTTCAGTTCTACTTCGACACCCTAGTATGTACTGTACTAAATTTTTCTTTTAATTATTTTTGTGCATAGAAGGGAGCTAGCTATACTAGATGTAACTAGCCTTCTTCATGGTGAAAGCTGAGTCATTAGAAATGATGCCCTGCATATACCAGGATTTTCTTGTTGCTTGCTAGGATGCTAGTGCATGGTGTAAATAATGTACCTACGTGGTCCCCCACCATTAAAGCAAACACCTCCTTAACCCTTTTTCCGGGTACACTATTATATCAAGTCCTAACCAAAAATGGGCACTCTTTCTTTTACTGCGGAATCCTTTATGAAAAACAATGTAGATAATACTTTAACTGCTTATTTATACCAATTTCAACCATTTATTGCAAAAGTGACGCTTAACAGCAGTATAACAAAATAATAAGAACAAGAAGAAAGGGAACTGAGGGGCCCGATTTTTAATAAGCATATCATAAGAAGCCTACAAACATAACACCAAATACAACATAGGGGAAATTATTTGTACTTATTAATTAAATTAAAGAAACGATAAATTAATGGAAATGAAAATGGATGAAAAAACAACTGGCCGCAGGTGGGGAATGAACCCACGTCTTCGCATTACGCGTGCGATGCTCTCACCATTGAGCTACTGCGGAGCCGTTTTCCCATCCATTTTCTGGGGTATTTATGTTTTACAACTAGAACTAACCCTGGGAGCGTTAGCAAGCGCCACCATTCACAAACCATAGGGCGGATGTGGAACATCCTTACTGCCGCAGGCGTCACGAGCACGTGATCTTTTTTGGGTGATGGCAACTGGACACTCCCAGGGTTAGTTCTAGTTGCAAAACATAAATACCCCAGAAAGTGGATGGGAAAATGGCTCCGCTGTAGCTCAATGGTGAGAGCATCGCACGCTTGATGCGAAGACGTGGGTTCGTTCCCCACCTGCGGCCAGTTGTTTTTTCATCCATTTTCATTTCCATTAATTTATCGTTTCTTTAATTTAATTAATAAGTACAAATAATTTCCCCTATGTTGTATTTGGTGTTATGTTTGTAGGCTTCTTATGATATGCTTATTAAAAATCGGGCCCCTTGATTCCCTTTCTTCTCGTTCATTACATAACGAGGGCTCGAATCCGGCAACAATGATGCCTTCAGGCAGCATATATGGGTTTTTTGACCAGTTGCCATCACCCAAAAAAGATCACGTGCTCGTGACGCCTGCGGCAGTAAGGATGTTCCACATCCGCCCTATGGTTTGTGAGTGGTGGCGCTTGCTAACGCTCCCAGGGTTAGTTCTAGTTGTAAAACATAAATACCCCAGAAAATGTATGGGAAAACGGCTCCGCAGTAGCTCAATGGTGAGAGCATCGCACGCGTAATGCGAAGACGTGGGTTCATTCCCCACCTGCGGCCAATTGTTTTTTCATCCATTTTCATTTTTGTTAATTTATATTTTCTTTAATTCAATTAGTCAGTACAAGTAATTTCCCCTATGTCGTCCTTCGTGTCACTGTTTGTTGGCTTCTTATGATATGCTTATTAAAAATCGGGCCCCTCGATTCCCTTTCTTCTCGTTCATTACATAACGAGGGCTCGAATCCGGCAACAATGATGCCTTCAGGCAGCATATATGGGTTTTTTGACCAGTTGCCATCACCCAAAAAAGATCACGTGCTCGTGACGCCTGCGGCAGTAAGGATGTTCCACATCCGCCCTATGGTTTGTGAGTGGTGGCGCTTGCTAACGCTCCCAGGGTTAGTTCTAGTTGTAAAACATAAATACCCCAGAAAATGTATGGGAAAACGGCTCCGCAGTAGCTCAATGGTGAGAGCATCGCACGCGTAATGCGAAGACGTGGGTTCATTCCCCACCTGCGGCCAATTGTTTTTTCATCCATTTTCATTTTTGTTAATTTATATTTTCTTTAATTCAATTAGTCAGTACAAGTAATTTCCCCTATGTCGTCCTTCGTGTCACTGTTTGTTGGCTTCTTATGATATGCTTATTAAAAATCGGGCCCCTCGGTTCCCTTTCTTCTCGTTCACTACATAACGAGGGCTTAACGAGTAATTCCGCCTATGTTGTCCTTGGTGTTATTGTTTGTAGGCTTCTTATAAAATTCTAAGAAATATCACAGACTAAAAATTGAAAATTGCAATAAAATAAATATATTGTCAATGAGCCCAGCACGTCCTTGGCCATTTATCTCAGTAATGCGCAGACAAGCCCAGCTGTGGCACAGGGGTCAGTAGTCAAGAACTCATAGAAGCCTAATTTTGCAACAAAGGCAGGTAATTAGCCTTTAATTATAGATACCTGCCTAAGTTTAATACCAGCCTATTTTTTTTCTAAAGTAGTAGTCTCTTTCATTTAATTACAAAGATTGTTTGTACCAATTTGTGTTGCTTTATATGTGCTCTACTGCTGCTAGCATGCAGGGTTAAGGACCTCTATCAGAGAATTGTTGCCCTTTGTCCTTGCATCCTCTTAAATTTTTTGAAGTTGTGTTGAGTACTAATGGGGTATTTCCTGTATGTGTAAATGGCCCTGCACATGGGCAAGCTGCAAACTTGTAATCAGAGTTTAGAATCTAAATTCCTATAGTTCAGATGTAGCAGTCAAGTAGGAAAAAGCAAAATTATAGGCAGAACTGATTTCGTATTTGTCTGCTACCCACCACTTTCAATGAATACTATTTGGTATAAAACATCTGTACATCTTTTTTCTAGTTTATTCATTTTGCCTTGAAAAAAAAGTGTAATTGTTGTAATTGTTGTAATTTGGTGTAATTGTTGTAATTTTGTATGTCCAGAACTCGTGCACATGCATGGAGATCTCTTTTGTCTGCACCAAAATTGATGGTAGCGCCATAACACGTTCATGATGTCACATTTGACAGCTTGCCTGCGAAAACCTCCTTGCCACTTCAAAAGAGCTCAAGCTGCTTCTTTATGTGCTTCAAGAGCTTTTGTCTCCTGACAGTCTGCACAAATTTTCTGTACTTACAGTTACCTTCTATCTTGGGGCATGTCTGGAATGGTGATAATACAAGTCCACCTGCAGACTGGATTCCGGTTTAGCAAGGTCTCTCCTTTTATCCCAGATGTTGTCTTAGTTTGTGTTATTGCAAATTTTTCATAGCTGCACATTGTTTTGTTGTGCTTACAATATTTTTCACTGGACATTGTTTACTTTATCCAAATTGTCTTCAGGTAACAGATGATCTAGAAGTCAAAAAGATTGAAGAAGAAATGAACAAAGTGAACCTCTACTTTGATGAGGTGAGTTAAAAATGTTTGTTCATTTAATTTGGTGCTTCTTCTTGCAGCAGACATGTTTGCAGTGAACATTTTATTGAACACATTCAGTTTACTGACACAAGAGGGTGGGCACACTAAATTATGTAATGACTAGTGATTTCATTTTGATTATTCAGTAAGAAGCAGGTAGTCTTTGAGCGGGGTGGGAGAAAGAGAAGTGACATAGCCTAGTATAGTATAATTTACACCTTTAATTGCTATTTTATACTTATCTGGCAAAATGACAGCTGCACTTGGTCCATAAGTTATTGAACTTGATTAAAAATGTGATTGAACATGCACACCTACTGCGTGGTATGTTTTATGATTTGTAAATGATATTTCTGCTACATATTTTCATTCCATTGTAAGTACCAATATACTGAATTGTGTTTTTGAAAAGTTTCTGCTGAAAGAAGTAAAAAAGCACTCATTAATAAAATCTTCTCACTTTTGATGGCAGGCCACGTTTTTTTCCAAATATTACTGCCCCGTTTTGTTTGGGACGTTCCTTGTCTCGGAGGGTCACATTATATGTGTTTAGTACTCACAATACGCTCTTGGAAAACCTTTGAGAAGTTAATTTTCCTGCACAGGGGAAATTAATTCCACGTCTATTACAGTGAATGAAATGCTCCTCAAATTTAGCATGAGGCTGGAGGACGTGTGGTCTCTGCATGCACTTAATTGCCACCCAAAGTTGCTGGCAATGCCGTAAGCCTCTGTTCTAGAGTGTACAGGTGGATTACTGGTACAGGTGCACTTTAGTAGACATGATGCTGTTCCTAATTTTGGCCTCAAGGATGAACAGTGCCACTGTGGTGACAGAAATTTCATTTTGCAGGGAAGCAATCTTGGGGTTAAGCAAAGAGTCTGCAGCATACACTTTTGGAAGCCCACTAGTTTCTGCATGCAAGCTTTGCATTCTTTTTTCTTTCACTTTTACAGCTAAGCAACAGGAGGACATGTGTGACCTTGGTGTTGACTCGGGAGTATGTAGTGCGGGATAATCTGCCAGCAGCAGTAATTCTGCAAGACTACTACGACCCTGGTTTGTAACACATAATGTGATGTCTTATTTATCAGGAAAGATCGTCATTAATGTTTCATTTCTGTCTTCATGCATTTCAGACTTTTTGCTCTTTGCACAAGTTAACACTATGCAATAGACCACTGATACAGATAAAAAACAAAACTGCTGTACAAAACATTATCATTTCCACATATATATGCGACATAATTATTTCAAATAGTCCCTGCACTCAAGTTCCCTTGGCAATGTTACGCATGAAATCTTAAAAAGGATGCACCAATGATGGATAGATGAGAAATTGATCACATTGATGTTGAATTCTGTTGGTTTAATGCAAAGTAACCCTCCATTGCTTCACATGTGAAGGAGCTGAGGAGCTACAATATGTAAGAGAGGGTAGGGTGAATTACCTGCTGCAAACACCGTAGCTGTCTTGATCAAGACAGGTGCCTGAACTTTTTCTCGGCAGAAAGGCAGCCATCAGGACTCCCACATGGTCTCTCCCACCAAGATCTAAACGAGACCACTGCTGCTTAACTACAATAATCATATGAGAGTTCATGTATTCAGCGTGACATGGCTTATAGTCACTCCATGCATCATTACATTTGTCTTTCTCTAGTGAATTCAGAGTGACTTGAATTGACTCTACCAGAAAAACTTGGCAATTTTGCACTCAAGCATATAGTCTTACTGACATAGAGCATGAGGAAATTATTTTATGTATACTACAGGACAATGCTTTAGTGCTAAAGGACAACAGCATGAGAAGAGGTGCAAGGCACACTAAGTGTTTCTCTTCTCACACTCTTGTTTTTAGCACTAAAGCTTCATTGAGACTGCCTGCTGCAGAAATACACTGTGACAAACATGCGTATTCGTTGTGTCTGCATGGGTTCTTATCTGTCAATCATTGCATCATTCTTTAAGATGTTATTTCAACACGAAGGTGCTCCAAATATCAGTCTTGTTGCAACATTATCTGACCTGAGCTACCTCATAATCACTTATTTTCCTCTTATTCTTTACAGAAGCGATCGTGCTAAGGAACTACACAATTCCCAGTTGTGAGAGAGATGAACAAGATATTGTCGACTTGCAATTGCCTTTGCGATCGGATGTGTTGCAGGAAGGTGTTCGTTCAGAAGGAGCTCATCTTAGCAACTTCCGGAATGTTGATCATGAGCCAGACTTTCCAGATGGCCCAGAAGCAAACTTGCCTGTAACAGTGCCAGCTCCTGAGAATTGAACAGGAAAAAGTCATCACATATGTGCCAAAAATTTTAATGTCTTAGGAACTCGCACCATATGCTCCTCCTCAAATCCCAAAGGAGAAAAGGTCACCATTGAGCAAATTTTTTCACTGAGGAACTTGCATTGTGCTAGAGAATTGTTTTGTTGAATTTTTGTTCTGCTGTTTTACATTATGAATTCTGGGTGGAACAGGCTGGGCAAAGAAGTCAAACTGTTTCCTTAACTAAACTCTTACAGGAACCTTTGTAGCCCCTGTGCTAAACAGGCCAGACTGATACCCTGCCAATTTCGGTTAGCTTTAATGGTATTTTTTGCAAAATATGCATGGAATTGTGTCAAGATAATATGGTAGCTACTAAAAATAGGCCATCTTGCAAGTAATAAGGATCTGCGACGTGAGGTAATGTTGGCTCATTGTTTTGCTACATCTCGCTAACATAGAAACATCATATTCTAGACCTTTAATTTTGAAAGAAACCAAGCTATAGAAATTCAGCGTGATAACTGAAACAAATAGGTAGGTCATCATTATGTAGCATAGCTTTCCTTGTTTACAAGCTATGAAGTGCAGGGCAGGTGCACATATTTGTTTGGAATTACGATTGAGACATTCATTTAAAATAAAAAAGAAAAGACTATGCATTTCAATTCCCATTTTCTGCTCTGCTGATCTGCTGTGAATGCAGAAAGCTAGTACATAATGAATATGTCAGACGACTCCTCTATACAGACTGCTATAATCTTCTTAAATGTATGAAGACGCACAACGACACACATATTTCATTTTTCTACTTCTCCTAGAGTCTATAGGCATTATGAGCATATGTGCCGATTGGAGATGTCATTGAACATAAGTTTCTGTGGCTTCAACACATTGTTTCATTTTGTGACTTGGCTTTTGCTGGATTTTGTGACTTGGTTTTTGCTAGATGATGAGTAGAGCTCCGTGTTTTCGAATCAATCCGAAAAAATCTGATAAACACTCGCCGGTAAAATTTTTGACTATTCGGATGTATCCGATAAACTCCGATTTTAACGGCCAATATGACCCTGTTCCATCCTCTATCGAAAGTTCTATTCTATTCTATGTTCTAAGCAGTCATTGATACATCGGTCGGTTTGGCCGTTATAAACTTTACCTTACGCCAACAGTATCTTGTAGACCACACCCATAGCACATTTAACAAAGGGCTTGTCGGGCACGGAGCGAGAGATGTATGGCCGCTCAACGACTGCCGCAGACCTTCATGGATACTACGCAGCTGTCGCTGAAAAGTGGAGACAGACAGTTCAGAGGGGCCTTCTCGATGCACTCCAGTATGCCAGTGAATCGTTTTGGTATAGTGTTCAAATTGTGAATCTAAATGTGAAGCATGAGTTACCCCGCGCATTCGAAACCTATGCGCCAATTTTAAGTTAGTGTTTCTTGAAACTGACATGAGCCAACCCATGAGTGATTTTGCGAACTATCAGAGCTAATTAATCAGTAGCATTGTTGAACCCCTGTCGCTTTGGAGACTTCACTAGTGACCAGTGCTTTCTCGCTGCGCATTGAGTCTTCTAGTGCAAACGTTGAAAGGGCATTTTCAAATCTGAGAGTCGTCAATCGAAATGAGCGTGCTTCCATCAGTGACAGCAACCTCGTAAAGTATGATTGCGTCTATTACAACAAGCTTTAAGGTTGTAATACGCACAAACGTAGGTGTTTTGCATTCAAGTATTTGTGCTTGTGTGTATATGTGTGTGCGCTCAAACCTTCCGGACAACAAAAATACGCTTCGTGTATTCTGATGTTTTCGTGTTCAGATATCATTTCATCTAAGATATTGGAGTATTGAGAACAGTGCGAAATTAAACTCCGAATTTCGTAGAATTGGGGATTTACGAGAAACAAACTCCGATAAACTCCGAATTTTCGCCAGAAAATAAACTCTGAAAAACACCCTCCGAATTTCTAGAAAAATAAACTCCGCAAACACGGAGCCCTAATGATGAGCTAGTGAAACGCACAAATTCATTCTTTGGACTTTGGGTCTGTGTGAGAAGGTATGAAAGTCGCATTTATGCTCATGAAAGACGTGAAACAAGTATTCTATTCAATTTCTTTCTGTCATTTACTTGTGAACCTGGCTTTTCCAATAACCTTAGGTGATCGTAAGGCTTTTAAATAAGAAATGGTATTCACATGCAAGCTAGTCTGCTGCACTTCATAGCTTCGTACTCCATCCGAACTGTAATGCAGTGCAGAAACATTATTTTTAAGTGTTTCCTTTAAAAAAAGCTACGCCTATACATATAATTTCAACGGTAATTGCACGATTTTGGGGGCACGGACAATCGGCCAACGGATGCTTGAAAGTGCTCAAGTTAAAAGCAGAGTGTAAAAAAAGAAAAAAAATTACCAGATCATTTTAGTTAAAAGCCGGTCCCATCATTCTAAACGGTCTGCAGACCACGGCACTGCATGCCGGGAGGATGAATAAACGTGACAGTTTGATATATGATATGCTTCGGTAAATCGATCATAACCGCCGCCGTCCGCACATGATGTTCACGAAGGGCGGTGGCGCCGCGCAGTCGCAGCGCGTGCAGCGCGCAGAACGTTGCGCCTGCTTCTCTCTCTCTCTCTCTCTCTCTCTCTCTCTCTCTCTCTCTCTCTCTCTCTCTCTCTCTCTCTTTTTTTTTTTTATGATGACGCACTTCCGCTGACGCAAAGCTTCCGCGGCGCGCTTGTTGTTTTCGATTTGCAGACGACGCCCTTTTGCGAGACGTTCGCGCGTAGCTGTAGAGCTCTGCAGGTCGCGAGAACTCGTGACAGCTTTGGACAATGTGCATTCTTAGTCGGGTAGAAATGTGCGCCTGCGCGCGTGCCTTTGCGAGATCAACTACTACCCCAAGAAATGAGAATGCTGTCGCGTGCGTGCGTGCGCGTGTGCGTGGACGAAACGATAACTTCCCACCGACGGGAGCCAAACCCGTAACCTCCGCATTACGCGTGCGTTGCACTACCAATTGTGCTACGCCGACGGCTATCATTCCGGCCACTTAGCAGTGCAACACACACATAATGCGGAGGTTGTGGGTTCGGCTCCCACCGGTGGGAAGTTTTCCTTTTGTACCACTTCCATTTTCTTCATTATTTTCTACATTTAAATTCCGACCACAGCTAATTACCCCTATGCTTTTCTTGGCTGTATTGTATGTTGGCTATGATTATCATATATATATATATATATATATATATATATATATATATATATATATATATATATATATATAGTGCAACTGACGTCATTTGCATTTCGCTCCTCGACGAGACAAGGCGTGTGTCGAGTGAGTTAGCTCCTTAACAGCACTTTGTAATGGGGTGAACGCTGTTTAAATCATCTATTCGGGACCTGAAAGAGGTGCGATTTTCTCATTTCTCTCGCATTTACCGCTAAATGGGAACAATTTTTTTTCTTCTCTTTGAGCAGACGACGCACACACTCCGTGTTAGTTTCTTGTGACAAAGCACGTTTTGAGTGAAACTAAATGGACACACGCAAAAGAAAATGAAACAGGATTATTAAGCAATGAGAAACTAAATTAAACACGTAATGCCGAAGCACCTTTCGTCATAAAGGAAAATTTTAACAACTTAATTGTTCAAGTGTAGTTGTGTTGTTTGAGTTAGAACTTCAGCAGTTTAGTAAATAATTGCAATTGGTTCGATAAACTATAGATAACTGAAAACTCGCTCCAGAATATCAAAAATGCGCTTCAGTCAGAATTTTGAAGTGTAACTTGGCGTACAAGTTGACGAAATAAACTTGTTTAATAAAGCGCAGCTTGTTTGATGCGTTGGGTATATTACAGGGTTAAATTAATTCATGAATGCCGTTGCTCGTTAGACAAAACCAGGAGGTTCGAATAGATCGGGCTTGCGGTTCGATGTGCGCCATTGCCCGTAGATCGAGTCAATCCCCAAAGGGCCTGCACCCCTGGACGGCCAACGCTCGAGCGGTATTCCCATTGAATATGTGTTTTTAATGACATCCTACTTCAATCTACACCGCATGTAAAGCACATTTTAATGGAATAAATGCACTTATTCAACGCAGACGAGAGAAAAAAAAATCATAGCTAAAAGCTTGCCGAGAGCGTTTGAATATAGAGGGGGGAGGGGGGTACGAGTAGTGCGTGACCTGTGTCCCGGTCGCCTGGCACTATATAACTGCTCTTTGTTGAGCGCTCCCTTTGGACTTCGTGGCGAGCCAAATATCGAGTGCCGTTCGTCATCTCTGACGGGTCCTCGCCGAACTCCGCGGCGCCAACGCGATGACGAAGGCTGTCACGACGCGCACGCTCTTTTGGCCGCAGTCCAGAAGCGCCGCCGAAGAACCAGAGCGTATAGCGAAATGTATTGCGCGCTTATATATAGAGCTGAGCCTAGGCGAAACGAAGCAAGCATAATCCGAAACAAAATCCGACAAGGCAGCTTTTTGCTTGTGCAAGCGGTGTGTATGTATGTGTATGTATGTATGTATCTATGTATGTATCTATGTATATATATATATATATATATATATATATATATATATATATATATATATATATATATATATATATATATATATATATATATATATATCCCTATGCGTATGATCGCTCCGATGATTACCCGTGAAAGCCGCGGCCGCGCCTTCAATTACAATCGTGCCGTGTAGGATATCACGTTTCGCAGATTTAAGCTCAAGAACGTGCTTCCCAAGACTGCCTGAATGCAAACTTCAATTGGCTGTTTTCTTACACGTTCCATTAGCTTTTATTTTTATTTTTCGCATCGCCATAGAATACGCTGTCATCGCACACAAAGAAGCTTTCAAGTATATAAATCCAGAAAGAACACGAAAAAAAAAAATGGAGCACCGAAAAGCCGTGAGATTTAAAGGCTGCGAGGCGGCGCGAAGCGATGTAGCAGGTTCTGGCAGGCGAGCGATGCATATAAAGCGCTCCTTACGCGCGCACGACAAGAAAAAAAAAAAAAAAAAAAAAAAAAGAAGAAAACAGTCGCATTCGAATTCTCACAGTTGGCAAGGCCCCAAGGAAGACTGTTTACAAACGCTGCCGCACGTGAGTTGGCTTCACCTAAAGAGCGCCTTCGGATAATAAAGAAAGGGAACCGCGTAGGTAGAGAGAAACGGCGGCGTAGAAGAAGTAAGGGTATATATCCAGAACAAAAACAATGTGTAAAGTGAAAAAGTGGACTCTTAGTTTGAGGCGTATGTGCTACGATGGGGGGCGTTGGTCCGGTTCGTCCCCCGCTTAACTCCCCTACAGGTTGCTTGCATGCATGCCGGGCATAGCGGCGAAGCCGCCGCACTCTTTGTATTAATTCAGGCCACGCTCGTGATCGTGCGCTGAAAAATTGTGCGTGCGCAGCAACCGATTGCGATCTTCGGCCTATACCGCAAAACTCTGTCTCTCTCTATGCCCCCTCCTCAAGAAAAAAAAAAAAAGACTTTCCCCACTTTTATTACAATCGAACGACGCAACGTGTTGTGGCACCTGAGCGGTGTTATTGTTATACCTTGTTGCTCGTATCGTAACGCTGTTGCCGAACAATAGGGCCGGCAAAAGGAAAGAAAAAAAAAAAGAAGAAACGCACGCACATACAAATATGAAAGACAGATGCTGCACCAGTTGAGGTGAAGATGAAACGCAGCGCTACACGATCTCTTCTAAATACGTGTATTATAACTACTGCATGTATATATTTCGAATGGTATTTTCTTTGCTTGGCCTTGCTGTTCTTACCCACCGTGGTTGCTCAGTGGCTACGGTGTTGGGCTGCTGAACACGAGATCGCGGGATCGAATCCCGGCCACGGCGGCCGCATTACGATGGGGGTGAAATGCGAAAACACCCGTGTACTTAGATTTAGGTGCACGTTAAAGAACTCCAGGTGGTCCAAATTTCCGGAGTCGCCAACTATGGCGTGCCTCATAATCAGATCGTGGTTTTGGCACGTAAGACCCGATAATTTTTTTTTTTTTTTTTTTTTTTTTTTTTTTTTTTTGCTGTTCACTCTTCTCATCTCTCTGCTTTCTCCTATGTTGTCCACTTTTTTGCCCTATATCACTCCTCCTCCCTAATGGCCGATGTTTTGAGGTAACACTGTAAGCGCAGCCAGGTTAAAGTGTTCTAGCCAGGTGTGGCTAGCGCATAATTATCCACTCTTTCTTGTTCTTCTCACAACTTAAATTAACGAATACACTTTTGTTACGGTAACGTTCAACGTTAACGTCTAGCGCTTCAGCTACAGAAAATCTGCAGTCCCGGCGTTTCTAAAAAAACATGCTTGATGTTCAATTCTATTTGAACCAGTAGCGCACCCAGGATCTCTGCCGGGGGGGTTGACAGTTTGCCAATACCATCTAAAAAGCACCAATTTCAATTTCTTCACGGGAAATTGACAAAAAATGCGCTTTTTGAGTACTCGCAGACGATTACGCCTCTTACATCTTAGTTACAGTACTCAAAGGCGCAAGGAAAGAAAAGGAGTTATACAAAAGGGTGGGTTAACTCGGCCTCGGGGGAGGGGGGGGGGGGTTGTAGCCCCCCCCCCCCCCCCCCCTTTTCGTCGGTGCGCCACTGATTTGAACAGAAATTAAGAAACAGGAACTCAACAGAAGTTTTAAAACGGCTTATGTAAGGGGTCTCTCTTGGCTGTGCACGCGTTCTCTTGGGGATAACATTGCAGCGTGCGCAAACGTTTTAAATGCGAAGCATTTTTTGGCGAACATCTGCCACTTTGACAGTATCTACCTAACCGCCTACGTGTTGGTGCTCTCGTGGTCGTTTCGTTAACTTGGTAGGTATCAATATTGGCATAGTATGACAAGAATGTACGACGAACATAAGTGATAGGGCATGACATGAATATCATGACATGTGTGTCATGTAGGTCATGAAACAGCCGCCTAAAATGATAATGACACAGCAAAAGAATATTAACACTCGAAAACCACTGAAATATGTGTTCGGACGTGGGTACTAAGTGAAGAAAACATTAAATTATGATCGTAGAAGCCATATAGTCATGAGCATGACTCAGAAAAAATGACAATAACTCAGCGAAAAATTATTAACACTCAAAAACCACTGAAATGGGTTCGGACAGGGGTACTAAGTGAAGGAAACACTAAAGGATGATGGTAGAAGTCATATAGTCATGAGCATGACTCAGAAAAAATGACAATGACTCAGCAAAAAGAGAATAACACTCAAAAGCCACTGAAATGGGTTTGGACATAAATGATAGGTCATGACATGAATGCCATGACATGCGCGTCATGTAGGTCATAAAACAGCCGTCTAGGTCTTGGTGCTCTCATGGTCGTTCCGTTAACTTGGTCGGCTCCCCGCACTCTGCTTCGCATAACATCGATTCCACACAGGGCGTGGGATCTGGCTTTTTTGCCATTTTTTTTTCACATTTATTTATTTACGTCCTTACCAAGTGTTGATTCTGTGCGACGTTTCCGCAGGTGTAAATTATAAAGAATAGAAAAAAAAAAAAAAACGAAAACGTAATCGTTGCGGTGCGGTGCGATACTGTATACGTCTGTTCAACTCGATCGTGTGGTGCAGTTATACGAAATTATTGTGAAAGAGTCTAATTTTTTTGCTAAATAGCTTGGCTATAGAGTTAGCTGGGATATGTATACCACAGCAAGTCAATGACCTCAAGTGTCATTCTCGAAGACACGATATGCAGTTTACGTGTGCTCCATTTATTTATTTATTTATTTATTTATTTATTTATTTATTTATTTATTTATTTATTTATTTATTTATTTATTTATTTATTTATTATTTATTTATTGTCGTACTGCCTCGCAATTTTTGTCTATTATAGGAGCTCTGGCAGAACATTTTTTTTTTTCTGTTGAATTTTAAGGTTTTGTATGCTGAATGAGAATATCCGGTATTTTCCGTAATTTGAATCATATTTGACTGTACGTATTAGATATGGGCACAGCATCAATTGCGCAGAAATAACAAAGCACGATGAAAAATGGATCGCTGAATCCTGCTGCTAAATTGTAAAGCACGCGTGTAATATATGTACGAAATAACGCAGGGATGAAGCAGTCAAATACTTGAAGCGTAACAATATATATATATATATATATATATATATATATATATATATATATATATATATATATATATATATATATATGCAGTCAAGTATAGTTATTTGAGTGAGTTGGTTATGCATTGCGAAAACGTTTTTTTTTTCTTGTTTTTTTTTTTTTTTTGCGCTAGAAGACTCGGGCAAAGGAAGGGGTACAGCTAGGACACGCCAAGCACGTACTATACTTACAACTCGCGTATTTCGAAACAGAACATGCGATAATATACGAGACATAGATGGTGACTGATTGTATAAGCGTGCCTTCCCTCTCGCTTTCCAGGGAACAAAAATGGTTACGTAAAGGTGACGCCCAGTGTGCTTACCATACTCTATGTATTTGTCTTGTATATTGAAACGATGTCTTGTTTCGAAATAAATGAGTTGTAAGTGTGTACCGCTTCGTGTGTACTGTACCCCCTTTCTTTATCCGCGTCTTCTATCGCAAAAACCATTTTCGCAACAAATGCAGCCACTTTAAGCGTGTGGCACCGTGAGATATCGCGTAAAATTTTATCCTTTAGTTGTCTTGAGCACGGAAAAAAATCCTGCCGAAGACGTTACGTTCGAGATTCATTGGTACACGTTTCTAAATTAGAGCACGTCTGGCCGATGTTCTCCGTTCGGCTCTGTCAGATCATTATCTATGGCCGCCTACGTGTATCTATGCATAACCCTGTGGTGCAAGCACCTGCGTTACTTTACTTTCCTGCACAAGGATCGCAGCGCGCAATCGTGTTCGTATTCGTGTCAGGGCTCGACAACACAGACGATTAAACTTGTATTTTCCCTCTTTTACCATGACAAACCCCCCCAAAAGAACAAGCAAAATGCTCAAAACTTCGAAGTGCGGCGCGCGGTTATTTTGAGTGGTCATATTGGCGTTTTTACAGCGCAAATGACCTAATTTTATATGCTCTAAATATGTAATAGTCAGTGACTTCGCACTGCTCACAAAAAGAGAGTATATATATATATATATATATATATATATATATATATATTGTAGCGAATTAAGAAGACTGGCGCGCCCTGAAACTGACCAGCTGCGGAGGTCGGATTCGTGGTTGTGGTACCACACGCTAGCGACACCCGTGAGATAGAAGTTCACGTAGCTGAACTTCTGAGCATCGTCCCATTTATTGTGGGCACTCACCTGCTCGAGAGCCAATCTTCTACGTCGTATTCGTCGGAACCGCTGAAGATGGGAGGATCGCGTTGACGCATTGAGCCAGGACAACTAAACCAATGTTTGCGATGCCGGAGGTGCATGGTGTTTGGCTGGCGTCGTCAGGCATGATGGCCGGCAGTATCCGATTACGTAGTTCCAGGGTTGGGGAAGTAGTACCCAGCACAGCTCTACCAAATATGTAATGCGGTTTGTTGACAATTCAGGAACCCGACCGTCTCAGTCGAGCGTCAGACACCGAGAGCGCGAGCCCCTCTTCGTCGGCGGGCCGATGATGATAGTGCGTCCATAGGGCGCGCCAGTCTTCGGTACACTATATATATATATATATATATATATATATATATATATATATATATATATATATATATATATATATATATATATATATATATATTGCTACGGCAACAGTCATCACACCAACTGCAACCTGGCTTTGTCTTGAACGCTGACAATCTTTGGCGAGTAAAGTGATACAGCGAATACAAGGTCGGTGAGAGCACAGGGCAAATATTCGTCGCCCCTGGCTGATATATACAGACACAGAATGACATTTGCCGTAGTGCATGGTCCTCTTCGCCAAGAAGCCAAGAATGATAGGGTCAATAAAGCCGGCGACAGTATACAGGAGATGGATATAATGATAACGAAAATGTTCAGAAACAGCTGAAACATCTGCTAGAATTAATGTCCGCGTGATTCACTGTGGTCTCCAGACACCGGCCGCTGAAAGAGCTGTGCATGTGCTCGCCGTACTGGAGCCGCTTATTGCAGCTATTTACATACTGTAAAGCGCCTTTTCTAGGCGCCTGTGCTGTTAACGCATGAGAAGCTCACCAGCCTCTTCTAAAGATACATTTGGACCGCCGCCAAGATCTGGAGCCAAGTGCATGGTGGGTGGCTTCGCGGGTGCCATTTCTGAATGTTTAACCACAGAATATTGAACTTGCCTTCACCGTTGTACATCACTATTCTATGTCACCACCATCTATCCTCATCACACCTTTACGTCCCCATTATCCCCCTCCCACTCTGCAGGGTATCAGACTAGCAGCCTACACTGTAAAATAATTTACACCCCTAAAAGTGAAAAATGGTGTAAATGTGTCTATAACTCACACCCTTAGGGTGTGATTTATATGAGTAACACCCTAAGGGTGTGAGTTATAGACATATTTACACCCTTTTTCACTTTTAGGGGTGTAAATTAAACTGAGCTAGCGTGCTCTATAGAGCACGCTAGCTCAGGCCGACTTCTCGGTCTTCCTTCAAATAAATTTTCTTTCTCTCTCAACGCATAATGTAACGCCGGAGGGAGGGGGGAGTGGGGGCTGAATGTTGGGCTTGAAGGCCACCAATGAAAGCGCTGGCGCTTCCGTCGTTCGTGCGTCAAAAGCTGGATCACGTGACATCGCTTCACAGTGGCGAGTGCCCGCGCGGCGTGGAAAGGGACGTATTACGCCAACTGATATTGCGCGATTTTGGGCGTTTATTCTAATTTCATTGTCCGCGAACGTCGCTCCTCATCGTCGAGACTACCGTGTTAACAGGGAAAACGTTGCTCGGCCCCTTCAAGTTGCTTCCCTGCTAAAAAAAGAAAAAAAGGTCGACCAAATGCCGACGCAGAAGAATACAAGATCGACTTGCATGGTGGTTCAAATTGATTAGATGATTAAATATTGATTATATATCTCTATTATGTCTCCTTTTGATGTGCATTATTCACTAATTTCGTATCTGATTCCTGTGATATTCCATACGCAATTACGTCGATCGACCTTTTCTTTTTTAGCGTCGAAACTTGATTGGTACCCTGTATATGTCATGTTTTTACCAAGAGGTCAGCGGTTGGTCGATCCCGGAGATAGGGCAGTATATGGTGCAATGTGGTTAATTGCTGACTGTATTCGCGCTAATTATGCCCATACGTATTAAATAACTAAAATATCATTCATGTTACGTACTCTGCGACAAATTCTCGCGTGTCTCACTAAGATCTACATTTTAATACATTTTGCCACTCGATATACGACGCTCTGGAGGAGCGAAGGGTAGGCTTTTTTTCCTTCTGGAGTCAATACAAGATACCCAGATCCCAGATACGTCAAACCCAAGTTAAGGCAACTCCGGCGATTTTTCGATGTCGACTGACCTTAATAAAGTTTTGGAAATACGTTCTCTATTGTACTCTGATTATCTGTACCATACGATATGGCTGCAAGTCATTTAGCTTTCCTGAAAATGACTTTTAAAGATTGGTTGCGTGCTTCCGACTCTCGCCCACGAATGTATGAATTTTACTGGCCACTCTGTGTTTGTGACGTCAGAGACTACACCGCCACTTCACCCAGAAACGACGAAGCTGGCTCCTTCTACGAGACAATGGCCGACAATCATCGTATTGATAGACGTGATAACCGGTCCTTCTCTTCGTCTTGCCGCACCACAATTAATGCGTTTAACTTGCATGGGCACGTCAGCTGCCTCGCGCGGCGGCGGCGGGTCAAACGCAAACGGCGCTCCTTCAGCGCTCATATCGTCGCTGAAATCGCCGATGTCTATAGGTGGGGTGTTACGATTTACTTAGAGCGGTCATGCCCGGATCACGTGCAAACGCATGGGAAACGGCGTGCCTAACGATCTCGCTCGTCAACATGAATCTCGCCAACATATATCTCTGACCGAGATATATATACGCGCCGTCGTCGGGCTGCCCAGGTATCGATGGCGCATGCGCGGCCCGTGCGGGGAGTGTCTGCAAAAAAATTTCACCGACGATTACGATACTCCCTAATGCGAAATTTGAGCGCAGCTCTATACGTGTTTTCATTTCGTGTGTCAATTTTTTGTATTATGATTAAATATAGGTACACGGTTAGCATTAAGAAGAGAACGCTTTGAGTAGCCTGTCTCATGCGGCCCATTGCAAACGGAACCAAGTGTGGCGCAACTGCCTCGCTAATCGGGAGGTCGCGCGAGGCAGCGCGTGGGGAAAGCGTGGGCGCGATTCACAGCATCAGCCGCTGACAGACCTCCGCTCATGCAGCGCTGTGTTCCCATACAGACGACGCGCGCTACTCTGGCGCCATATCGTACCCATCATCGCCGCACACCCCCTCTTGCGCGGCACTATATATATATACGCTTTGCTTATCACGCTTTCTTTCCACCAACGTCACGGGGAAATCGGGCCACCAGTGTCAGCGGCGACAACATCCAAGGGAGCGTCACATCAAGCCGCTCGCCATCGCCCCTTGCAGGAGCAGTGATCCCCGTCACACACTCTGGTGCCGCGTAGTACCACAGCAGCTGACGCCGCCGACGAGCGTAGCCCTCCCCGCCTCACGCCACCTCCTCGGAAGTGCAGATGAGATCGCACACTACCCACGCGGCTGCGGATGCCGCGGCCGCCGACAACGCATGCCGTTTCCCCTCCGCTCATCCTCCACTTTCCCCCTCGCGCTTCCTCGCGCTTCCTTCTTTCATCTCCCGTTTCGCGTGCGCTTTCTTTCGCTGTACTCGTTCGCTCGGTTACGAGGTACGACGCCGAGGCACGCCAACGCTCAACGCAGGAACGGGCGCCTGAGCTATGCCTAAAACTACGAAGCCAAATGGACGAACCGTCACGCTCCGCTCAAGCGGCTCTGCCGGAGCCGGCGTTGCAGCGTTCTGGCTTCTGCTGCTGGTACGAGCATTGTGCGCATACACAGCGTTTCTACTGAGCAGTGGTGTACATATACCACGAAACCACGAAGGTCAGATACACACATGACAAGCTTCGCTTACCCGCATTTTTGAAGCTTTTTCTTTAGATAGAGATATGAAGTTGTACGTAATAGTAAATTACGTTTCTGCAATGCCATGACGTCTGTCACAACGCCGACAGGCAGGCACCTCAATGGTGCACGATATGAGAACGACGGGACACCATCGGCATTTGTCAGTTGTCCATGCAATGAATGAAAGAATTATATGTTCCGCTCAGACAACTGCCTATGTTCCACGGTGGTTTGGTTAATAATAACCGCATATAGTACGGTGTGAATCACACTTTTCAAGTGGTCGAACGACCAGCTGCAGACTGCGCGAGGGTCCGAGGCAGTACTAAATGCTGTGTTATAGATCTGTTTGTTCTATATAGCGTATGGTCTAAGTTGTCCAATCATGTGGCATGACCATGCGGAGACTTATTGCGTCATTATCCCGTGTTCTGTTTTACTTTGCCGCAAAATGAGGACATATGAACCTCCTTTTTTTTTTCTGTCTCCCAAGTTCAGTCATTTACGACGCATTCACCCACGTTACGGAAATTGTGTCCTTACAAATAGCTACTGGATTCTCTTTATGCGATCCCCTTTGTATAATTGTACCTTACAGGGTAAAAAAGGCAATGCCGATCTAAGCACGAAGCAATTGTGTGTATCATGTTGGTTTGCCAACCGCAGTGCTCGCTGTGTTCAGCAAAGTCCTTCGGCCTCTTGCAGGAGGCTAACGTAGACATAGTGATTTTAAGTCTACTAGACTTAAAATGCTGTGAGATCGATGCCGGTGGCTGATGCAAATGTTTTACAACAACTCTTCGTCGAGTGAAAACCGATACATCCAATATAGTTCACAACACATACACACACCGCGGCTGATGATGCGCGTCGCATTTTTGCACATCCAAGAGAAATTTCCAGATACTGTAGCTACTGCTCCACCTAAAGGCTACACAGTGGTTGTTCGACGACCTCGTAAGAAATGGCATCCCGTAAATTGCACTCAGAACTAGCTAAAACACATCCGAATCGTTCCGCAGCGCGCGACCGGCACCACATTCAAGCCGCGTCGCGCCGGCTCACCCAAGCCAGAGAGGAGGAAAGGCTCGTCGTGCGCCCTTTCCTCCTCGCCCGATGAAAAGGTCTATATATCCTGTGGGTTGGTGCAGTCACGTCATGCCTTAGCTCCCCCTCTGCGCAGCCACGGCAACCACTCCGCACGGCGCGGTGACGTCATGGCTCGGCAAAGCTAAGGCGAAGCGATGCGGCGCGCGCGATGACGTCACGGCTCACGCAGCTGGGTCGAAGCGTTGCTAGGCGACGCATGGTGACGTCATCGCCAGGCGGAGGTTTTGCGGCGTACACTCGACGGACCATCCTCGAGCTTAAACAGCTTCCCAAGTTCACAGGGGTATGTGCCATTGCGCTTGGACCCTTTCTGCACTACCTCCAGGATAGTCCCACATTTCGGGCGTACACCACCGGACTATCTCTAGCTTAAGCAGCTTCGCTGTTACAAAAAAAAAAAGTAATTGCGCCCGAAGTGCAACTTTGTTGAAGCCATAACTGGTAACGACGTTCTTCGGGCGAAATAAGCATTCCCCTTGCCATATAAGTCCCCTTGCGGTATTGCGGTATTAGCATTCGTCACGTGCACCATTTTTTGTCGTGCTGTTGTGAGGCTTTGTGTTACCCTACGCGCGAAGTTCAGAGCACGAGTTTGAAGCAACTCCACCAGTACACGCTTCTCGCATGCAAAACCGAGAGTTAACAAGTATGAAGCTTGGGAAATGCACCTATATAGGAATTTGGTACTGAAGTTGATCTCGAAACGCTGGGTTGGCGTCATCGACATTGTCATGATGCAGGGCATAACTTGCTAACGTCACGTCGCATAGCAACAAGGCTGCTCATCAGTGAGAGTGCGGCGCGCGTGTATTTTAGCTGGCTGCGCTCGTGTGTGGCGGCCGCAGCGATCGCAAGAAAGAAGCGAGCAAATGTATCCTGATCTCACGACGCATCACGACGCTTCTTGGTGCCAAAACCGAAACTGGGCCCGCATCCACAAAAGCTCTTACGCACGTAACAACTTCCACCATATAACCCAAAATTTACTATGTGGCCTGGTGAGGGGCCTTTTAAAATCTTTAGTGACAACCGCGCCATCGAGAGACAATAGCAGTATCCCGCCTGCACGATCTCAGGGAAACCCTTCTCTCTCGATGACCCGCTGCTTTCGTCTCCGCCGCCTGTAAAAATAAACGTATAGCTAGGTATAATGCGTAGTGGTATAGCTGAATCATTGTGTTCGGAGCATGACTCATTAGACGTCAGAAAAGCGCGTCATGGATTCTTCCATACTGAGCGCGCGACGGTGTTCGCAGTGAGCGGCGTGGTGGTTATTTTTTGAAAGCGAAGGTTTCTTTGCCTCTTCCTTTGACTTTTCCACTGCTGCTGCCGCCGCCACCACCACTCTTCGCTGGCATCTTTCACACATAGGGGGGGGGGGGGGGGGGGGCGGACAGAGAAAGACTACTTAAGAAGACAAGGAAACGCTATTGTGGGGCCGTATTCTGAAACGTTCGCCTAGGCGAAATTTCGCCTCGGCGAAATCAGCGTGCGCGCTGATTGGCTGGTTGAGCAAAATTGAATGACGTCGGGCTCAACCACCCAATCAGCTCATCCAATTTTGCTAAAACAGCCAATCGGCGCACGCCTGAAAGCGAAAAAAGAAATTTCGCCTAGGCGAACGTTTCAGAATACGGCCCATACTATAGTCACGACAGCGGTTGCGGACAAACTGAATAAATTTAAGTTCAAGGTACGGCACGGTACCTTTCTACTATTCCCGAAAAACAAACACCGTGCTAATTTGTCTGGCGGACAAGTGATGCAGGGCGTGCAGACGCAAAGCCGTTTTAAAGCGCCGTCTATATAGCGTCTAGGCGACACTACGGAAACGGCTGCATGCACAAGTCAGCATTTCCGGGCCCGCCGTGGTATAGTTTTGCGACTATGACGTTGCTCGAGGTCGCGGGTGCGATGAAGACCGTGGTTACCGCATTTCGACGGGTGCGAAATACAAAAATGCTCGCGTACATTGATTTGGGGACATGTACCCCAAGGGGTCAAAATTAATCCGGAGTCCGCCACTATAGTTCGTGCCTGATAATCCAATTGTAGTTTTGGAACGTATACAGCCCCATAATTCAAATAATTTTAAACTTCGGCCATGATGAGATGTACCGTGTGAGGCAATGACAATGCTAACCTTCTCGGAGGTTATGAACAATGCCACGTACAACAGCCCCTCAAGCAAACACCTATCGATGTGTGTTCTGTGTATACTACGCAGACAAACAGCAGTATAGGGCACGCATGGTGACGTTTAACATCAACTCGCGACTATCGCATTGCACTAAACGCTGAAGAAATTAAACATTCGCCGTCGACATCGCCGCTATAATTATCGTCAATCGAGGCAAATTTCAGCACAGATAACTTCGCTTATACATCGATTCCCACACTAAGTGGGGTCAGCATAATTCTTTTGGTGTTGTTAATTTCAATGCAGGGACACTATAAAGAGAAAAATACGTTGAGTCATGTTAGTCCGAGAAGTATTTTTCGAGAATACCAAGAAATTGCGCAGAAGCCATCGGTGATGATTCACAATGTAAGCCATTTAGCCTAACGCTTTTAGAAACCTATTCGCTTTGTTATAGGAGAAGAGGCGTTTTTTTTTTTTTTTTTTTTTTGCAGCGAGGACATTTGCGTAGCATTTATTGTTTCATTACATAATTCCGTAGGGAGCGGAGCCGTTAATCGGCACATCTGCAGCAAGAAGGTTTATTTATTTATTTATTTATTTATTTATTTATTTATTTATTTATTTATTTATTTATTTATTTATTTATTTATTTATTTATTTATTTATTTATTTATTTATTTATTTATTTATTATATTAAACCTCCTTGATCTGTAACGGTACAGAGCGTGCATCTCAAAGAGCTATAACAGTTTGCGTTCGTCGACGTATACGCAACTTGGATGCGCGAGAGCACGCTTCCTTTTGCATCGGCGTTTTTGTATCGGCGGTGAAAAGCGAATGCTAGCCAAAGAGCCAAGGAAAAGCTATATCCGCGCTTGAAAAAAGCCGCTCTTACGGTCACATATATAGCGGGCTTGGTAAGCCAGCGAAGACGCAATAACGAAGGACGGGTATATAGCGACGGCGCTTTGAAGTTCCTGAATTATATGTAACCTATAGTCGTGAAGCTATTGCCTAATTAATTTTAAGTTGGTAAGCATGAACCATACATTATACTCTAAAGGTGCCAAAGACAGAACTCGGCAAAATTTCGAGAGCTTTCACTCCGTCGCGATGGGCCAAATACGAGAAAAATACCATGTCTCAAGTAAAATGCACCAACAAAAAGCCACACACACACACACACACACACACACACACACACACACACACACACACACACACACACGCACACACACACACGCACACGCACACACACACGCACACACACACACACACACACACACACACACACACACACACACACACACACACACACACACACACACACACACACACACACGTGTTGTGTGTAATGTTGGTTGCCGTCGTAATGTTGGCTGCCGTCGCTTGGAGTAAGTCATACTATATTTTGTATTTCGCCTAACTACATAATTAGTTATTGTTAATTAATCAACTTCACTGAAACTTATATTCAGAGCAAAAGTGTCAACGAGAAAATCCTAATGAAAAACGCCCGATTCAGCTTATTTTTGTTGCCCGATGCGTGCTATACATAAAAGTTTTTTTTTTTTTCCCCAGCCTGAAGCTCGCAAAATACTAAATAAAAAAAAGTACCGCGTGACTAGTCCTGCGGCACATTTCCGCAGCAGGAAGCGTGTTCTCATGCAGCGCTTAATCATGTTTACACACCGCACTGGTCACAACTTTAATGCCGTGCAATGTTTATGTTTATGCTCAACGGAGTTCGCTGCAGTTCAACGCAAAACACCAAATCAGGTGGACGCACAGTGCGAGACAATGATGCAGCAATGACACGAGCACGAAGACGGTGTATATAAGACGCTTGTCGAGGGAAGAATGGTGATGGGAGGCGCATGCGCAGAGAGATATAAGACACGTAACTCGTCATCTTGTGTCACAAATGCAGGTATACTCATACTGGAGGATTGGCGAAGAACGGGCAAATACTCAAATGTACTACAGGCCCTTTTGCTAGTCATGCCGGGCTTGATCTGTTTGTTCATACTTTGTTTTTGCTGCTTTTCTTCATTGATTTGTTCTCTTTGTGTCAGTTTAAACATCCCATAGGAAATAGCAAGCCCTGCACCAAGTAGGACTGATCATCCTCAGCTTTTATGAAAATCTTTAGATAAATCGCATTTGGGAGGAGGGAATTGTACCGGAACAATGGAAAGTGGCGAAGGTCATACTCATCCCAAAGCCCGGTAAACCGCCGAGCTTGGACAACCTCCGCCCCATCTCACTGACGTCATGTGTAGGGAAGGTGGCCGAACACGCCATCCATAACAGAATTGTCGAGTATATCGAGACCAACGACCTTTTCCCTCACAACATGATAGGTTTCAGGCCAGGCCTCTCCACCCAGGACGCCATGAAGCTTATCAAGATCCAAATCCTGGAACGCTGCACTCGGGACACGAGAGCCATCCTTGGTTTGGACCTGGAGAAGGCCTTTGATAACATCCGTCACGAGTTCGTTCTCGACGCCATCTCCAAACTCGACCTGGGCTCGTCCTTCCATGCCTTCGTCAAGTCTTTCTTGAGCAAACGATGCGCTATCCTCAAGGCTGGAGATTTGGAATCAGAGAAAATGGAGCTGAGTGGAAGAGGCACCCCCCAGGGGTCAGTCATCTCACCGCTCCTCTTCAACATCGCAATGGTCGACCTCTCGAGATACCTAGGCAAGATACAGGGCATCGGTCACGCGGTCTACGCGGACGACATCACTGTCTGGTGCGCGGGAGGCAGTGACGGACAAGTCGAAGCCGCTCTCCAGGAAGCTGTCGACACTACAGAGCGCTTTCTAACGGACACGGGACTCCGGTGCTCCCCAAAGAAATCGGAACTCCTTCTCTACAGCCCCACTAGAAAGGGCCGCAAGCCACAGAACTGGAAACCCCCCACCAAAATCAACATTAATCTCTACATCAAGTGCGGAGATCTGATTCCCAAAGTCGCGTCCATTAGAATCTTGGGAATGACACTCGAAGGGATGGGCACAAATAGCATCACCATTCACAAAGTAGCAAAGAAGACGGATATAGCGTCATCGGTCTAATCAAGCGGGTAGCTAACAGAAGGAGAGGCCTGACTGAAGAGAATCTGATAAGGCTAGTCCACGCTTTCTTGTTATGCCATTTCACGTACGTAGCGGCCGTGCACGCCCGGACGAGGGCCGAGCGAGACAAACTAATTGCCATGATAAGGAGGGGGATCAAGAGCGCGCTCGGACTACCAAACTACACACGCACCGACCGACTTCTGCAGTTGGGAATTCATAATACACTGGAAGAAATTGCAGAAGCACAAGAAAGGGCACAGATTCTCAGACTCTCCGGCACCACGGCGGGCAGACGACTCCTAACAGAGATGGGCGTCCCCCCTGCTAAAGTCAAAGACTCCTACCAGGGCCTTCCGAAAGAGCAGAAAGACCACATCATCATATCCCCCGCCCCACGCAATATGCATCCCCAGCGCAACGTGGAAAGAAGGAAGGCCAGGGCCGTGGCGCTCCTACGCCGGGCGACAGAACTACCTGGCGGCAGCTGCTTCGTTGACGCGGCCCAATATGGCAACAGCAAAAATTCGATCGCAGTAGTGTCCATCAACCACAAGGGTTCGACCGTTAACGCAGCTTCGGTACGAAGCACGTCGTCATGTGCGGCCGAGCAAGTGGCCATAGCCTTGGCCCTCCTAGACGAGAAACATGCCAACATCTTCAGCGACTCCAGGGCAGCCATCCGCGCCTTCAGCGTTGGCGCCGTGTGTAAAGAAGCCTGTCGCATCCTCGACGGCAAAAGCATTGCCACCCACACTCTCACGTGGTTCCCCGCTCACATGGGATCCATCATGGGAGGCCCCACAAACCTCAACGAGCTGGCCCACTCCAAGGCGCGAGGTCTCGCTTTCCGCGACCATGGAGAACTCCCCGGCCGGCCAGGAGTGGTGGAGAACAGAGATCAACCGACAACATACAATGAAATTACGCAGCACCTTTATCTCGACAGGAGAGACTTTCCCCTTCCTCACAAGAAGTTAAATAGAGCGCAGGCATTGACCCTCAGATTATTGCAAACAGGCGCGTATCCCATCCCGGCTTTATTACGCAAGCTTTATCCCGACACTTATGCCAGTAGTTCTTGCAGGCACTGCAATGACTTCGCTAGCTTAGACCACATGCTCTGGCGTTGCCCCTAGTTACGAGGCACGGAACAAATAAATGAGGACAAGTGACTCTCCGCTATCAAGAGCCCCGATGACGGGGCGCAACTACGGGCTGTCCAGAGGGCCCACGATGCGGCGGTCGGGCATGGCCTGACTGTCCCAACGTGGGAGCGGCCCGCTGCGCGCTGAGTCGCCGCGTACCTCAGGACGTTCATTAAAGTTTTACATCCATCCATTCATCTCTCTCCAAAGACCCAAGAATGTGGCAGCGCAAATATAGGAAACAAGCCTTTGAATATCGACGTGACGTCTGGAACTCTACTTGGGTACTGCGGCTCTGCGAACGCATATCTGAAGAAACGCGGGTAGCATTCTTGCTTATTATTTTTTTTTTCATTAGCAACGTTATCATACCATCCTTATCGCCACGCGACGTTACCAAATTGAGTTCTGTGCCATGACGTCACGGTAATGTCGGTGACATCAGTTCAGCGTTTGAGACCGACTTCTGTACCAAATTAAAATATTTTATAGACCTGCCCCAGGCCATGGCGTCATACAGATAGCTGTCTACCATTGCTTATACCGCGAACCTGCTCGTTCTGGCAGGTGCATGTGATTCTATTTCTCGAAGAGAAACAGCAAAAAGTATTGCTTTTATTCTGCCCATACGTCTGCGCGCTAGCGACGTCACATGTTTCCTGTTTACAAACATGAAGCTTGTCTATTATCGCTTCTCAACTTTCGTACTTGCTATAGGTGTCATATCCTTCTGCTTCCGAGAAGCGTATATGGCAGATTTTCTGCAAGTTCGAAAGGTTAGGTGCCCTTAAATCACCTCTGGCATTCTGATCACTCACATCGTGTACGGATTGATTTCGGCGAACAAGTTGTTGCAGCTCTATCGTGGGAAAGTCACGAATTCAAAGTTATGAAGATCCCACCCACTGTGGAATCGATGTAAGCGAAACTTTCTGTGCTGTTTGTGTTCGTTGACGATATCTGTCGGTGCTGTCAGGACATCCGGACAACCCCCGTGGTTCCGCGCATGGGAACATCGTGGCTGAAGCGCTGATTTGCTGGACGGCTCTTTTGTATTGTCGTCTTGACGCTGCTGTCTGCGCGCGCTGCGACAGTTGTCCGCATAAACAAACTTGCACAGTGTTTATTTTTCAGAAATAGCAGAAACGTGCCGTACCATACCTTGAATTATTACTTTTTTTAGTCTGTCCGCAACTGTCGCCATGTCTATAATAGGCATAGCGTTTCTTTTATTGAAGAGACCCCAAACGAATCTTGCTTTCTGACGGCGCATTTCCCTCCTTCCACGAGCGAAGAGTGGCAAGGATGTTATTCATCCATTTTTTTTTTTTCACGGCGTAGGGTTTACTGTGCTGTGCAGTGATTGTATACGGTGACAATGACAGACTGTGATTGTGCATCTGTGCTCCCTTTCTTTCTCCATCTCTACTTTCCTGTCACTCTACCTCCCCCTCCCCTCTCTCCCCAGCATAGGGTAGCAAACCAGACCTCCCCCTCTGGTTAACCTCCCTGCCTTTCACCTTTTCTTCTCTCTCCCTCTCTTTGTCACCTATATCTACAACTCTTTCTCCTCCCTGGGCTGTTGGCGCTGAGCCGTGCTCCCTCAAGGGCTGCAGAAGATAGCGCCAACCTTTTCCCTTTCCCAACGAACCACTTACTACTGGGCTGTTGTGCGTGAGTAAAAATGTAAGCACTGCCGCTTCTGCAATACTTTTGCGGGGGGCTCACGCGCAATTAGAGTCTTTCAGCGGTCATTGTGTCGACAGCCAGGAAGTTCCAGAAGACATAGTGGCAACGGCCAGGAAGCTACAGAGGGCATTGTGGCAACGCACAGGGAGTTCGTTGGAAAGGTAACGTAGACCCTTCTCGCGCGTACCTGCCGTGTGCATTATACATGTTCTCAAGCCCCGACGCGGCGTGCAAGACATCAATAGCAGCAGCAGTAGAAAAGTCGAAGGAAGAGTCAAAGAAAGCTTAGCGTTAAAAAATCAAACCGTGCTCCTCTTCGAGCTTTCCCGGCTTGTTTTTCGCACGTCGTGACGCCAACGCGGTCATGCACGTGGCGCATCATCATGGTAAAAGCTGTCGAGTGGTCGATCGACGAGAGCGCCAGCGCATCCACTAAAGTGTACCAACAGTGGGCGTGACGAGCCGGTGGCGTGTTCCGTGAATGGAGGGTTGTCTCGCCAATTGTGCGCCATTGATCGTTCCCTGAAACTTTTTCCTCATTGTACGGTGGCTGCGCTACTGAGACGAATGCAGAAGGAAACTGGACAGTTGGTCTCCACTCAGTCGGCGAAGGCTGGTGAGAGGCGGACAGTGCACGGGGGACACCTATTTGGTGAGACAGACGAAACGCACGGCGCGAATTCCCGTAGGGCCCTTCCAGGCGCGCTGACTGGCAATGACAGCAAACAGCTGTGGCTTTAAAGAGTCACTAAAGAGAAACATAATTTCGCCTGTATTAGTAGATTACCCCTTCTACGATGACAAAAAACGACCACGCGAAGAGACTTGGTACGCCCGAAAAGGAGCAAAAGACGGGTGGAGATGCCCCCTCTAAGTTTTCACACCTGCTCGCCTGACGTCATGAATTTTGAGGGCGTCTGCTTGGGCGTGTTACTTCGTTGCATTCTAAAAGAGCGAAAGATTGAATATTGCGAGTTGCGGAACCTTTTACCGAACCGACACAGCCTGAATGCGGATTTTCCAAGAAGACTGGTTGACAGAGTGATGAGAAAAAAAAAAAGAAGCATAACATTCATGGTAACGAGAAAAGAAATAAGAAAGAATAGGGTTCATGGTTTAAAAGGTTAGGCGTAGAAGACACGAGCACGTGAATAATGAAAAGTCTTACATGTCGTTCCCCTTGTGTTTGCTATTACGCCTGACCTTTCGGGCCAAGAATACTTACCAACTTGCTCAGCTTTCTGTCGTGCTAAGAATAATGTTCACCACAGTTTTCCCTTCTTGTGGTCGTCTGTTTGCGCTGTTACCCAAAGTTTCAAGATGTACCAACTTGCCCAAAAAGAAGTATTGATGACAGTTATTACCGTCACGAGGGAGCCTTCACGAAGAGATGGCGCGGCGCACGCGTTCTACTATGATTGTTGTCGAACACCCGCCGACATGTGGCAGGAAGGAGAAAATAGAAATAGAAAAGTGTTATAAAACCCCAGGTGGTCGAAATCAATCCGGATCCCCCCACTACGGCGGGCCATATATTTATATCGTGGATTTGGCTCGTAAAACCCCATAATTCCATGTTTATTAAGAAAAAGAAGGTGTAATGGCTCGTCTTAGTTAATGGCTCGGGTTAGTGCACCCTGATTTCCAGCGGCAGACGAAAATTCAATCAAGAAATCAGACCATTGGCGGAGGCTGAGGGAGGGGGAAGTTGACGAATTCAAATCCCCCTCCCCACAGAACAGAAAGTTCATGAGACTGGCGAGTGGAGAGACATTAAGATCACGTAGATGAAAGGGAAATGTTGAATGGGAAAGCGAGTCGGGGGCATGTGGTGGTCCCAAATAGAGTTACTGCTTATGCTGCCGTAGGGAGCATATACAGTAACTCTAGTCCCAAATAGACAGTGAAGGGGGGGGGGGGGGGGGGGGTTGTCATGGGGGCGATTGGTTCCTCCCACACGCCCACACACGAACCGTCTTTACTACCTACGTGTCCTCGTCAGCTCGCGTCCTTCAAGGGGGCTGAAACAAAAAAGAGAAAAAGAGTGTGAAAAACCATAGAGCGGGGAAAAGAAAAGAGGGGCTATTTAGTATATTTGCAGCATTTACGATACCGCCTTCTAGTGCAATTTACTCGGGAGATTTCGACTCCCGTGCGGGGCACATCGTGAGTGCACGCCAGCTAGTGAGTAAACATGATAGGCCATTGGGGTCACGGGTAATTGAGAATACACTGAGATTTGAGAAATTTGCGGGGTCCCTCATATTTGTTCACGGGCTAGTGGGGAGGTGTTCTTGCAGTAGGCCAGCAAAGGACGTGCAATAAAAGGAGAACAGAATAAAATAAAAGAACCGATGAAAAAAAAAACTATTTTCAACATTTACATTATTTACAATGGCGACTATTAAATTTACTCAGACATTTCGCTTCCCATCTAGAGGTGGATGGTAGAGGTGGTGGTGGTAGAGGTGGTAGAGGTGCTTCCCATCTAGGTATGGTGCATTAGTGCGCACGCCGGCGAGTCGCGGCTGGCAGAGAACTTCTCGCGAAATGAATCTGGCTGCGTCACTGAATCAGACAGGAAAGATGCTGGTCCTCTCTGTCTGACTGCCGCTGAGGATTGCGGTTCGTTATCGGTCAACGCAATCACGACATCCGAGATGGCACGCAATCTCAGAGGCACGGCCGCTACATTAAAATAATAATAATAATAATAAAGTGTAGCGGCCGTGTCAGAGGTCACGAGCCAAACAACCCGGGTTGAGAATTTAACTTCTCAGAACGCATTTAACTTTCTCAGAACGCATGGAGTAAGAAACGAAAACGCAGCACTATTCCCCAGTACATAATAAAAATCTGTCCTACCAGTGTCCACCATCCTCGACTAATTAGAGCCGCTGTAATTCTCAGAACGATGGACTCTTGTTGTCAGTAGAAGGAAGTACAATAGCTAAATTGTTTCACCATCCCTGATTGCAGCGTGTACGTCTAAGGCTCGTCTCGGCCAATAAGTAACACGAGCTGGCTGTTTGTTTCAGAGAAGGGAGGAGAACTCTGCCGTTGCGCGCCTGCCGCGAATCATCGATGCAGTCGATGTCGCGCAGTGGGCAGTAAGCAGCGGACCACAGAGGATCGTATGGTGCTCTTGCGTTACGAGAACGGGGCCGAAGTTTTAGTGCGCTGCCGCTCCAGTAAGGTTTCCGCTTTACTCGTGATCAAACCAGAACAAAGGGAGCCCTACTTCCCACAAGTTCGAAACTCTTCTTCTTGTTACTTTTTTCCCCCTCTTGCTCTCTCTTTTCTTTCAACTCTTATTTCCCCCACTACAGGGCAGAAAACAGGAAACTCGTATCTGGTTAACCTCCCTGCCTTTCCCCTCTCTGTCTCTTTCTCATATCTTCAACATTCGATGACAATAGACCATTAGCAAAGATCTGCAAGTCGGCTACCCTGCAAGGCTGTTTTTCAACCAAAAACATAAGCTTGGCGCAAGTGGCTCGAGTCGGAAGTTGAGATAACCCATCCCGACCCGACCGCGTTTACCTATGTATATCTTGCCAAACGGGTTCACTCGCCTTGACGCTTGCTCAAAACCAGTCAGATTTCGACTCCCGTGCGCGGCACATCGTCAGATTATGAGGCAAATCTAAGTACGCGAGCGTTCTTGTATTTCGCTCCCGTCGAAATGTGGCCGCCGCGGCCGGGATCCAACCCGCAACCTCGAGCAATGGCATAGCCGCAACGCTGCCACGGTGGGCACAGAAGTGTTGATTTGGCGTGCGACCGCTTGATAAGTGGTTCTTGAGGGAAAGGGAAAGGTTGGCGCTATCTTCTGCAGCCCTTGAGGTGACCGCTTCAGGAATGTGTCGCCAAGACGCTACGGTGTTGTGGCTTTGCGTTTGCGCGCCGTTCGCCAGTTGTCTGATTGGCAAATTTGCATGGTGCTTATTTTCCAGAAATTGCAGAAACGTAGGCACCACTGTCGTCTCTTTCCTCACCAGCGAAGAGTTGCAAGGCTGTCATTCACTCGTTTGTGGCTGCGTCGGTTCTACCGCCTCCTCTCCCTACCTTCCCTCTGGGCTGTTGCACGATAGTAGAAAGGTACGCGCT
The DNA here is from genome assembly GCF_013339745.2 of Dermacentor silvarum. NCBI lineage: Eukaryota > Metazoa > Arthropoda > Arachnida > Ixodida > Ixodidae > Dermacentor > Dermacentor silvarum. The sequence goes on along the minus strand of NC_051155.1, from coordinate 166,668,911 downwards.
GCAGTTCCTGTGATGCTTTTGCGGGGGGTCACGGATAATCACAGCTGTCAAGATATGCCCAGACAGCTCCAGAGGGCATTGTGACGACCGTCGATGGAAAGGTCTAAACGAGTTTCTCGCACCGCCTTTTGCCTCTGCCACGCTCCTGCCATGCATAACTGCACGCTCTGAACCACCCCCCGAACCGGCGTGCAAGACAACAGTCAGTGGAAAAGTCGAAGGAAGCTTCGCACAGAACGAATAAAAAATAGGTAGAAAAAATTGACACACTAACGCGATGCAACGCGCTACAACTTTTAGAGTCGGTCACTCATCCAATGCCTTTTCAGCCTTATGTGCTGAACTTGATCGAGATCAGTATCCTAGGGCTCTCCGTCAAGGGGCGAACGTCCAGTTTGTCAAGCACGGTCGAGAGCGCTCTTCTCTCGACCCTAACCCCAGCAGCGTCTCCCACTGTTCCTGGGAGTAGGGAGCAGAGGTGGCAAGGCTGTATGTGACTCTGTGACGATGTACTGGAGTGTTCGTTGCTCGGCATATTAAGTTGGGAACAGGAGGTGTGGCCTCGTTGAGTGCGGAAACGTATTTAACTGCAACAATCTGAGTGTTTACTCTTGCGTCTTCGTGAGCTGTGGGTGGGTGGCGGGAGTGCTCTGCGATGTTGCAGTCTGCAGTGTTGAGGGATTTCTTGGTATCTTGTCAGTGATGTGAGCTCTTCTGTGGCCTGGTCGATGAGTTCTCGGGCCTTGTTGCGGGCGAGTTCGTTGCCCTCAAGGGAGACGTGTGCGGGTGTCCACACTGGTGTCTGACAGCTTGGTCGTTTGTTTGATGTGAGTCTTGACGATTCAGGCTTGTGGTCCATCTTCGGACGTGACAAGGTGGGGCGGGTTGTACGTGACGTCACCCATGTCGCATTCCTTTCCCACGGGGAGGGCGCTGGCTAGGCTGCCTCGCACCGTTCTGCATGGGTGAAAGGAATTTCTGCAGATGCTTGAGGAATGCGGAGTAGCGCTCGTCGCTAGAATGACGCAGCGGTAGTGGCATATAGCACGACAGTGTGCCCCATGTGCTGGTGCATACGAGGATCACCTGGGCCACTTGGAGGAAACGTGTTGCGTGATTCGTTTTATTCCGCATTGGGAAGAAAGAGAAAACGTGGCTTGTGCTTTGTGCGTGTACGCTGATATAATCTCGACCGGGTGAGGTGGGTCGTCACCGCAGGAATCAGGAGACGACGATGAAGGCGGGCATCGTGATGATGAAAACCGGAGAGGACTTCATCAGAGGACTAACGAAAACCGGAGAGGACTTCCCTTCGGGGAAGTCCTCTACTATAAGTGCTTCATTTGGAAAGGAAAGGTTGGCGCTATCTTCTCCTCTCCCTCGGGTCCTCCTTCTTGGTAGCTCGCCGTTTTTGTCTGCTCCGTAGAGGTGAGACGCTCTCTCGGGGATTAAGGGGATTATCTCGTCACGGGAAAAGCGCTGGGGCTTGCTTCCCACATTGGAGAGATACAGATTCCAGGAAGATCATAACCTGCCGATGACTCATTCGGGGAACTTGTGGAAGTGTCAGACCTCTGTCGGGCGGTCAAGTTGACGACCTCCTCTCCCTCGGGTCCTCCTTCTTGGTAGCTCGCCGTTTTCGTCTGCTCCGTAGAGGTCAGACGCTCTCTCGGGGATGAAAGAGGATTATCTCGTCACGGGAAAGGCGCTCGAGCTTGATTCCCACATTTGACAGGTGCAGTTCCAAGCCGATCATAACAACGCTTCGTTGCTTGTGCTCGCGCATAACCGTGGTCACTTGGAGCGTGGTGTCTGGTTCGTCGTGTGCCACGTGCGCCAGCCCGCCGTCGCCCGTTTTACTGCCGCAGCTAATCCTAGAGGAAATGCTGCTGCTAAAATGTGCTCGTGGTGTAGAGACGACCACAACAAGGTGGAAGGTCGTTTGTGAATTTGGATTACCCAGGGACAAAGGCAAGCGGAAGAAATACCAGCAGAAATATTGCAAGGTAAGAATTTTTATTTCTTCGACATTCTGTTGCGTCTCAAGAAGAGAAATCGGACAAAGCTCTGGGTCTGATGAAATAGCTCAAGGCAAAGACAAAGCTATGGTTCTGAGTTTACGGAATTTATTATGGGGCGAGATCGGAGATTGTGTTGTCGGAGTTAATTTCTTTTTCTGCAGGTTCTTTCAGGGCTTTCTTGTACGACACACATTTTTAGTGTTATTCATCATTTAGTTGCGCCCTTACCGCCTAAACAACCTTGATAACACCTTAGATAATCGGTAAAGCCACATTAACGTCGTATTTACAGCTAACATTTACCATTTCAGAAAGGTTGATCGCAATGCATCTTTGCCGATATTGCAATCGGTCATTGCGGTGCACCTTTTCCGATATACAGAACATAGAACCGAAAACGCCATTTTAACGTCCGCAATGGATGCAGGAAAATCCTCATATCTAGCGCACTACGGGAAAGGACAGGCCCAGTCTCGGTCGCGCATTTCTCTAGAAAAATAGAGGCTGAGGGATTTCTTGGAAGATCATACGCCTGATATTCTGAGAACGCTCTTGGCAAATATATGTATGCCCCAGTGGTAAAATGGCAGAATAAAATTGATAAGTGTGCAATGCTGCTGTCAGTATTGCGCCTTCATATTTGGCTCCACGATTTGAGCGTGGTATGTAGATCTGAATGATTCGCTGGTGTACCGCAAGCCGCAAGGAATGTTTCGCTCAACTGCACTTGTCTGCAACAGCAGCGTATAGGCTCGGAAGCCGCGACTTCACAGAGCTTCTCCTCGGCCACAATCAACCCATGCAGTCGACGACCGCTCAAAGGTTGTCTCAAATGCGTCATTTTGTCGACTTAGCGGCGCCTGCGCGTCAAGGAGACGGTATAAACGGCAGGCACAGGTGTGGAGTCAATGGACCATTTGCAAGAACGTTGCTGCGCATGCGCGGGAAAGATACTGCACAACCAAAATATCCCCGACCACAGACTAGCAGAGCGAAGTATTGTTCCCATACATACATTCCTCCTCGGTGGCCAGGTTTGCTGGAGCTATGGCGACATGAAATTTTAGGAGAAATTATCGGAAAGCCTCTATGCTCGTGGCAATACAAGACTGAATTGAATTATGGGGTTTTACGTTCCAATACCACGATTTGATTATGAGGCGCGCCGTAGTGGGGGGCTCCGACTTAATTATGACCCCCTGACCCAGTGGGCGCCGCATTACTTTTTTAAATTTTTTTTTTCCCCGCCCGGCTGGCGCCGCGCTATGATTGGTTGAAAGTACGTACGTAGCGAGTTTCCGCTCACACTCAATGCCGTTGGCGCTGTGCAACGACGATGGCTTGCGTGTTCGTGACACGTGTAACGAATTTCTTGACACCATGACCCTCGTCTTGGGGAAGTGTCAAACACCTGAACACTGCCAATGATGAGGGGAGCGAATGCGCTGTGAATAACCCCATTAGCAACGAGTAATCTCTTTAGCCCCCGGCTCTCTCCTATACTTTCTTTATTCTTCTTTTCTTTTCTTTTTTTTTTTACCCCACTTTTCCCTCTCCCCTCTCTCTCTCTACCAACATATATGAAGAGACTGTGTCGCGAGAATTCACTGTAGCCCTTGAAAAAGGTCGGTCCACCGACCGAAACCGAAGATAAAGGCGAAGTTGTGCTTCTTATCTCTATATATACGCTTGGTCCACTGAAAAAAAAATGGAGGACGCTTAAGCTTCGCTTTTAAGAGTGGAACGCGACAGCATTAAAAGATCCCTGACTGCTTCTCACGCTTCCCGACAACTGCAGCTTAAGCAACCGTAATGGTTACCGGGAAACACTGGCGGCGAACGCTATGCACGAAGGCGAGCTTTCTGGTAGAAACGCGGCCTCTTGCATGGGGCGATCCCGCAGATATTGCACAGCCGCGCCAAAAAAAAAAAAAAAAAGCATAATTTTCAGGTTTCCGTTTTTGTTTCGTACTTTAAGTATTTCTGTATGAGAAGATTTAACATAAAAGACATGCGCTGTGGGTGTTTTGTTTCATCATGAATGATGACATTTGTTTGTGCATTGTCATTCTCAAAATTACGAGGCATAGCTTTGCCAAAAATGCAAGACAATGTATGAGCAACTATAGTGACAGTATGGTGTGGCAATACAACCCGCATATAGCGCATGTCATATAAGAAGGCGTGGCATATACATGTACCTAAATATATTCGGAGGGCCTGCGTGGTTGGGGATGATTTTCTCCGCCACCCGCCGACATCGCACGCCGGTTGCCGACGCCGGATTTTCTGCGACACGGGGCCCTTAACGCTGTCGCGTTAAAATGTTAAAGCCATGAATGTCACTGCATTTTAGAATGCTTATACACAATGGTTCTAAATAAAGAGCAAATAGAAGTGATGATAACGGACAACCCTATTTCACAGAGGAAAGAATAGACACCGGCTCGGACAGATTACCATTAACAATTATACTCGTAGAACAGTTAGTGTAGCACATGCGAACACCTTTGTAAACAACGGAACCAACATTGACGTACTCTAAAAGTTTGAAAAGGAACGCGTGGTTCACTCGGTCAAATGCTTTTGCTAAATCGATCTGAAGCAAAGCAAAGTGATCAGATTGGGACGAGCAATACTGAAGAGCTGTTCGAACTGGATGTAAGTTTGTATGGAACGGCCTTTTAATCCGCAAGTCTGGTGAGGTCCAATAAGTAATGTCATTGCATACTGGAGTCGATTAGATAAGACATTTGCATAAGTTTTGTAGTCTACATTCGTTAGTGTAATGGGTCTATAGCATTCTACAGATCGCAATTTTTCTTTGTCACTAGTTTTAGGGATTAAGGTAATATGACTTTTGGTGAATGATTGTGGTAAGTAATCTTCATCAAAACTAGTAGTACATATATTAAGTAAAACGGGTCTTAATATAAATTTAAAGGCTTTTTTAAATTATCCGAAGATTCCATCAGGACCTGGTGTTTTGGAAAGCGGTAACTGATTAATGGCAAGTTCTATTTCTTGTTGGGTAAATGGTCCACTAATAACAGAACCATCATACTCTGAAAGAGGGTTAATTAGGGAGACGAAATGTGTCAGAACATCAGGATTTGGCGTGTGAGTTGAGCTGAACAGCGTTGTATAATATCTTCGAAATTCCTTGATAATCTCTTCCGTGTTTGTGACAAGCGCGCCATTAGAATATATATCTGAGATATGCTTTGAATTTGCATGTCGACGCTCATCAAGTAGCGACTGGCGCGTTGGTTCTTCTGAGTGCAAGGCACGGGTTGCACGTGAGCGAATGCGAGCACCTCTATAGCGTTCAGCATCGTGTTTTTGAAGATGGCTTTTAACAAGGCTGATTTCATTTATATATAGGCCAGACGCTTCTGATTCCAGCTCATGAAGGTTATAAAGGCTTTTTCGCAACATTTTTTCTTCGCACTTTTTGACATACGACCTGATCGAGCTAATTTCAATTGTTATGTCTCGAATTTCCAGTTTAAACATTTCCCAAGCTGCAAATGAGTGTAAATTCTTAGAAAAGCAAGATGCTAGCAATGAACGTACACGAGATATGAAGTCTTTGTCGCTAATTAGGCTTACATTAAGCTTCCATAGTTTCTACTTCGGTTTTAAATTAGTTCGACTGTTTTCACCAAACCGGGCAATCACCATGCAGTGATCAGAGAATGAAATAGGCTGCACTTCACATGAAATCCGGCAATTTAGGAGTGCTGAAGAAACACATACGGGGTCCAGACGAGCATGGGAATGTGTGTGTAGGAGTACGAACTCTCAGCACAAGACCATGTATCAATAAGGCCAGCGTTATCGGTGATGCATGTTAGTACGTCAGCACTAGTCCTATCCCCCCTAATAACACGCTTGCAGAGCATGCATTTATGCGAACCATATGATTGCGTTCAAGCGTCGTCGTCTTCGTCCACAGCTGGCGCGTTCGCACGCTCGTGCTCTGCGAGGTGAAGAGGTTTGCGCACTATGAGAGCGAGAGAAAGAGAGAGACGAATTAACGGAGCGGGTCTGCTGGAACGCGTTGTCGGCATTGCAACGCGGTGTCGGTGTTGCAAGGCGCAGTGACGGTCGTAAGTCCGAGACGCGCGAAAAGAAATTATCATCATCATGAGTAATAAGATGAAAAGTTCGCGCGAACTTCCGGAAAATGCTGGGCTACGATCGCCCAGCTGCGCTGTTTCAAGCGTTGCGCGGCCGAGTGCAAGGTTAAGCGTTCTTTTTTCTTCATTTCTTTATGGACTCGCAAAGAAGATCACGATAAATCCTGAGTCCCCCATTACAGCGTGTCTCATAGTTAGATCGCGGTTTTGGCTCGTAAAAGAACAAAATTAAGTTTACTTTTTTTATTTAATTTGGAGGCCCGACTATGGTCGAAACGTATACGTGGAGAAAATACAGACATTTTCGTACAAGCGTCATCTAAGTAACTAATATGTATACAATGACGGGGGGTGGGGGGGGGGGGGGGTCGAAAAGCAGCCTCCCCTCCAGGAAATCAAAACCTTAAGCCTATGGCCGCACGTGATCATAAAAGCAGCTCATAAGACGCACATGTTTGGATATTGCTGTGTGACTTCAGGCTTATCAACAGAAAGCTTTCTCGTGCGCAGTTGTTGCATTCACACAGAGTTATCACAGAGGAACGTACCAAAGTCGCGCTGTTAAAAAGTTCTTGAAGTAACGAATTCGTGCTACATTGCAGTAACGAATTCACTGGCTAAAATGACAAAGATTTCCTGTTAGAAGGCGCGCACATCGCTTCAGTACAGAGTTTCCCAGCTAACTAGAGCCAAGCTATTCAACGAAAAAAAAAATGTAAAAAAAAAAAAAACAACACAGTGCAAGATACGATTTTAAGACCTACCGCGCTATAGGTCGCCGGACCTTTAACGGCCGAACACCGTAGGTCTTATAATTGTATCGTGCACAGTGTCTTTAACTCATTTCTTCTTCTTTTTTTTTTTTCTTTAGCTTAGAATAGCTTGGCTAAAGCTGGGACACGCGGTATAATACGCGCGTGAACATAGGTTGAAATATCGCACCTTTCGGCTACAATAGTATAATAGTGATAGCGAATGCACGCACGATCCACGTGAACAGAAGAAGGAAAAAAAAACAAAAAAGAATAACGTGCGCCGCAGCGCGGCATGTGGCATTTTTGCGAGCTGTATCTGTGGGTAGGACGAAAACAGAAAACGCGGCTCAAAAAACGGCAAAGCCGCGGGATCGAGCGCGACGGGGTTCACCGAAAGGTCTCGTGCAGCAGAACCCACGCACAATAGGGGAGGGGAGGGGGGGGGGGGGGGATGCCTTCGATGATGACGTGACCTGCTCGCGCACGCACGCGAGCGGCGAAGCACGCACAAACCACCTCCGCGAGAGAAAAACATGCTCCTTCGGCTCGTTTGTCGTCTGGTAGGACATTTATACGATTCCGCGAAGTTCGTTCCATCTTCTGCTCCGGCGACAAACAGTCCACACGAATGATTTCGATCAGTTCGAAAAGGCTTCATTTGTTGGTTTGAACGTACATGGCAGAGAGCTGGGCTAGTTGTAATTTTGACGTTTCGTGCACACTTATAGCGCTTAAAAGGGTTTGGAAACATTGAAATACTAAGATAAGAAAAGGCAACTAAAGCGTACTTCCCTGTACTGTTCGTATTTTCTTGCTCTTAGTATTTCCTAGAAACGGATCAAATTTTGTGGCTTGATTAGAGCTTTTGTACATTTCTTTCGTCAATAAAAGAACAAAATGACGCGAACTAGAAAAAAATTTAATGAAAGAAGAGCTGGTCTAAATTAATCCACTACGTCAACTATATACGCCAATGTGTATCTACGCGTTTTCTGCATTGAAATATGGTCCATGGACCTTTTTTCACACTTGTGTGAGTTGGCTGCCCTGCAAAGCTCCGTGGGCTTCCATATTCTACTGCCACCAACAGTTTATGTTCGTGATGACGATTATGAGTGAATTTCCCATTTGAAACAGGAACCGGTGCGCCATGTGTCATTACGCTCCAGCGTGCTACGTAAGTTCGCATGCAATTTTATTGTCATTAAACACGGTTTAATTCAAACTAATTGCTGTCTCTAATTTATTAAAGTGCATATGATTGTACCATTCTGAGGTCGTGTAATAATTTTTATTCTACGTCACTCCTGTTCTTCTCTACATTTACGCGCCCACTAATATCCCAAACCTCCATTGCCTATGTTTACTGCGCCAGTGTTTACCCATGCTATTCTAATTTGAAACGTAGAGCGCTAAGCAATAAAACCTGTCAAGCTACATGCGGTCACTTTAGCGAGTTTTAGATTTTGCGTACGCAAAAACAAAATTGCTTCTATTGCAGAAGCACTTTTATATGTTTGCTTAGCTCACCTATCTTTTTTTTTTTTTTTTTTGTAATGTGTACCTCTGTACAAAGAACGCCAGATGGCCAAATTAACCCGTAGACCTCTAAGCTTCTCAGATCCCACTGACTCCATAAATCAATCTCCACAGTACTCGGTAGCCTCTTGAGTCTTCACATCCAGCCATATCCGAGGTCAGATTTTCTTTCATTCTCCTTTTTTTTTTTTTTTTTTTTCTGAACAAGAAGAAAGGTCGACTGCATCGTAAAGTCGGCGCCTTGGCATATACTATCGCGCACTCTCTTGCGCGTAACAACCTACACAATGTTTGTTTACTTATTTTTTTTTTTCTGTGATATATATGCAGCACATGCGTCTCTTCTAGTGGGAACGGGAGAAAGTGACACCGCGCAGGGCGATGTTAAGTTGTACGCCACGCGCACCGTTATTCGGAGATGGAACTCGGTACATTAGAAAACCGCGCAACCTTAAAAAAAAAAAAAAAATCACCAGCCCTTCCCCTGTCGAGAAAAGGGAGGTAAGCGAAGCTTGTCGTGTGTGTATCTGACCTTCGTGGTGATTTTCTTTCTTTCTCCTCTCTTTCTCTCTCTTCCTTTCTCTCTCTATTTCTTTCTATCTCTCTCTCTTTCTTTGTCTGACCTTCGTGTTGATTTTCTATATTTCTCTCTCTCTTTCTTTCTTTCTCTCTCTCTCCCTCTTTCTCCCTCTCTTTCTTTTTTGTCCCTGATATGTGCCATTCAGCTTGGACCCTTTCTGCACTATCGCCAGGATCGGCCCACTTTTCAGCGTGACACCACCACCACCGCCGACACTTGTGAGCCTATAAAGTTTCGCTTAAAAACTTCGTAGGTAACTATGGTGCGCGATCACTGTTTGGATCTGCACAGCGGCGGTAAATCCTTTGTGCGTGAAGTTTACTTTCACGCGCTTTTGTCCTGTTGCGATGAGATCGATCACTCTCGTGCAACAACGCAACAAACACGAAATACCGACAGTAAAAGGAAAAGAAACTCGCGCCATCTTCGTATAACCGACGAAGAAGAAAACAACCAATAATTAGTTTCGGAGCAGCGGCGAAAAATGTCGAATCGCGCGGTTCCCGGGCCTCCCAGCAAACCTACGATAAATACAGAGAGAAGGAAATATAGAGAAATAAAGGAAATGGGAAAAGCTGTGAGGCCAACCGGAAAAGGGCAACCGGTTTATACTACGCGAAACAGTGCAGCGGGGCTGAAGGGAGGAAACATCATCGCTCCTTGAGACGCTCTCTGGTCATCTCGGTCGCGGTGAGGCGGACGTGTGACAAGTGTGATCACGTCAATTACAATCGCGCCGCAAGCATGGTTATAGAACGTGGCTCACGTTATTGCAGTTCAGTCGCGCCACAGTATCCGCACGCAATAACAGCGCACGGTTTAAAAAAAAGCTTTACCCGCCGTGGTTGCTCAGTGGCTATGGCTATGGCTCAGCGGGCTGCGGAGCACGAGGTCACGGGATCGAATCCCGGCCCGGCGGCCGCATTTTCATTGGAGCGAAATACAAAAACACCCGTGTACTAAGATTTAGGTGCACGTTAAAGAACCCCAGGTGGTCAACTTATTCCGGAGTCCCCCGCTACGGCGTGCCTCATAATCATATCGTGGTTTTGGCACGTAAAACCCCATAATTAATTAAATAACTAACTAACTAACTAACTAATAAAAAGCTTTGAGGCTTTGTTTTATGTAAAACAGTGCCTCGAAGCTTTTTAACCACGTGCGCGGTCTGCATACTGCTGACGGCCAGTTGTAGCTGTCTTTCACCGCGGTCTCGTACGCCCCAGTAATGCGTAACCAATTTGGCACAACGATAGATTACATTTGTGAACCTGCGTATCGGCGGATCTCGAAGGTCAGTATTTGTTACGAAGCCAGAGTAAGCATAGGAAAAACTAATTGCTCTATTTAAGAAATGAAATGAAGAAATAGTAAGGTAAAAGGAAATAAAAGTATGTATAGACGAAAAGACTACATGCCTCAGGTGGGAGTTGAACCCACACCGTGCGGCATTACGCCTGCGGTGCTAAGCTACCGCGTTGGCCACACTATGCCATTGACTTGGGTGGGTGTGTACAGGATTAGCACTGAAGGGAGACAGATGACTTGGGCTCGCTCATTTAACTAACAGGCTCACTGACGTATTTACTGACTTGCTTGCAAGCTCTCGCGTTTACTAGCCTGTTGATACAATCGCTCTCAAACGCAAGTTTATTGTGAAAATGATAGGCGACGTGCATTTAAAAAAGAAAAGAAATGTAATGGTGTGTCCTTAATCACATATCTAAATGGTCCACGTCAGTAGCAAACACGGAAATGGTAGACCATGATGTTTCTTTCTTTCTTTTAATTTATAGCGGAATTAGAGTTCCTGGAGATTATCACAAGGAGCGCCGCAGTTTGTTTTGCTGTGTCAGCAGTTGGAGATATTTTCCGACTGATTTTGTTTACAGGTTGAGGCAACACGTTGAAAATAAAGATTACAACTAGAAATTAGTTTTTATGGTTCTTATCACTCTTATAATGCCGCGCCTCTGAGGGTTTTATTTAGCCGGGCAAAGATAGTCGTCGTCAATCAACTGCGCGTTTTCTTTTTCTGACGCGTATACTAATTTCCTGGAAGCAGCGCTGTAATGACGCATATATAGCTTACACGACGGGAAATTAGTCGGCGCACTCATTTAAAGAGATGTTCGGAAACGAACAGCTCGAAAGACAGGGTGAAGGTTAGAAAAAAAAAAAAAAACATACACAGCGCGATAATCTTTCTCATGTTCGTCCCGTCTCTTTGAACTGTTTGTTCGTAATTCAACGATGCCACCAACCGGTCCAATATACCACACTATTCTTCAGAGAAAGCAAGTGACTCTAAAAATAATGATAGTTATTGCTATGGAACAAAGTTATGCCTTTAAGAGAATCAGCTGGTGCAAGTGAGAGGTAATTGGAGATCTCGAGGCCTTCATCCTGCAGGGGGCATAAAAATAAGCTGATCATGATGATGATGTTTCATTAGTTAATTCTGTAAAGAGTAAAGTCATTAACCAGCACATCTGTTAGTATAAGTATAGACAGCGTACGTGTGCCTCTCAAAAAGCCCTAATAGCTGGCATTCGGCAGTGAACGCATCCTCTGCTTCGGTGCTTTTGCATCGGCGATGAAAGTCCGACCACTGAGATGAAAACGCCCGAAAGAGACGAAGAAAGCTATTCGTTTTAATACTGGCAATCGCCACAGTGCCCTAAATAATGTACTATTCCATGCGAACCATGTTTAGTTTTGTGTATAATGTATGTGGATGCGCCGTGACCCCATGAAACGCTGCCTTGCCACGTTCGTGCGATAAGTGCAACTGTCCCGTGCAAAGTACGACTTTACCATTCGGCGTCGGATTCGCCGTTGGATCGTTTACCAATCGGCGTCGGATTGTAATTTGAATGTACGAGAAAACCTAATTCTGCTACGAGGAAACTCAAACACAAACCCCTTTTTCCAGCATTTCTACCAGACCTGCACGCGTCGGGGCAATGACAAACAATTAATAAATTAATTAAAAAAGGTGCTAGGGCCTTCACATATTAATATAAGACGACTTATATTGCCCCTGGAAAAAAGTATTTTCAGCAATGCATTTCAGTTTAAAAGTGAAGCCGACTTTAAGGGGATCGGTGTAAGCTTGGTCTTTGTAAGCTGGCTTTCCCACGTTCAGTGCTGCAGTGAATGAAGCCTACTTGCCGTATGCGAACGATGCGATGCGAACGGGTCCCGTTAACGCTATCGCGTTCTACTCTTAAAGGCGAAGCTTAAGCGTCCTCCAATTTTTGTCTTTGTTTTTTATGAATAAAACCGCCATATCTATATAGCCTTGTTGCTACACAACGTCGAAAAGTTTGTGTCACGACGTTGTGATGATGTCCGTGACGTCAGGTCTAGTGTCTCGAGACCAACTTCAGTAACACATTTAAATATTGTTTTATAACTGTTTCCCAACGCTCATGCTTACTAAGTGTCACTTATTTAAAGAATAAATTAAGGTAATTATAGTAGGGTACAACTTTAGAAGGCAGCGGCATTTGCCCCCTCAAAGGCGGATGCATACGAGACTCCACCAATGGGCGCGCACTAAAGACTTGCGTCACGAGCCGGACGGCCGGTGTCCCCGCCGACGGAGAACATGGCAGCCCGTGCTTCAAGCCGGGGCGAGTCGCGTCAGCGGGACTATTTTTTTAGTCGCGGAGGAAATCGGCTGCTGCGCTTCGGTCATCTGGGCGGGCCCCCTCTCCTGTCTTCTTAAGTTGTACCCGACTATAGATTCTGCGGTTCTACGTGCCAAAACTACCTCATGATTATGACGCACGTCGTAGCGGAGGGACTATATGGATAAATTTTAGCCATCTGAGTTTCTTTAACGTGTTCCTAAATCTAAGTACACAGGCGTTTTTTTTATTTCATTTTTCTCATTTTCGCCCTCATCGAAATGCGACTTTCATCTCGTTATACGTGTGCGATCATTTTGTGTGAGCGTGTGGCGATCTCCAGAGGCGATCTCGGAGATCGCCTCTGGGAGAAATACAGAAAAACAGAAGAATACAGAAGAAAACGCAGGGAATCGATTTTACATGAAGACACTTATAGAAAAGTATAAGGTCACGAACTTTAAGTAATATATACATGATATAGCAGTACCGACCCATGTAAAGAACCCGTATTTTTTGTGAAAAATAGAGCAGAAAATAAAATAAAAAACACAACAACATATTTATCGACTAAAGCGGACACATATAAGTCGAATCTGCGGTTTTGATGGTGATGGCGTTGTGTTTTTTTTTTTTTCTTTCGTTTTTTTTTTTTTTTTTTTTGACCTTTTGAAGATCAAGCAGACACGGCGGTGCAAGGAGACTTGCGCGCAGAGTTCTGCACCAAGTATACATATGCGTTAGATAAAAAAATGTCCTCGGAGCGCGCAGCACGCCATAAAAAAATTTTTCCCCGCGGAATCACGAGTTAATTGGTCGTGCAGGAAAGTTTGCACTGTACCTTTGACTAATAGAAATGGTATGCGCCGTAGCTACCACAAAATGTCGTATATTTTCGTATATCATACGCATCGTGTATTCGGCGAAAAAAATGTTTCGCTAGGAAGAGAAAGAATACTGTTTAATTAAATACAGAGAATTCTGCCGACGTGTATGTGCAGTCGACGCACAAATTCGGGACAATTTAATGAGTCATGCAGCATGCGTTAGTAGAAAGATATTCACAGACAAAAAAAAAAAAAAAGGACTGCTGACATCATTGCTGAAACTACAACGTCACCACCAAAGTCGTGCTTCAGTAGGTCGAAAATACCCAGAGACTGCCCCATAACATGGTAGGGTTCCGCAGACGGCGTTGCACCATCAACGCAATTATGGATCTGGCCACGCATGTAGAGCACGAACAACAATGCGGGAAAAAAAATTACTGTTGCTGTATTTATGGACATTAGGCGGGGCTTTTGACACAACAATTCATATCCATGTTCTAAGCGGCTTGCTTCAGTTCGGCATTTCTGCCTGGGCTCTGGGTTGTATCGAAGATTTTGTAAGAAAGAACAGTATTGATCAATGCACTTGACGGAAAAAGCAAGGTGGCACATGGTGTTCTGCAAGTCAATGTGTTAAGTCATTTTCTATTTAATTGTATTGTGTCTCAGTTGCCTAATGCCTTACCTGCCTCCCTGAGCTACTCAGATGATCTGTGCATATCGATTTGGAGCTCAAACACACATTTCGTGCTGCAGAATCTGCAATAAGGCCTAGATGACATCAACGATCAGTCGAGGCATGACTCTCACAAGAAAAGACCGCTGTTCTTCCATTCACAAGAAAATTAATGAAAAAAAAATGACTCGTCATCCCAGCCCTGCCAAAGTCCAGCGAAGCTGCTGTAAACCACCAGTCTGGTTCTTTTATATACGAAAGGCTATAGTGACGTCACTCCCCACGGCGCAAGCTGTAGTCGCCACCGCAGCTTGCGCAACAGTAATCTTTACCGGGAAACGTTCGCATTATATATCTGGAGCACCTTATCATCAATTATGTGGTTCGGATTCTTGTGTCGTGCTTGTTCTTTATTGTATCGCATGCCGTTCTGTATGTTGTATGCGTGATTCGAAAGCATGTATGCACTTTTCGCTTCACTTTGCTGAGTGATTGAAGCCTGCACCGAGCCGGCAATACCGGGTCGGCCCGGTATTGCATTGCCTCAGGGATCAACCCACATTTTTGCCCGCGGACGCCGGACACGAAAAATGTCGACCAACTAGAGGCTAACAGGTTCGCTGTAAACGTTTAATCTAGTAATATATGGGAAACCTCTGAATCAAGTACGTCGACCTAAGTTCTAGAGTGTTGTCATTGACAGAGTACTAACATGGGAAGCGCAAGTAAAATACAAGGAATAGAACATTACCGCGCTGATAAATGTTCTGCGAGGCATTGCGAGAACAAAATGTGGCTGCTCAACATCATAATTGCTTCGCATACACTGTGCAATCAAAAGGCAAAGAATCCTGCCCCGATCCTTCACAATCTATCCCGCTCCTCGGAGGAAGTTCCGATTGCGTTCTGGCCAGAATTCCATGTATATGTCTTAGAGTACCACATGCAATGACAAGGGCTTAAGTAATTGCAGAGGCGCGCCCATCTTCCTTTGGGGCACTAATATTTGTTGAGACATGCTGCCATTATTTTCGCCATGCAGCCTGCCGCGATCACCCGCTTCTTCAGGAATTAAATCATAGAAATGGTGCGCATGAACGTGCGAGAATACAACAGTGCAAAGACATTGTCCCCGAGAATAGGTTTTGGCCAGCTGAAGCAAGTACTTTCTATGGCTGTTATCAATTCCAGAGGTTTCGACCAAAGTACTGGGCATCTCTCGTAAATGTGACCTGCCAGAAGTAGATGTGAAACAATTAACACTGTGGCATATCTGCTATACCTACAGGGTTTACATTCAGGTTTACACAGATGGCTTGTGTCAAATCGAAAGTCTGCATTCTACATGCCCTCTACGAGAGCACAGAGAACGTTCAAATTATCAAGCGTCCCTACCTATACCACAGCAGAATGTCTGCATTGACCTTCATATGCTCACAACCCCACCCGCTCAAGTTGGTCCTCCTGAGCGACTCTCAAGAATGTTTATTGAACATTAATTCCGCAAGCATGAACAAAAATGATCATGCTCTAGTACGTGAAGTACAAAAGATATATGCAAAGGTGACACGGGGCTTGCAACATGAAATTTTATTTCAGTCGATTCCTAGTCGCTGTGGCATTCCAGGCAACACAGATACAGACAATTTAGCACACTCGGCGCACACCGAAAATGAGAATCATCTGATACCTCTCTCACATAGCGATGCAAGCAACAGTTTACGTCAACTGTCAGTCCGCTTGTCGGGTAGAGATAGTTGGTTTCAAAAGCGCTCTATTTCAGATTGACTCAAAAATACTCTCCTTGACGTTATTCAGTAACGGTCACACGTCCTCTCGAAACAGTAATACACAGATTACGTCTAGGCACAGCGTACGCAAAGTGGTTTTTTTTTTTGTTTTTGTTTTTTTGATGGAATAGGACGAGACAAAAGTGCGGTGTGCTCATGCTCGGAATCAGAAGATACTGAACACCTCTTGTTGCACTGTAGTATTCAGGCTCAGCATCGAAAAAAATTTACAAGATAAATTGTATACTCTTAACAAACGGCCGCTTTCATTGAAAAAAGAAAAAAAAAAACATTTTGGGGCCATATCCAACAGTTGAACTGCAAAAGCACGCAGTTAGCTCCTTAATTTTTGTAAACGAGAAGAATTGCGGTTAATTGCTGGAGATTTGTAACATATTCTCCGTGAATTATATTCCGCGGTTATACGCTGAAGTTACGAAATGTCCCTTTTATTTATTTATTTAACATACACTCAATGACATTGTGGCGTTACAGAGAGGAGTGGTACAGTTGTGGTACATGGTTGCAGATGTAAGCCTCGAACGCAAATTGATTCCGGTTTGCTGGCGATGGAAGAGGGAAGAAGCGGGGAAGTGATTCCATTCCGATACCGTCTTTGGCGAATGAAAGTACAAGTTCGTGGTTGCGGCTTGACACTTGAACTTTAAATCTATTATCAACACGTACGTGATGAGAGATGTAGGATGATGCCGCAGAAAGGACGTTCTTGAGATCGTGGTTAGAGAAAAAGGTCTTATGAAAATGACTGAGTCAGACAGTTTTTCTTCTGCAAGAGAGATCAGCGAAAATTGAGGGTAGACTTCATTACAGACATGCTAGAAGCACGAGAATAAATGAAAAAAAAAAAAAAAAACGAGCTGAACAGTTCTGGATGGCTTCAAGAGAAACAAAATGGGCACTGCATGACGACAGGGGGTCCAATATTGGCGAGGCGTACTCTAGCTTGGACCTAACCAATGTTTTGTATTGATCTTATTTTTGTTACAACCTGCGGTGTAACCTTGTATTGTATTGTCCGCTGTGCTTTCTTGAAATACAAGTGAACTGCAAGTGACTGCTCTGCAATCTTAAATGTCATTACTTGCTGTGAAAATTTTGTGTGTTGTGACGTACATGTGCTAATTTGAACTTTATGTCAACTCTGCATTACCGCTTTCGAACCGTTTGTTTATCTTTCGTGTTGATATTTTATCTCGTTTGTGTGTTTGTTTTAGCCGGCCTATTTTTTTATAAGAACCGTTTCACCCATCATGCCATCATGCTACATACACATTTAATAAATAAAAAAACAAAGTCGTTAATTTAACAGTTCAGTATAATGCAATTTTATCAATTAATAATCGTATCGGTGATTATCGGGCAAATTCTTATCTCCGCCACTACTATAAAGATTGGGCAGGAAAAATTAAACTTTCGTCACTAACCCCTTATTTTCAATAAAATTTGACAGTCATTAAAAAAACCTGTGGTATGCAAATATCCCTTTTTGTTAAGACAAGACATCGATGAATTAATTGGCTGTCGACAAGATTCATCGATTCTGTGATGCGTAAATTTCCTGTCAATGTGTCGCGAGGGCTCATACACTTCGCGTGTAGCCGCCGGTCGAACGTTGAAACCCAAGTTTTCGACATCGCTGGGCCGACACTTATTAATTAAGCGAAGCTTTATAGGCTCACAAGTTTCGGCGGTGGTGGTGGTGGTGTCACGCTGAAAAGTGGGCCGATCCTGGTGATAGTGCAGAAAGGGTCCAAGCTCAATTGGCACATACCCCTGTCATGCGGGCCGATCCTGGTGATGTGCAGAAAGGGCCCAAGCTGCAATGGCACATACCCCTGTGGGCTCGGGGACCTGTAACGCGCCCTTGAACTACCCTTGTCACACGTGGGACCCAAAGAGACAAAATCACCAGCCCTTCTACTGTCGAGAAAATGGTGGGTAAGCGAAGATTGTCGTCCGATTCTAGCGTGAGGGTTTCCGAAGCCCAGGCGAAACGTCAGCGAAGAGCCGCGGACCCCGAGTTTCCGGAGCGCGATGCTGAGGCCAAACGTCAACGAAGAGCTGCAGACCCTGAGCTTAGGGGAAAAGCGGAACGCTTGCGACAGTGTCGTCTTGCCACAAGCTTCACTTACCCCCATTTTCGCGACAGGAGAAGGGCTGGTGTTTTTTTTTTTTTTTGTTAATTAGTTTAGAAGGTCAATGAACTGTCTACAGACATGAATAGACTTCTTTATCCTGTAAACTTCACTCGCAAGTTGCGTCGTACTACCTATCGGCAGTACGACGCAACTTCAACCCAGAAAGCTTTTTATTGGTTTAATCTCCCGTTGTTATAGAAACTGGCGGTTCGCGGGAAATCCGAAATTATTGAGTGACGCACGAAAGTAGGTCACCGGGGAGAGGGCATGTGCGCGTTCCTTGTCGGCGCACGCTCTCAGAGCCTGCGTTCTAACTGAAGTTGCGTCGGTCCGCCGATAGGTATCCGCTGCCGTCACCGCCCCGATGGACACGCGCCCTTGCTACTTTATCTGGTCGATCGCGTCTAGCAAGCAAGCCGAGAAGTGTCCCCACCTAAAGAGTATATATCTTACACCGTGGTCTATATACACTCTTAAAAAAACGTTTTGCACCCTATGGGGCTTATCTTGTCCAGAACGATGATAGTCATCTGTCTTGCTTGCGTTTCCTTTCTTGAAAACTCTGCGCTCGCTACTTTCTTGTCGAGAATATTATGTCACGCTGATAACGCGCATGCCGTTCGCGACCTGGAAGTACCGGGCGCTCAGCGTTAAAGAAAGGAGAGGCGCGCGAGATAGATGACGATTATCGTTGTGTGACAACATAAGCCCCAAAGGGTGCAAACTTTTCGAAGAGTTTATGTGAAATGCATAGTCGGGCCAGTCTGCCTACCGACAGCTGTGGTCAACAAGTCAATTTGCATTACAGTCTTTTCCGGTATATATATCTTCAAATGGTCGCCTTTTATAGTATAGTATTGAGACAGTATTTGACAAAAGGGAACAGCCGCAAATTGTAATAGAATGGCGTATATAACTCTTCTGCGGATCATTAACAGCTTTATTAGGTGGACTGCCGATGTACGGTAACGAGTTTGTGAATCAAATCTGAAGCTAACGGCTGCATTTTTCCGTTGACGCGAACACTGATCCCCAATTGATAGTTTGCACATACGTCAACGCGAACGCCATCTTTAGGTACTAGTAGGTCGAGAAGCGGCGTAAGCAAGAAACATGACAGTACGAGAGGCGCGTCTTGCGTCAAACGTCAAAGCGATAACAGCGATAAACCGATGAAAAACAGTCGCCGTCAAAAAGTAAAACAGCGTGCGCGTGATAATACGGTGTACTGATGTCATTGTAGCCGCCATGTTTAGGTACAAGAGCGGTGAGAATGCCTCCGTGACGTCACATGAAAGCTAGTTAAATGAGTTGTTCCTGCAGCTTGCGCGCATTGGCACGCTTCGCACACCTTTTTTATTCCTCCCACGCGCACGGTGGTGTTCGGGCTGACTCCTTGCTGGAACAACCGCCGTAGGGGCTCTGAACTACTACTAAGTGGTTCTTGAAAGGAAAGGTTGGCGCTATCAAGGGCTCCAGAACTCGAGGTCGCGGTGGTTGCATTTAGATGGGGACGAAATGTTAAAAAAAAGAAAAAAGAAAAAAAAAAAGAACGCTCGTTTACTTTCAGGTGCGCGTTAAAGAACCCCGGGGAATCAAAATTAACCCGGAGCCCGAGCGTCGCTCTCGGACGTTAAACCGTGCGAGTCAGTCAATCGTGTTCCCTATTACTTGCGCACTGCTTTTTATTTTTTATCTTATTTTTCTTTCTAATATCCTTACCTCCGCCTTGTGCGTCAGAGCGTTCTCGACAGCACGCGCCCGTTGAATGACAAACATATATGCACGACATTGTATATGCGCTGTAAATTCCATCACGACTGCCGTCATCGCCGAACTTTATCGGTTTCCGCGCGCGCCTCTCGCGTCGTCCTCCTTTTTCGTGCGCATACTAATACGTACGTCGTGAAACGCGTGACGGGAGGAGCCCTTCCTCAATCTTTCTTTCTCTCGCTCATTTTGGCGCCCTTCTTGACGACGCGTCAACGTTCGAGACTCCTTTCATCCAACGCGCCGGCGAAGCCGCGCGCGCGCTCGCATATTGTTCTTCCGTTGCTTCGGGCGCACGCACATACACTTGCAAAACACACGACGCGCAGAAATGTCTTTCGCCACCATGGAGTTTTTTTGCCTTCCTCCATGTTCGCCACGAAACGTGGTCACGTGGTCCTCGCGAAAAGGCTCTATCAAAACGGTGTTTCTCGCGTTGTGTACACAACCTCGATCTGCTACGATCTGCCGCGTGCGCCTACATGTTTGTAGTGAAGCCACTCATGAAGAAAGAGAAAAAAAGCAAAGGATGAAGGGGAGGAGCGGTCGAAAGGAGGGACGCCGCTATGTGTCCATCCGGTAGTGTCGAGAACGCGTTTGTGGTCTGCTCGTACAGTGTGCTTTTTGCGCGAGTGCTTGAGTGCTCGCAGGCTATAACGAACTCGGGGGGAGGGGTTGGGAAACACGTTGACGGGGAGGCAAGTGATGGAGGCCTTTTCTTTCGCGGAGCGCCGGCCGTGGCTGGCGGAGTAGCAGAAACTGGTTTTTCCGCAGCATGCGCTCTCGACAGGCTATTACACGCTCTCCGGAGAAGAGAGGCCTTCTCTGGCGAGTTGTCTGCGAGCTTTCTAACCGAACGTGCCTTCATTTCTTTATTTCTTTTTTATCTCGCGCGAGCGGTGAATGACACGGCTCGAGTCGACGTGTCGATGTTGTTGTATACACAAACAGGTGGAAGACTATGTATACTGTAGCACGACCTACAGGTTTACAACGTAAGAACACCTTCTTTTCTTTTTTGTTTCTCGATAACGGTATTACGAAAGAGGGCAAACACGTCGTAGACTGACGCGGTGAGTTGCGTTGAGGCATTCGTTGACGACCGAATAAGGCATAACAAACTGCCCAGTGTCGCAATTTCAGATTGAAAAATATAATAAGAAAAGAAAGTTCATTGGACAAGCGTTCCGGACTGGCTGATTTAGTAAGCTCGTTGCTAATAAAATGTACGTTAAAGAGGGGAGAGTCGCATAAAACAAAGGAGGAAGTAAAACGTTGTATGTTCTTTGCAATTGCAAACACCGAGGAAGAAGACGCGCTGAAACATGACTGTGCATCAGGAAAAATACGTGACAAATGTCACCTGGAGTTGCTATGTAAGGAGGCTGTTTTCGCTATTGTTAACGGATTTTGCGTAAGCGCACATGTTCGCTCAACGAACAGCAGGTGCACGTCGTTCCCACCGAAAGCGACAGGTCGTGTGTTTATGATTTCTGCGCACTTTCGCTACGCATTTGAACTTATTGCCTGCAATAATCGCGAGCTTTATTCAGCGGGAAACCGCACCCTTATAAACAAAATGTAAAAGGTAATCTGGGATCAACTCGCTAATACAGGGTGTTTTTTCTTTGTTTTTTTTTTTTTTTTAACGTCCAGAATTTTTTTTCAAATCGCCTGTTTCAGATAGCACAATTATAATCCTTGATCTAAATTACTCGACGAGATGGCTATTACGTCTTGGAGAGATCAAAACGAATAATTAAGTAATTAACATAATTACCCTAACTAAATTTTTATTTAATTATTTTACTACACATACTTAAACCTACGAATTATATACGGTGAATTATAGCCGGTGATTCAACGCATAAAACAGCGTTTTCTCAAAAGAAGTAACTGGAACGCCAATGCATTACGTCGGACACCTTGAAACATCAATTATCTCGAAACTGGTGCAGTCCAGAGAATTCGTTCGTTCCAAGCGCCTTGCAAACTCACCGGCTATAATTCGTAGCATGAAATATGTGCCGTAAAGTAAATAATTAAAAAGTGTATTAGCGTAATTATGTTAATTATTTAATGAAACATTTTGATTTCTCGCAGAACGAATGGCCGCCTCACCGAGTATATAGATCGAGGGTTAGAATTGTGCTATCTGCCACATGCAATTTTTTTTTTTAATTTTGAACCTTTTCAAGCAAATAAAAGAAAAAAAACCACCCGGTATAGCTCTCAGCATGTTACTTTAATTTATATGACATGGCGTAAACACTGCATCACAGTTCTGCTTACAGCCAGGAGCTATACAAAGAAAATCAACTTCTATATTCAGCTCGCCAAAGGGGTTTCTCTGTGAACACGCAGTCTAACGAAGTTATGATTTATTATGCCGTGAATATTTATATATATTTATATCAATATACAGGGTGTTTCAGCGAACGCTTTCAAAAATTCTTAAAGGTTGCCTGTGGCAGATAGAACAATTCTATAATAGTTCGTGAGATGGTCTACTCGAAGAGGAGGACATTACTTGCACAAGAAATTGAAATGCCTAATCGAATAATTAACAGACATTCACTAATTAAGTTTTTAACTAATTACCTGATGGCCCATATTGCAATTTACAAATTGTAGCCGTGGAGTTCGCAAGGCGGATCTTAGATATTAATTCCCGAACTTTTCGGAACTTTGCGACACTGGTGTCATCCTGAGAATTAATTCTAAGTGGATCCGCCTTGCGAACTCCACGGCTACAATTTGTAAATTGCAATATGTGCCGTCAGGTAATTAGTTGAAAACTTAATTAGTGAATTTTTTGTTAATTATTCTTTTATGCATTTCAATTGTTTTGTGCAAGTAATGTCCGCCTCTTCGAGTAGACCAGCTCATTAACTAGAATTGGTCTATCTGCCACAGGCAACCTTAAATAAATTTTGAAAGTGTTCGCTGAAACACCATATATATATATATGCTGCCACTTCGTTTGGTAGCAGGATCAGGCACGACGTGTGCTTAGCAGGGCACGGTCTGCCGTACACAGATGTTGGGAAATCTGAGAACCTGGATGTTGCAGTTCAGCCCTTTTCATCAGCTGGAGCTCTTGACGCTTTCGGAAGCGAACGGGTGATATAGTAAGCGCACTCGGTGGACGCTATTTCTGTCACCCAACGCTGGGTTCCAATTATATCCGCCCCGGCTTTGCCGTTTCTCGATTCGCAGTACATACGAAATGTTGATGCAGTGCGAGGGGGCGGTTTTTCGCACTGCGTCGGTGAAAGGGCAGACAAGGTGCAGGCTTAATTCGTTCGCGCGCGAACGTAGCATTAAAAAGCTGTAGTATTGATAAGCTGCAGGCTCTGGCGGCGTGCGGGGTCGGTGCAACAAACAAAGTGGGTGGTGCCTAGTACGTGAATTATTATGTGCGCAATAGTCACGAACGTTGTATATCGAACGTGAATGACCTTTTCTTATCTCTTTCTCTACCGGCTTCTTCAGCTATATTCTATCTACCTCTCCTGTTAACTTCGCAATCCCTCCTCGACTGCTGTCCGCCGAGGTATAAGCCGCTCGAGCCAGACAGTGACAGTGCGACCAGCAGCAATTTCCTTCGTATCTATTCATTATAATAGTTAATTATAATAACAACCACTTACACCTACTGATATGTAAACTCAGGTTGGCTGCTAAAGTTACAGCAAAATGAAAACTAAGAAAATTACTAATAAAGAAGATTGCATGTGTGAAGAGACGTGCACATGACGAGACAATTTTTTGACGTCCTTTATTTATTTATTTTTTTTCCTGGCCTGGTTCAGTTGGATATAAGGGAGCGTCATCGATGCATGAGCACTGAGCAGCGGCCGTCGACGGAAACCAGGGATTGAAAGAGAGCTGTGCGCTTCGAACCCCGAGAGATAAATCTGCAGGAAGAGTTCAGTGATGGGGCTCCACGGAGGACGCAGCCACAGAGGCGGGGGAAAGCTCGATAAACGAACGACCGCTCGGGGCAGAGAAAGAAGGCGAAAGCTGCAACGAGTTAAATGAAAATGAAAAAGAAAAAAGAAAAAGCCACGGTCACGGAGGCGCAAAAAGAATAACATAAAGAAAGAGTAGGGAGCACGCCAAAGAGAGAGCGAGAGAGATAAAATGGAGGAAGAGGAGGAAAAAAAAAGAAAAAAGAAATGCTTCCGAAGAGAGCGTAGCGATGCAGACGCGCTGTCTCCAGACGCGGTGTAGTGACGCAGTCGGCGTCGTCTGCTACCGCTGAGCTCCCTACAGTTGCAGTCGTAAAGAGCGCTCAAATAGAGCCTGCATCTCAAAAACTGGTTGCTGCTAATTGAATAATAATTAAAAAAATGAATGTTTAGGAGCTGTCGCGTAAACATATAGCGGACGATAACCTCCCACTCGCCTGATACAACGGCGTGTCTGACTTTGAAATATCGCTTTGTTTGCCGCTCGCCGAATGCACGCACTTAGTTGACTTTTCTGACCGCGAGGATGGCTGTGCATTGCAGAGTGAAGAGGAAATTACACTGCATCGTCAAGACGGGCGTCGCCGTGGCCGGCCGTCAGACACGCAGCGCCGCGTATACTGCTCTATGCTTCGGATCGGACCGCACATATTGTTGGTTTCCTAAGCTACTTCGTAGCGGACGAGTTGAGTCGTCGGCATTCTCAATACCTCAATGGAAGACCATGGTCTCTCAAAAGTCTGTGCATTTCTCCATTTTCGAGGTGCTTGGAGTGTTCACCGAACGATGAAAGCTTCTAGCTCTCTCCCTCCCCCTGTTACTCCCTCTTTCCTCTTCTTTTTCTTGTACTTTGCTGCAGCACGCTGATATTGATCGCCGCCACTACTACCACGCGGACCTTCTATCGTTCGCGCTTTTTTTTTTTTTTACTTCCTCATTCTTTTCTCTTTCGCGGCGACAAGGCGCCAGAGCCCTCTTTCACTTTTTTTTTTTTTATGGACCTCTTAGGCCTAATTAAAATGACCGCTTGCCAGAGCCAAGAGTCCGCAGTATGGCACCGTAACTATGGTGTATGCCACTCTCGGATGAACGGACTGGGGCCGCGGCGCGCTAACGGTTTTGCCGGTTGCGTTCGTACTTTGTGCATCGCGTGTGAACGCAGTTTTGACTCTTCAGCCCTGGCGATTATTTTAGAACGAAGGGTCAGGCGCGGCTCTTGTGTTTGAAATTGTGTTTCCATAAGCTTTGAGCTGGCGTTGGCGAGCTCACGAGCGTGTGCTTCGGTTTTAGGTTACTCCTCATAATCTGAAAGAGCAAGAAAGTGGATGGAAGAAAATAGAGCGAACCCAGTCTTCGCTCAGGCACATCAATTTTCAAACAAGAAAATTGTCAAGCAATATCACACCGTCTTTCTTAGCGATCTAGGTGCACGTACGTGAAAACATACAACACCTGTATACGCATACAACACCTGAATGCCAGGAGCTAAGCAAGGAAGTGAAGAGCAGCTGCCTAGTAGGCAACTGCTGTGAATGACGTAGCAGGTGGCGAAAAGCGAAGAGAAATGAAAAAAAAAAAAAAAAGCGAGAGGAGTGGTCATGAGAGTGGTAATTAAACGATCAGTGATTGAAAGGTAAGATCATGAATGATACGTGTGACAGCGGCTCTTAAACACTGCTAAACTTATCTCCGCGTATATAATAGTGAATGACCAGCGTCGCTCTCAAAGAAATCTCGAATGGCAGTGGTGTTTGGGCGCATACCGTTGCACAATTAGCTTCAAAGAACGCTTTCTGTGGTGCTAGAAAATCTGGATGCATATCGCTAGGTTACTGGGATGGTGCTTTATGTAGCGATAAATTACTAAATTAGCGAAAACAGACAGCGATCGCAAGGTATACAATAAATCGGGTCCTAACGATATTTAAACGTATTACGTCACGGCTTTCGAAGTTACTGGAGGTATGTGCACTTTTCATTCGTTCTCGTCATCATCCGTAATCCTTTCTCTTGCCCATTTTCCCTTCCCCACTGCAGGGTAGCAGACCAGAAGTATGCTGGCTCATTCTCTGCCTTTCCTTCAAATGAATTGACTGTCTCGCTCCATATGCAAGCTAGAGATTGAGAAATTAATTAATTTATTTATTTATTTATTTATTTATTTATTTATTTATTTATTATTGCGATAGCAATTATATGGACACTCCGAAGTAGATTTCTGCCGTCGGCGTCGCCGTTGTCGTCGCCGTGAGGTTCCGTATGACGTCAACGGCGATTAAATCGTCGCCGCGCTCGGGACGCTGTATGTACGAGTGAAAGGGCGCGAGGAACGCGCGCTTTCACGGGGAGCGAACGCACGTCAGAGAGCAAACGCGCGTTCTGCGCCGTGCTCCCTGAAGGGCTGATGATAAGTGGTTCTTGAGGGAAAGGGAAAGGTTGGCGCAATCTTCTGCAGCCCTTGAGGGAGCACGGCTCAGCGCCAGGGCTGTAGTAGTAGTAAGTGGTTCGTGGGGAAAGGGAAAGGTTGACGCTATCTTCTGCAGCCCTTGAGGGAGCACATAGAATTAAGCGTCTCTTTCCTCCTTTCCATATATAGAGAGCAAACGCAAATTTTTCCGATGCGCGAAAGGCTGTGGGGAGACGGGAGGGAGGGAGGGAAGGGGAGGCCACGTTTAGCTGCGGCACCAAATACGTATTTATATAAAAACGCCGCGCGCGTTCGGTGCGAACGCAGGCAAAACGCCGAGAGCGTCGACAACAGTTCTTCGCGTTGCTAGTGCTGCTGCATGACCAAGTTTATACAGCTGATAAAACTAGTATCCTTACTCCGTATAGCTCTCTACTAATTTGCTATCGCAATTGGTGCTTCGCCTTTCGGGTGAAACTGCGACAAATTTATTTATTCATTTATTTGTGCTGCTAATGTGTTCTGTAAAAATCACGCGCCTTGGAGCTGGTGCAGACTATCAGCGGTGTCGATGTATGGTAGATCTGCAGGTGAACGGGGTCTCGTGATGCGAAATGAAGAAAAACCACAGTGTCGGCGACGCGGAATAAATATTACAGATTGTCAAAGATGTATATACGTATGCAGTGAGCGATACAAGTTTTTTTTTTCTTTTTTCTTTTAATGCAGTGGGAACATGAGTCCAAGTACCCGCGCAAGAATCGGTGGAGCCATTCCGAACATGCACATGCGAGAAAAATTACGCGGCCAAAGGCACGCTCGTGTAGTTGGTATGGGCGAGACGAGGACGAAGTGTCCACTGCGAGAACGCGCTGGTCCGCGAATCGGGCGCCCATTCGCCACGCGAGCTCGTTGTCACCGGTCACGAGCTGCGCTTGCTGCGGACCGCTGCCCTTGGAAGCGTTCGGGACCGGGCTTGGAACGAACTCTGCCCCCGCTACGACCTCTGAGCTGTAATGGCTGCGGCGACCGCTAGTGCACCCCCGCCGGCTGGCGCGGAATCCAAGGATGCCGCCATGGACGTCGAGGTCCACTACGGGGACCTGCCGCAGGATATGATCAACGAACTTCGTGACGTGGCCTCCAAGGCCATGAAGGATTCGAAGGACTGGGCCGACATCGCCACTACCATCAAGACTGCCTTCGAGACCAAATACGGCCCCACGTGGTTCTGCGTCGTGGGCAAGGACTTTGGCATCACGGGAACCTGCGAGATGAACCGTGGAGGCTTCGTCTCCATATCCGGGGTTGCCGTCGGAGTCTTCAAGTTCAAGTAATGACTGTCTTCTCCACCACTGACGCGCATGGCCGAGCGCTCTCCTGGAGCAGCTGGGGTCTACACGCATTGATCCGGACACGCAGAAGAAGCAACAAAAATTGTGGAGAAATAGAAACCCAACTGTTTTCAACGCACAGCTTTCCTTGTCATTTACTTCTCTCTGCATAGTTCAGCTGGCTCGTATGACGCGTTAAATGCTGTCAGCAGGTCGGCACCCCGTGACGCAGGTAACCCGCAGAATACTTTTTTCCAAATGAGAGCTTGGGCATTCCGACGCCAGGCGGATGTACGATCGCCGACGTTGCCGTTCAAAATGGCGGGCCAAGATCGTTTTGTTGTGTGTTCGGGCTGCTGAAAAAAAAAAACGACTCTTCAGGATGCGTTGGCTTGGATGCTTTTGTTGCAAACGCCGCTAGTGCTTGCGTGAGTACTGCTCTTCTAAATGTTCTGGCTGCCTAGCGATCTCACCTAGAGGAGTGTTTTCAATCGAGGTGCTCCGAGATGTCCGATTCCCCGCCGAGGGAGAGCTGTCTGTCAAGCCTTTTCTCTTACCACGGGCCCGATTTGTGTTTATTTTACTTTCTCCCTTGACTCAATTTCGCATTGAGGCCAATTAAAAATACCGGCGCGTTATCGCTACCCCTGGAAATGACTCGGGATGCCTCGAGAGCTCCGCGGTGGTCGTCGGAAAAGTTTAATCCTCCTCTTTGTCCCGTACACTGCGGTGTCTTTGTCAAGCACGAGTACCATTTTGCGGTCGAGCGGCCCGACTTTGCGGACGCATCTTGGAGCATCGCTGCCGAGTCTGGCACGAACCCGTGCAGACGCTACTGCGAGTGCGTGTGTGAAATTTGGTTTGATCTCTTGCCCCGCGCTGCCGCGCCGGTGCCAGCGAGCCAAGGCCCTTCAAAGTTTTCACTGTTTTTGTTTTGTTTGCTTTCACGGTTGATCGTCTTCCGAATGGGCCGTCGGCTACCGCCCGTCACCCGCCGTGTGTTCTTTGCCCCAAGGGATGAGAGAAATCAAGAAATTCGGTGCATTAATGACTTTCGTTTAGTCGCTGCTCGGCTGCCGTGTATACCATTCTGGTCATTTAATTGCTGCGGCTGCGATCGCGAAGCCGCGTCTTGCGAAAACGGCTGGGAAGCGATACGAACGGCACGCTCGTCTCCGCCTCGTTGCGCGCTCGCTTGCGTTCCTCGGCGGGGGTCGCCGTCGCAGTGGTGGCCTCAGAGCAGCACGCAGTTTGGATCCGTTTTAACTCGCCCCTAGCATTTCCTCCAAGTGTTTACTTTTGGTTTCTTCTCGTTTTTCACCGACGGTGCAGCAGTGTTTGCTTTCTTCGTCGTGGTCTTAGCGCAAGCCCGCGTTGTTTAGGACAAGTGTTGGTTTCCATTGTGCGATTAAACCATGGTCGCCAAGCTTTTCCTCCATTGTTTTTCTTGTTTTCTTTCTCTCCCGTTTTATCTTGTGAAGCATATGAGGTATGGGAAAAAAAAAAAAGAAATTGAATGTGCGCGGCGCTATTATTTTATTGCAATATTCTGCCTAAGACTATTAATTATAGCCAGCCCTGGAAAAAAAATTGCGAAATTTGAAGCGGAGTTCTGCGTTGTAAGAATTCCCTCTCCTGGAAGCAAGTTTGGCGTGTCTTGTTTCTGACTTGCAACTTGATATTGCTGCAATGTTTACTTATACGCACTTGCGCGATAAAAGGCAACAAGAGAAAGCTGAGGTTGATTGTTGGTCGGTTTCCTGTAAATGTGGGGTTGGTTTCCTACAAATGTGGCTCATACCCACTATAAGGGGTTGGCAAGGGATCAGATGGGATTTAAAGAGATAATTAGTGAAGTCTAAAAAAAAAAATAACTCGAGAAATTTTCAGATCACGTGAAAAATATATGAACATGATATTTAAGTAAAAACGTGATATGTTCTGTGAATTTAGCAAAGAAATAAGCTTGAATCAAACAAATTTCGTAACTGTCGTGCGGACACCCCTATGACAATCTACCTTAGAGGAGGCATCCAAAGATAAGATATTAAGAATCGACAGATTCATTCTAATGTGGTGGAATGAACCTTCTAAAATAAATTTGCTCAATGGTGAATTGATATCAGAAAGTAGAGCAATGGGCAGCTTAGGATGGAAATCATGTGAATGCTCATCATTTGAGGTTAAGTGGCGTTTTGGCCTTTTGGCTCGAGATACAATGTCATGTGCTCAGATGCTCTTTTAAATAACCACTGTAAATGGTCAAGGGTTGCATTTGAGAGAGTGGTATGTACAGCTCATGCAGTGTCAATTATTACCCAACTGGAGTGGTAGTTCACATTTTCTTACCATCAAGGCAGCAGCTCACCTTGGAAACTGTGTACGGAGGCTGCATTTGCACTCCATGTTTTATTAAAGTTAGGTGGAAACACTACCATTATTTTTAATTCTACATTTGTGTTTGAGTAGACCCCTTCCTGGCTGTTATGGAAAACTAAGAAGAAAAAAATAGAAAGTGACCAAGTTCCAGTTAAGAGAAGTTCCTAGTAAACTTTCAAGCAGTCAAGCAGGAGCCATATTTCATAGCAATATATTTTGTATTCATCTCACCGTTTGTCATTGAGTCATGTTGCTGCAACTACTGTTATATCTCTGACATCAGCCTCTCAGCACAGCACCTGATAAGAACTTAAAATGAAATTGATTGTTAATAAAAAGTAGGGCATGGAGGCCTGAGAAGAAGCATGTGAGGAACTGCAAAATTAGGATTTCACAAATGGTGCCGATTTTAGCTTCAGCATTTAAAAGAAAGTAGCAATAGGATATTTTTTCTGCTGCTCATTGTGCACATGCTGTTGTGTTCTATTTTGGTTATTTAGTAACTTCATTATACTTGGTTCCAGATGTCTTTTTTGAAAAGTATGCATAATAACAATTGCATTTGACATATCTGAAATCCTGGCTGCATTCCTTGGTTTAGTTCAGCTGATGCTTTTAAATAGATAGCTTGCGACCAGGACCAGAAACACAGAATAAACAAGTTTTTTTTTTTTTTTTTTTTTTTAATATAATGCATTGTCTTCGGTTGTTGTATGTCATAAATTTACACCAAACTGTGCTGGTATACTTTGTGGATATATAAACTGAATAACATTTGTGGAATATATTGTAATGGTAACACAATATAAACTTCGCTGTAAAATAAAAGATGCATTGTATTTCTTCCATCTTCAAGTAGTGTGAAGGAGTAAAAAAATATGTTACTGATTCACTGGATTATGACTAAAGTTTCTGAGCAGGATCTCCTAATGTGCTTGCATTTGTGTAGCTTTAACTATTTGAGTCCTGAATTTTTGAAGTACAGATATTTTTCTTTACATATTTAGTATAGAAAATCTCTCGGGAACACAATAAAAAAAATTTAGTTTTATATTTTACAGCAAAGTTACAGTTATGGCATCAAATGGCACCGCCATGGCCCAAGAAGGTTGTTGACACACATTATATATAATTTGAAACTCTGATAGAGGTGTTTGTAGTATTGAAAAATATATAAAGAATGCTAAAAACGAAAGAAGCCAATCGTAGATGCCGAAACTGCCTGTTCGCCATTGCACTGCCTGCTGAATGCATCGTATGTGAGCGGAGTTGCTTGAAGGGATCTTCAGCTTCTTTTTAATCAAGAGTATAGGTTGTGCTCTCAGTTCACTGAGTCATCTTTGTCGTTATTGATGATTGATCATTGCACCTGGATGTCTTATGGCATTGTTTAAAAAAAAATTAACAAACGGCTGTCCTGAATGTGTTGTTAGAGCTAAATACAGCAAAAACCTGTGTGACGGTTGTAAGAATCACTACTGAAAACGTATGGAAGGAAACAAAGTGAAAGCAGTCTTGCTTTTACAGCCAGTGAGCAAGTGGCTTAAAATTCACACATTGTTGAATGGGTTTAACATATCTACTAGTTTTGCTTTTCGTGATTTCTTTTTCGGTACAACACAGCATTCCTTGCCACATTCGACCCACCTTCTCGTAATTGCATCAGAACTGGGCTTCGCATTGAAAGCATAAGTCTTCCTATTTATTTCGTTTCTTTAATTTTGTTGCAGCCTTTTCTTTCCTCATGTCAATTGATGCCTCCATGCCCAAAAGCTTTAAGTATGTGCAGCAGATTAATGGATGCTGCAAGATGGCATAGCTTGTAAAAATTGCATCATGGCAGCAAATGTCCTTTCGGTAAAATCTGTCTGGGCTCTATCCAACAACAGTGCCTGCAACTGCATGCTATATCGTACATGATACAGCAATAAATGCTTGCATCAGACTTGGCCAAAGGTTTGCTGTATTGAATACATTGTAGTAGACAAAGAGCAAAAACTTACCCTGAAAAATCTTTTGCATTGCTATCAGGTGTCACATTGTAAAAGTAAGTTGTTTATATAAGGAATCTTTTGTGATGTGGAATATGTGAAAATTTTTGTGATCAAGTTCGCTGCGTGGGAGCAAATGCAAAAACACCTGTGTACTGTGCATTGGGTGCGCGTTAAAGAACCCCAGGTGGTCATAGGTAATCCAGAGTTCTTCCAGAGAAATTGTGGCTGTTTTGGCTCGTAAAATGCAGAATTTAATTAATTTAAATAATTTTGCAAAAGAAAGAAAAAATGCCAATCTGAGCTACTGGTCAAAGACAGTGAAGCTGTATAAGTAGGGTTTTTCGTTTTTGGTTTTTATATTTTTTAAAGTTCGGGGGGTAAAAATTGAGTGCTATTTTTCAAGCTGATAATCAGGAAGAAATCGGGGTCTTTGTGGAATAATTCCGAAATTAATTTTTTTTTTCAGGTTAAATCTACAAATGTACTGAATAATACATTGCACAATATCATGAGGTCTTTAACACTCACACGTTAAAACTAGAGATACGTTTCAAGCTGGTAATTGGGGGACATCAGGGCCAGGGTTTTCTAGCAAATACTCCGAAGTTCGGCGTTTGTTCAGAAATTAATAAGTGGTAATGACAGTAAAGAGCATTGATAATGTCTAGGAAGTTAAACATTTTATTCATGAAAAGCTAGTCATCGATTTTTTACACATCCTTGTTAACATACATTATCATCTGCCTGCGCAACATGTCGGTCTCCATCCGAGACCTGTTCGATCTTTGAATGTATCTTAGCTGACAGAAAGTTCTCTCGACATCACAGCTTCCATTAGTTAGGATCAACAATGTCAGTACTATTGAAGAGGAGCTTATTGTCGCTTTTCTTCAGCCGGCCCCCGTAGAATGTCACGGTGAGGATAGGTCACTGGAGTTCACTCGAGGTCAATAGGATCTAACTTCATTGTCCTGAGGCAGGGTAGCTAGCGCGTGTGCACTGTGAACTCTGTGCAGCGTTAAAAGAAAAAAAGAAGGAAAAACAAAACAAAAGGTCGGGTATGTGGTTTTCGAATTCGGGGAGAAATCGGGTTTGACCCGATTCTCCTGAAACATGTTCGGGTTGTAAAAATCTGGTAAAATCGGGTTTTACCCAAAAACTAATAACTCTGTATATAAGCAAGTTTCGAATTACTAGAGATCTGCTTGCTGGCTGCTGTTAGTGTTGGTTCATCACCAATGTCCTGGCCATACTCGTACGGCAGCTTCAGGGCTCCGCACAGGCTGCGGTGCTGAACGCGTTGTCAGTCTTCACCGCTGTAGCGATACAATCTCCTAGCTGACCTCCAACGTGATGCCAGTAAAATGCACCATAAGAAACAAATATTATGGATTACCAGCTAAAAAGAAACCTGCGAAGAAGTTGTCTATTCGAGTAACGTGTACACAAGATAAATTTTATTTTATAATTGTTGAAAATTACGTTTCAAAGTAGAAATTAGATTGTGTTACTGGCTGATACCAAGCATGTTGGCCTTAACCGCACGATAACAGCTGCGAAGCTTCCCTTAACATCTTCACTGTAAAACTTGGTAGCAGAAGGAAGTGTAGAGTGTAAAAAAAGTGCACTAGTAGACAGATCACTGTTTTCCATCAGCATGTTTTTCGTCACCATTGCGGCCGCTTGAACTAGACATATATTGATTCTTTGGTACCCCAGCACAAGCTCATGTTGCTATCAGTGTCTAAGGATTGTTTTTCTGTTGCAATGAGCCGCACTGTATTTTAAAGTGCCATCGTACTGATCGGCTGTCCTTTCCAAAGAGCTTTGCTCCTGCTAAAAGGTCACCTCCCTTGTGGTGCACAAAGAAGCCTCAAGTGCATCTCCAAATACCAGGGATTACAAAAAAGGTCCAGATGTCATCAACTGTTCTAAAGCAGCTTACTTTCTAGCTTTTGCACCATGTATATGTGGACCATGTTAATGTTTATGCGGACAGTTTGCTGACTTCTACCAATTCCACAGCCACTGTTGTTTTGTCTCGTCTGCACCCAGCCAAAGTTTTGACATCACATATGACGATGTCCACAGGATCAGAACTTGTCGCCCTTCTTGCCGCTGTTAAGTCTGCTGAACAGGGATCACCATAAAATGAGCAGTGTTCAGTGATTTCTAAAGCCACCCTTTAAAGCCTGCAAACAGCACTGCGTCATGAGAATTATGAGCATCTGATTTCAAACATAGTAGAAATCTACTATCACACTGTCGAAAAAGGATGCAATATGATATTTCAGTGGCTGCCTGGTCATTGCTGCATTTTCAGCAACTGCTTTGCTGATGAAGTTGTCCGATCCAGTGATAACACACAGTCCATGCTCAGCCATTTATCAAGAACGAACACTGCTAAGGAACTTTGCCATATTGTTTGCAACCTCACGCTGGCCCTTTAGAAGACTCGGAATTTGAACCATTGTTTGTTCATGCTTGATAGATCACTGCAGCTGCGATTATCATCAGTCCTCTCCCAATGCGACACGATTCTGCTGTGCAGCCTATGACTGAGTCACAGCCTATGACTGGAGTGCGAATTCGCAAATTCGCACTCATTCCTCATTGCGATGGCAGACTCCCCCAGATGCGACCGCTGCAACTGAGAAGAGACTTTGAGCATATCTTTGCCGTTGCACCAGCTTCAACGTCAGTCTCTTCAGAGCAGGTTGAATGAACTGTATGGTCTAACCTGTGCTTGCTTGTTTGGGGCAGTTGCAGTCCATAAGAAGTTTTGTGCTCGATTTTTCATAAGTGGTAGCAAGCTTACAAGGTAAATCGAAGGTATGGTATTTCATCTTAGCCTTTGTGGGTTGCTTTGGCAGCATATAAAGCTTTCAGCGAGATACTTTTATTTTTAATTTTTTTACTTCGTTGCAGCTCTTCTGAAATTAAACTCCTTGAAGGTGTAATTTTTTTGAATAAATATAAAAACCACATGTCCTTCTGGGTGCATAGAAAACAACACGCATCCTAACATACTTGCATCCCTGCTAACCTAACAATACCTGATAAACTAAAGACACCAGTTATGGCACCTTCCAAGATGTATACCGATTTAAAGCATTTTGGTAACTAATTATGATGTGATTGTTTAAAGGACGGCTTTCCTATGTATAGATGTGATGGGTGAATTTGGTACTGAAATGATTCACTTTTCTGTAATACGTGCAGGTGACATTTGCGGATGTTCTTTAGAAACCTGCAATGTGTTGCATGGACACCGATTGTGTTATCTAAAAAAAAAATTGCTTTGGGCTATCGACAGCACGTCAGACTTTATGATTTTGTGCCAGGGATAATTTTTTTACATACCAACATCGAACATTGCTGAAGGTTTACAGAAAGATCGCTTTAAGCTAGACAAGCATAGCAAAGAGGTTAGGTCTAGTGTGTTTAGCCATGACGAACACCTTCTCATTGGAAATTTGCAGCCGCTTGCATACGGGGTCAGCTCTGCTTAGGCTTCTAATTGAGCCCATAGGTGCTGCAAGTTATGCATTTTTAACATGATTCTCTTATGCAAAATTAGCATATGCTTACTATGCTTACTGTATTGCTTGGTTGCTTGCTTGCATGCATTCTTAATGTAAACTCACACCAAATACCTAAAGTGGCCATTGCACAATTTTCTTTTTTTTCTTTTGTCATACAGTTTTCAAGAGTCTTGCTGGTGTGGCTTCTCAAACACTTGCTTTGGTTAACCAGCATATTAACGGAACTTCATGGAACTGTCCACTAGTGGGGAAATGCCGCCAAGTTTCTGTTTTCTTAAAAGTAAGCATTAAATAATGCACAAACAGCAGATTAAAAGTCTGCTACTGTTTGCATGACTATCGTTAGTTTCCTTTGTATTATTATTATTGTTTCATACTTTTCACATTTATTTGAAGTCAAGAAAGAGCAAGGTGTTTTATTGTGATCCCTAATATGGTTTCTTGGAAGTAATTTATAACCGTCATCATTCAAAGCAATATACCAAGGGAGAGTGCAAGAGGAGCAAACAAAAATCTGGATTTCCAAGGCTGTCAGCTTAATAGTCACAAAGTGAGCGAGGGTAGTCTGCTGAAGGATTGGATTAGCTCCCCGCATGTAATGTAAGGCAAGATGCGCCCATCAACGTGGCCTTTGGATGTTTTTATTCTTTTCTCTTGGGTTGTTGCTTTGCTTTGTTATTTATCAGCCATATGCGACATCGTTTTCCACTTCACGCATGTCTCATACCAAATGACTATTCGTGCATATCACATATGGGGCGTGCCATTTTAGAAAATATAATTGTGCATCTCTTTGCTGGCAGGAGTGTGTAAACATGTTTTGCACAAGTAGTCGCATATTACCTTCTTTCGTGTGGTATTTTTACGATACTAGAACACAGCACCAAAAATGTATTTGTATTGAATATTGAATATTCATGTATAAAAATATCTATCTTTAGTATCGCTCTGTTTGCACATTCACACCAATAGCACAAGGGTCTCAGCTAATGCGACAGAACTTCATTATGCTGGGGCGTGCAGAGAGAAACCAATTGAGGGGTTATTGAAATGTGATCATTTGAGACCGGATTTTAGGCAAATGCCTTTTTTGTTCCTTGCGCTCCTATCGCCCCACTTTGATATATGAGCATGAATTAGAGGTTAAGAATGGCTTTTATAGTGTTTTTATAGTGCCTATAAATGCCTATTTTCAATATCGGCGCCTAAATGAACACTATTTAGCCTCAAGTTTCGCTTTGGAGTGCAGTTAGAGACCGTTGTCCACGTTACCGGGCAACATTGACTGTTCGTAACTCTATGGGGTTCAACCTAGTCCTTTAGTTCAACCAACTCCCGGAAAACAACTGCTGGAAGCATTGAAATGGGACGCGCCGGCCAGCATACGCCGCCGCGCTGACATTGCGCGAGCGGTTGGCGAATGCGAAACCGTGGAGAGCCGTCAGGGGAAAGGAGAGTGAAGAGCAAAAGAAGAAAGAAAAATGTGATGTGCACGCGGCTTTTGTTTTGCTTGTAATTTACTTTTTAAGGTGTTCACCGCCGTCGGGCGCTCCTTTTCAGCGTACGAGATCATTTTCAGTGACAAGAGGCACAATTTTGAATCCAAAAATCTGGAGATTGTGGTAGTTTGCTATTGTTTCCACAATCTTCACAGTGATTCTTAGACTACGTTCTGCAGGCTCTCCAAACATATTTCTTCAAACATGTGCACTTCAAATGGGTGGAAGTGTATTTGGCAGTGTTGGGACGTCTGGCCTGTACAATTCGGATAATGTCCTTGTATAGAGAAAATTGCGAAGAGTTGTACTTAACAGTCCTCATGTAAGAACATGCTAATTTCTTTATAAATCGTAGTCTCTCTCGCATTTGTTATTTGTATGTTTTTGTTGTGTCTTAATTTAATTGCATCAGGCAGAAATAAAGTATCGGTTTTTTTAATCAGTATTCCCAGCTTTCAAGTATTCTTCTTCATGCCTGTTTCACTATATGCGACGCTCGAGTACAGTGGCCATTGAACATGAATATGAGCAGTGTGCTTATTGAATGAAGCCAATTGATTGTCATTAGTCCAGCAGTTTTATGGGACAATTGCACGGCTATGTTCAACTGTTGGCGCCTTTGTGCCATCATAGACAATAACATTTCTTGTTTTCCTATCATAGATATAGGCCGCGCACGTCTTCGTTTGAAGTTATTTGCATTTATGTAAAAATTTATTGTGCCTATATTTACGACGTTGGAGGCCTAAAACGTTTTGCCTGCCTGTTTTTGGCGCCTAAAACGCGCTTTTTTAATGCCTAGAGATCCGGCCTCTAGTGAACATTTGTCAGGGATTTAACTTCTTTATTTTGATTATACCACCCGACCAGTTACATATGCAGTGCAAAAATAAAGTAAAACGTCCTTATTTTGTGTTGTAGAAAAAATAACTTACTGTGCTTATTCACACAACGTACTCGCCTCAGCCAGCAGATGGCTACATTATATGGGTCATTCTTGTTTGTGTATTGAATTGTCTGTCATATTGTATCAAGTGTCTTGAATTCATAATTGTCTTTTTTTATTTGAGAGGTATTATATTATAGTATTATATTATATATTATATGCTGTGGGAAAATGCCTCGGTTCTGAGGTCCACGGCCACATCGCCAGTCCTGGCCAGCCGCGCCCAAGGACGCCTAGCCGCAACTCGCACGTCCGTCCTCTCCTTTGTCCACGGTTGGCTCCTATCCACTATTCACGTCAGCGTTCCCACACTGCCCCTCCTTCTGCAAGAGCGTTGACGGCACTGGCCCACGGTGGTGAAATCCGGCGGCACGGACGACGAGAGATGCTGAGTCGCCATGGGCGACGACGCTACGCCGTGCTCGTTGAGCACCTCCACGATCACTACGAAAGACACACACACATCGCTGCTCCGTGTTGCAAAATCACTAGCTCACTCTGCCATGTCGTCACACAAAGCACATCGCAAGGCACAAAACGAGGAGAAGCGGCGAGTCGGCAGTGGGCTGGTGTAGTTGGTCGTCGGCACAACAGGTGCAAGCATTCGCTAGCGCCATTCCTTCCACCATGGCCAGTGCTTTACCGCAGCTGCGCTGCGAAGGCGTTGACGGCACTGGCCCATGGTGGCTGGCAGCGACGGCATGACACTCCTACCGGCGGGCGCACCTTGGAGACTGATAATGCACCGAACGAGGATTGGCGGAGCCGTCAAGGCGGAGTCACCGAGGTCTTCCAGGAACCCGCAGGCCCTAAACCTGACTGGCTTCCATGACGGACTCCTCGTGAAGATTGAGCAGACCAGGTGGTGCAGCGTCGGAGTTGCGGTCTTGCAGGAACCGAAGGCCCTAAACCATGTTGAGGTCTTGCAGGAACCGAAAGGCCCTAAACCATCCCCTGGCGCACACCTGGTCTAGTGTTCTTCTCCAACCTCGTTCTGACGAGTGTACACAGCAGGTCACCGGTGCCCGCTCAATGCCTTGCCACCAGAGACCACACCACACCGCAGCAGAGAACCACGCACCGAAGGACGGAGCCGCTCTTGAGGTGGTGTTGGACTGATCGCGCGCATGATGTCACCAGCGCTGGCAATGCCCTTCTCGAACGGCGGTGCTGGGAGCTGCAGCAGCACGTAGAAGACCACGCCACCACCAGGACCCACGCCAGGCTCGATGACAGCGACGGAGGAGGAACCGGCAGAATCGCACGTCATCGAACGCTAGAGGTGCAGCTCGCACCGCAGAAATGGTCACGCGCCATGGCTGGGTTGGAGTCTCTACTAGCCGTGGAATGGGTACCTCCAGCCTTCCCCACGACCATGATCCGTCCCTGCACGCAGCCGGGGCCCCACGTTACAGGCGCCAATGTGGGAAAAACGCCTCGGTCCCGCGTTCCACGCCAGCAGCTCCAGTCTCAGCTGGCCGTGCCCAAGGGCGCCCAGCCGCAGCTCGCGCGTCAGTCATTTTCCTCGTGGATCCACAGTTGGCTCTTACGCCACTATTCACGTCAGCGTTCCCACAATGCAGAAGATGCGGAAGATGAAGGTAATGTTGAATCCACGCAAGGGAACAAGGATTCATGATCACCAGTTAGCCTCTGGAGTCTGTGCAGGAGTATGTTTTTCTAGGCCAATTACTCACAGGTGACCCTAGTCATCAGAAGGAAACTAACAGAAGAATAAAAATGGGTTGGAGTGCATGTGGCAGGCTTTACCAAATCCTGACTAGGAGGCTACCACTGTCATTGAAAAGAAAAAGTGTACGGTCATTGCATTCTACTAGTGCTAACATATAAGTAAGAAGTGTGGAGGTTAACAAAGAAGCTTGAAAACAAGTCAAGGCGCCCGCAAAGAGCAATGGAACGCAAAATGTTTGGCGTGATGGTAAGAGACAAGAAGAGAGTGGTATGGATCAGAGAACAAATGGTGATAGCCGGTATTATAGTTGACATTAAGAGAAAAAAAAATGGAGTTGGGCAGGCCATGTGATGCGTAGGATCACATGGTGGACAATTAGAGTTACAGAATGTGTGCCAAGGGAAGGGAAGTGCTTAACTTAAGGATGGCAGAAAATTAGGTGGGGTGATGAAATGAGGAAATTTGCATGCGCAAGTTGGAATCAGCTAGCACAAGACATGGGTAATTGGAGACTGCTGGGAGAGGCCTTCATCCTGCAATGGACAAAAATATAGGCTGATGATGATATTATTTAAAGGGACACTAACAGTGTTGCTAAATATCTTTAGGCAAGTAAGGTACTCCTGTAAGACTCTATTCGCACTTATCTGGTGGGGAAAAGTGTCTTACTAGCAGTTACTAAGGCTGTATGGTTAAAGAGTGAACTGGTGATATTCTCGTTTAAGTAAAAAGGTGTGGGGTTGGGCAGGTTGTGTAATGCTTAGAGAAAATAAACAATGGGCAGAGAAACACAATGGGTGTCTGACTAACAGAATGGGTGCCAAGCAAAGCGAAACATAGTGGAGGACGGCAGAGAGGGAAATAGTATGATGAAATTAGGAAAATTTCAGCCATAGGATAGAGCCAGCTGACACAAGAAGGGGGTAATTGGCGATCACTGGGAGAGGACATCATCACGTGATACAGGTTGCTGGCGATATCAATAATTTTTTAGCGAGATTTCAAGAGAACTCATGTAAGCAAATGTAGTATTTTCACATAACTTGTAAACTAACACATCGTGTTTGTCTGCTTTAGATGATCAAGCAACTACAATTTTCAAATTGTGATTAACAGGTTTGAGGCCCGAAATCAATAAATAGTGTGTTGTACTAGCAAACGAATCATGGAGCCATAAATTCAAGCTCTACTTCAGAAATTGTTGCAGCAAATGCAAGCAATTTTATTTCTGATTGGTTTAGTAGTTGCCAAATGAGAGCATTTCTGCATTTTACATGTATTGGAATAGGGACATTGGAGTTGGTACTGCGTTACAGCTTGCTCTTTATATACAGACTCTTTAGTTGCTTAAAAACGTTCTGCATAAGAATTTGGCAGCTCTTCTTTCAGTTCATACTAATTATGAATGCAGTTAGTTTTTGTCTTTTCCAGACTTTTAATGTGTACTTGTTAAACTAACAGTTATAGTTTGCAGCTGGAGCGCAAGAATGGGAAATGATTTGTTACTAATGTCAAAAAGGAAATCTCTGCAGTGAACCAGAATGTGTGCAATCTGGTCAAGCCTCTGGTGTGATCTGGTATAGCCAAAAACTAAGTGATACAAAGAGATTTGTGATTGTAGAGTTTAGTGTTTTAAATAAAGTATCATAAGATGAAAAGTTATGAATTGTTTTCAATTATCCTTGTTCATTGTGTAGTCTTATGTGTAGGGAAGCAGCATTCAAAGTTGAAAGACATTTACTCATAATAAAGCTATGAATGTTTCTGGAACAAGATATTGTAGAAAATTAAGCCTTGAAAAAAAAAATCACCGCATATCCATGAAGTGAATCATGATGAGTGGGGCGAAGCACTGGGGATCGTTATACCGTAAAATCACCCATGATATTGCCCCACTCGTGCATGTCAATGCGTGACAACGCGGTGTACAGTATATACAATGCGTTTTATTGCTCATAACGCGTATATCGTGTTGAGTTCCGGGTTGCGTTTCGATTTCATTATTACTGCTTTATGGTCGGTGAAATGCAGAGCCAGCGGTTCTTCTAGCGGATACATCCTAAAGTTTGCAAAGACGAGGTCTATGGACGTTCCCCTCCTGGTCGTGGGTTGCTTGTAGTCGTAAGAGATGCACCGTTAGAGAGCAGCTTGTTGTCGGCGTTGCCGGCGAGCCGCCGCTTCCCGCGCCCTCAAATCCGGGCCCGCTTGGCGTTTTTGCTGCCTTGCCGATGCTTCCCGCGCCCTCAACTCTGGGTCCGCTTGGCATTTTTGCTGCTTTGCCGATGCTTCCCACGCCCTCGCCGCCGGAGTAGCTTGCTGTCTGTGTAGACACTGAGCCGCAGCATGCCGCGCCTTACGTTCGTCCATGGCAGAAAGAGATTGTGTGGTCTGGAACGCGCCATACATAGCAGTGCCATCTCGTGTATAGACGTTGAGCCGCTGCATGCAACGTTTCATCCATGACAGACAGATGGCGTGGCAGTCGATGTGAGCACGGACGATGCCGGACGGACAAGGCTAGACCCTAAGGAGCTTCGCCCCTAAAATAAAATAAGGGAAATGGGTTGTTTGAATAGCTAGAAGTTTTCTCAAATAATAAGAATATTTGTGAGAAATGTCCTTCAAATAATGAATCGAATAACCACCATCTCCTAACTTCTAAAGAAAATTGAAAAGTAGCCTGGAGTTCATTTTGCAGAACAGCCTGTTTACATTAAAGAGGCCATAACACGGTCATCCAACCAGTTCACCATTGTAACTTATGGTCGGTGAAATGCAGAGCCAGCGGTTCTTCTAGCGGATACACCCTAAAGTTTGCAAAGACGAGGTCTATGGACGTTCCCCTTGTGGTCGTGGGTTGCTTGTAGAGTAGAGGGTTCAATATGGTCCACTGGGCTCGCAGCGCACATTTTAACTCGAAATTTCTTTGAAATCACTGCCTCTAAGCCACTCTATCCAACAGCACCTGCCATTTTGACTTTTACTGTGTGATGTCATGAAATGCGGGGGCCACCACTGCGTTGTCTTCTCCGAAAGAGCTCAAGACCACATCGGATGTTTTCCTCCTCCTGCCAGTGGCACTCAATGGCGAAGCAAGGGTGCCATTGTTGATTTGTGCTTGCAATTCCTTTATTCACGCAATAAAAAAAGTAGCGACAGACCACCGAGACGCACATGCAAAAGCGAAATTACGCATTGCAGCCATGACGTATTTCCAGCTCCTGCAATCGCTTCCGGTGCATGCAGTACACAAAAACATGGCCTTCGAGATCAAAGCGCTGTTTTTGGGGGTGCCATTCATTTCGTCGCCACTCAGTCTTGCTACACTGCTGTACACTTCAACTGCAATATTCAAAAAATCATGTGCGAATTTTCTACTGCACTGCATGTTCTGAAATATTGCCAGCTTGCTGTGGGATGCGTATAGTTTCACATACAATTGCAGAATTAAAGTTCAAAAAACTCAAAAATGTGGTGTCATGGCCCTCTAAGAAGTTTTAGATTAGGGGTTGCAAATGGCTCTCTTAAGCAAGAACCGAAACTCTACTTGGGTCTTGATGGGGACCTCAGCCACTTATTTACGCAAGGCAATTGCAAGCTGTTTGCATCCCCTGATCTAAATTTCTCCTATTATTTGATACATATAATGGAGTTCACAACTGGACAACCGAGTAGCTCACACATGAGAAGCAACCTAAAAGTTATCACATCTCACACATTCTATTGCAGCAATAAAACAAAGGAACATCACGTCACCAGATGTGCACAAGCTGTCGTTTAAGGAACAGGGTGAAATACTAAAGCACTGCACATCACTTTAAAGGAATGCAGATGTTGAGATTGACCAAATGAAAAATCCCTTAAATATATTGTGACGCCAAATTTGTACACTGCCAAAAAATGATCTATCCTTATTGAGTGACTGAGAAAGGAGTTCACTGCACCAAGCAGTTACTTGGGAGCCTCTGTGCAGCAAGTGCGGCTTGTGCTGCAGAATAATTTGGAACAGTTACCACTTGCGTCTTTCTCTGTACTCCAGTAAGTGTTGTTATCCCACATTTTCAAACATAAGCAAATGCTAGAAAACTTGATTAGAAAAATTGAATAAGAACGAAATAGCAAATATATTACTTGATTTGTATTTGAAATTTCAGATATTGGCATATCCATAAAAAATGATCTTCAGACTCCACACAGATGTGTCGGCTGGCAGTTAGAAAATTTTCTTTAACTTTCGAAGCAAACCTAGAAATGTAACGTCGGTCGCAACACATTTATGGATGTCTGGGGACAATTAAAATGGCAAAATATACTTTTTCAAGAAAGACACTTTTTTCAGAGTTGGCTATGTACCTTAACTCCTGGATATTTCCTTTTCCATATCTGTAGGGCATCATGTCGCTGATCTGCACAGTCTATCTTGGATGTCAAGAAATCGCATACACATATTTTTAGTACTTGACCAATTGGCAGCGACATGTGTGCTGTGGCATGCAGAGGCGGGATGCGTAGCCGGTCGAGTGGCGCCCAATGAAAGACCCTCCCCCGGGGGCCTGCTGTGCGTCGTCGGCGGTGGATGGCCAGCCGGGCGGTAGCCACCAGGGGGCCTTGACCGGGGCGGCGGCGCCCTCTGGCGGCGGCGGCTTCGATGACGACTACAACGAGTGGGAGTTGGGCATCGGGGATCTCATTATCGACCTGGACGCCGACATAG
The DNA here is from genome assembly GCF_013339745.2 of Dermacentor silvarum. Classification (NCBI taxonomy): domain Eukaryota; kingdom Metazoa; phylum Arthropoda; class Arachnida; order Ixodida; family Ixodidae; genus Dermacentor; species Dermacentor silvarum. The sequence continues at coordinate 166,624,529 of NC_051155.1, read as the reverse complement.
AGAAGAGCAACGACCCCATGGCCTCCTCCTCGGCCGCGGCCTCCCCGCCCGTCGAGCACCAGGTATGTTAACTTTGTCGATTTCAATTAATTTTGGTGATTTGTGCACCGAAGATGTACATTGACAGGTGCAGTAGTGGCAGGAATAAAGAATAATTTTGACCACATTTGGATTCTGTGATGTTCACTGAAATCTTGGTGTGCAAGTGTTTTCTACTGTCTTAATGTGGTTGTCTCAGGTGGAATCAAAGCTATGGCCTCGTGTTGAACCAGAACATCAGTGCCACTGAGCCATTGCAGTGCATAAGGCAGGTTCAGTTGGGCTGGGCTATTCAGCATTGTTCATTGTGCGTCTGCATGTGTCCACTCGGGAACACATCTTGACTTTCGAGGTCATAGTCGTTTTCTCAGTAATTTTTGCAGATACAGCCGAAATTCATTAATGGGACCATGGTGTGACTGCAAGAACAATAGAACATTTCCATGGTGTGTTATTGCATCAAGACCTTCTTTGCTATGCTCATAGTTACTCCTAGAGCATCTAAGACAATTACCAACTTTTGCTGGCAGGTGCCTTGCCATGGTTAACTTATCACATGCATTCGAGTTTTATGGTAAAAATAATAGAGCCACGGCCATAAATATGCGTTGCTCTCCACAGGGGCCTTCGGCAGAATGCTAATTGGATTAAACCATTGAAAGTGGATATAGAAATAGATGCTTGAGAGTTGGCAGATTTCACATCAATGTCTATATTTAGTCACATTGTTTGTTGTCTACGGCATTGTCAGAGCACTTGTTAAGTTTGAGGAATTTTCCGTCAGCTTATTCCCCAAACAAGCTATGCAGAGTTTATGGGCTAGCTACCCCACTCATTGCGAAACTTCTTTATCCCAGGCAACCGTGGACAAGGGTCTTAAGATGAAGATCAAGCGAAAGAACCTGGCCAAGCACGAAATAGTAAAGGCGCAAGACACTGGTGCATCCCCACCACCTTTGGCACCACTGCCAAGCACTAAGCACTCATCATCATCTGTGTCGTCCTCGTCGTCGTCATCATCATCATCCAAGAGCAGCGGCCGCAGTGGATCTCACAAGAAGAAGCGCATCGAGAACGGGGCCTCTCCCCCACGCCTCCAGTGTTCTCTGGGAGCTCCACTTCCTCCTCCCCCTCCCCCCTCTCTGTCCCCTCCTCCCGCCCCCACTGTTCCTCCATCATCCCAGGCACCCCCCACCACCTCTGCTGTCCCCCCCGCCCCCGTGGAGCAGATGGCTGCCAACGGTGTGCCATCATCACCCCCAGAAGAAAGCAGCAGCGTACCTGCTGCCTTGGCGGCCCTCCCGACACCGGAGGAAGCTGCCGCCGCTGCTGACGCAACTAAGCGAGCGACAAAGGTTTGGCTCCCACCATTTTCTCTCCCTTCTCAGGACTTTATAAGGCAGCCACAGTAACAACTTTGCCTGAGATGAGACTAAGTAGGAATGTTGCCAATTGTGTGGGGATGCTTTTGTTTGATGAGCGGCTTTAGCTGTGGCTTTTGTGGGCGCATATGGGTGGGGCGATTGCCAGTGAAGCTCGTCTTTAATGTTGCATGCAGTAGCTTTCGAGTCTTGCCTTATCAAGCCATTGCCCGAACAATTCCTGTGTTGAATGCCAATAACTTTGGCATCTGTAATTGAATTAAATTAAATTAATTGCCTGCCACTGGTATCGTGCAGGCACCATGTACGCTTTTCTTGCTCGTCTTTGGGTAATTGTGCATGTAACGTTTGATAGCGGTTTCATTTTGCCTCGGGAAGGAAGGCATAGGCAAGCCCATGGTGCTTTGCATTCTGTGCAGTGAAAACTGATATCGGAGGAGTTTCTCAATTCAGTATGGTTGGTTGATTGATCCACTGACTGGTTTTAACATCTCAAAGCATCACTATAAGCCTGGGAAGGGCACACAATGTTCTTGTCTGCTTTGCTTTCTCTGCTGCTTTGCTAGGTGTGGTTTGCAATTGTTCCTGTTTTCTTTCTTTCTTTCTTGCTTGCTCGCTTTCTGTCTTTCTTTTTTTCTTTCTTTTTACTTTTTCTGGGTTTTCTTCACTGTGTCGGCTAAAAGGCTCTTGTCTTCGTGAATGGGCAATGGTAGTTCATTGAATAGTCAAGTTAACACCAATACAACCAATTGTTGTTTACAATGTGAGTCCAATAATTGTTTGGCTGTACTTAAGTTAACAAAGCTTCTGCAGGGGTGGGACGCCTGCGCCAATTGTGCCATTTTCATACAAACGGAAATTCCTCCGCCAAACTGCTCCAAACACAGAAAATTGACCGATATTGCACCACACTGCGCAAGAACGGCTTCCGCATGTGTGCTTGGGCAGTGGCTGCAAACAGCGAGCAGATTCGTTTTTCGAAAAAGAGTGCAGCTGTTCACATTCCACACACCACGCAACGGCGCCTCCCGCACAGTTTCTCGTAATTTTTGTGCTTATAACACTGGACTTTTCGGCGCTTCAGGCAAGTGGCCGGCGCATGCGGGGCCACTCCCGGTTGTTGTCGCTCCTGTCGGAACGGGCATGGCGGCACTCTTTAGAGTGTACTAAAATACGAATGAGTGGCCTGAGCGGCGCGGCGTTCCTATAGCTGAGACGGAAAAGAAAAAAATGTTTAAGCCAGAAAAAAAAAGAAATGAAAAGTCGGCTGAAGACGCTGCGAGCGGACTAGATATTAGGGAGGCGTGTGCTGCAGCCGGTTCAGCGGGTGGGCGTCTCTGTCCCCAGGGCCGGTATAACATTAAACTGTTCCAATCTGTTTTTATGCCTAAATGGGTGAGACCTGAGCCATCTTGATTCATCATGAAGGGCTAATGGTGGACTTGGAATGAGAAGTTGCAGTTTTGCCGGAAAGGTGAAGCATCGATTGTGGTAGCAAATTAGTAGACAGCTATGTGAAGTAAGGATAGTAGTTTTATCGGCCATACTAACTTGTAAATATTCGCTTGCTAACTAAATTAACAAGCATATGGTGTCACGCACGCACAAGCAAACATGAACACATCTCGCTCGATGACCGCGGAAGCTCGCTGTCAAAACACTGGAGTGAGGAAAGGGCGCCAGCATCACCGAGTGAATTGACCTTCGTGATGCCTCTCGCTTCAGTGCGAACTAAGTGGCGAAAACGCAGCGAACACGAAGCTGTCAGCACTCGTACTCTGTCCCCATCGCAGATCCCTTTCGAGATATGGTTCGCATGGCCATGCCATATGCAGCAGCCACCTGAGTAGAACCCCCTCTCCCTCGCCTCTCCCCGGCGCCTGCGCGTGACGGAAGACGAAGACCACACTTCCTCTCCACTTTGCTCTCTGGCGCGTGTGAGATTAAGCCGCCATCGTTGGCTCATGCTCGCACGCTTTCACTCGCAAATACAGCATACGGCGCGCGGCGACAATGTTATCGCCCCTGGACTTTATATGGAACCTCACGTCATAACGACGGCAGAAATGCACCTGGAGTGTCCATATAATTGCTATCGCAATAAAAACAGATTGGAATTGTTTTACGTTATACCAGCTCAGGGTTGATGCGGCTCTCTGTGTCTGCAGTGACATATGGTGCCCTAGAAATTGTGTTACAGGGTCGTTAGGATCACATAATTTTAGAACATTTCTCGCTATCATCATGAGCGTCGGCGCGGGAATATATAGTTCGATCCTACTGCAACCAATGTTTCCGGCTTTACAGGAAAGCATGCGCCGTGCCGCCGCTCGACCCACTCTTCCATATTCTAGTACGATATAGCTACATAGTGCGCTTCTACTACGTGCTTGTTGGTTTATTCCGTGTTTCGACGTGGTTTCGAAGTGCGCTGCCATATTCCATTATTCCACCAAAATTCAGATTGGCCTGCTCCAGAGTGCTTGAAAATGCTATTTTAGCTGCTCCAAGTTGCTTCAAAATGCAATTTTGTCTGCTCCAAACTGCTCCAAAACTCAATTTGACCTGCGCCAAAAATTGCTCCAAAATGACTGGGCAGTCCCACCCTTGCTTCCGCTACTATAAAGAACCCAGAAATGTGAGGTCTGACAGTTATATAAGCTAAGCCACCAGCAAGAAGTCAAACCATATGCAAATGTAACTAATTACTATGAATACACTCCTGTACATTCAAATCGTCTGATGCACAAAACTGTGTGCACGGCATTTAGTAACAGCAAACAGAGCTCACCTCACATGCATTGAACAATGTACAATTAGCCAGATCTTTAACAATATCACCCAAGCGTTGGTTTTCCTGACGGTCAGCGCCTCATGAAGGCGAGAAGAGGTGAGGTCAGCAATAGTTCGCAATAACGCCCAATGCACATTTAGTGTGAGCATCATCTACTGTGCCGTTCACTTCAGGAGGACAGACACCCTGCCAGAGTTACCTGCTTGGTCCTGCTTACAAAAATCGGTGTGAAGCCGAACATGTGAACGAGTAAGATGTGGCATCTGCAGTGAGCTTTCCTTTTTGTATTACTGAAACTGCTCATTTACCGGAAAAGAAGAAATAAAGACGGTTATCAGCACATGTGGGGTATTGTCAGGAATACTTGTCAACGATTCGGGCTCATGGCAACAAAAGCAGGGCTTTTGTATTCCTTAAAGGAAGAGCGTAGCTGACAACGCTTGCACTGAAAAGTGTTTAATGCATGTTCACATACTATTACTGATCTTGCGGCTTCTTACCGTAATAAAACTGTAGAGATAAGGCGGTGCCAACGGCGCTACGCTTCGGCACACCGCGCATGCCTGCCCATCAACCGCGGTGGTACAAGCTTGACTACAACAATAGACGACAACCATGTCTACACTTGGAAAGCATTTATTACCATTGCAACTAACACTTTAAGTAGGCCAGCTAGCTATATTTGACATCACTGAGGGTTCCCTTGAAGAGAATAATCTGCTAGGTAAAGAGGGGCTTTTCGCTTACCGGCGGGCGGGTGCTGCGGGCTGGTACGGGCAGCTGCGGCGACTGCCACAGCATAACATGGTTGACCAACCACATGCGGGAAAACGGGAGCGGCAGGGGAGCCTTCCACACTCGCCGCTTGCTGGTGACCAAGGATGCTAGGGCAATGTTGGAGGGATTTCACGTGACACTCCTGGTGGCGCTGGTAACGCGTGCGACTCCCATGCGCAACCCGCATGAAGAAGGCTTCATCCTCTCCCTAAACCTACTTTGCGCCTGCACGACATTTGCGATGCTGTAGACCGTCTTTGGACATGGATTTTTACAAGGCGCTGACATAAACTGCGTTTGACACGCATGATTGTGTTAAATATTTAGCTGATTGTACATTATTATCACAAACGTATTTGTTTCCCACTCTGTGTTCCTGAATGCCAAGTCTGGGCAAAATGTTCAGGACATCTATAAAATGGCTATCAGAAAGACAAATACAGGAACGTGTGGGGTCTCACACATGCTCTTGGGACAAAGGAACGACCACACAGTAGTGCAAACAATCAAAAGGGCATTTATTGCACCTTTCATACACTAATGCACACTAGCCGAATTAGAACCAATAGAACATTCACATGGGCGCGCGACAAATCAAGTAAGTCCGACTCACCGCGACCAGATAGCGAGCGAATACGTTCGCCCCATGCAATGACACCATCGCCTAGTCGTTCACGTGTACGGTCACGCGAACGGTGGCGCGTTCGAACGATCCGTGTTCGTCTATACCGGTGCCCCGCTCCGAGCCACGCGAGACGTCTCGCGAAGCGTGGATCGGTGCACGCACGGGACGTTCGCGTCGCTCATCGATCCCCGCCCAAAGAGAGAGCGCCTTCGACCTTTTATTGCGATGGCAATTATATGGACACTCCAAAGCAACGCGCGCTTTCACGGGGAGTGAACGCACGGCGGAGAACAAACGCGCGTTCTGTGCCGTGCTCCCTTAAGGGCTGCAGAAGTAGGCGTCTCTTTCCTCCTTTACAATCACCATATATGTAGAGCAAACGCGCCTTCTTCTGACGCACGAAAGGCCGTGAGGGGGGGGGGGGGCAGGGAAGGGAGGCGACGTTTAGCTGCGGCACCAAGTGCCTATTTATATCAGAGGCTCCGGCAACAGTCACCACCGCCGCACGCATTTTGTGCGAACGCGGGCAAAACGCCGACGGCGTCGACAACAGTGCTGTGTGTTGCTGGTGCTGCTGCATGTTCAAGTTTGTACAGCGGATAAAACTACTATCCTTACTCCGTATAGCTCTCTACTAAGTTGCTATCGCAATTGATGCTTCGCCTTTCGGGTGAAACTGCGACAACTTTTTTCTCCCAAGTCACCCCGCCGTTCGGTGGCATTAGCATCGCGACACTCGCGCCATCTCTCGTAATGCGCCGCAACCACCACGACCGCCGCTGGCACTTAGCCACGCGGTGAAGCCGGATTACAGGAGACGCGTGAGAGTCGCGCATCCCCACATCCCCCCAACCTTAAATCACTACACATACTCCGGCGAAACATCTCACAAGGTCTATCAACGTGTGCGTTGCGAACAAAAGTTAGTACATGCGACAGTGGCGCCGCCGAGGAAATGTCCACACGTTATCCACAACATGCGAGCCGACATTGTCTCTGGGGTTCACCGCTGGCGTCCGTTGGTCACAGCATCAGCTCTGTAGATCCGATGGCACGACTCCAGCACAGGACTCCAGAAACGGCGACGCAGAAGTCGGTACGAGCAAGCGTCGCTCGCGCCGACGTGCCCTGCCGGCGAGAGCCGCTGTAGCCGTTGGTGACTGCCGGCTCTTTTCCCAGCCGCCGAGGGTAACGAGCCGGACACAGGCGGCCGCCCAAGTCGCTGCGCTGAACTGGCCACAGGCATCTGCATCGCCTGGGGTAGCGCGTTCGTAGGCCGGGGCAGCAGCGCAGACGATGTGCAGGTGACAGCAAACCAGGGGTGACTCCGCTCACGCTGTGTACACTCAACGCACTCGACAAACACTAAAGTAGTGCAAGGGAGAGGAATTCGGCACACGCATCGCCCACGTGGTACGATGTTCAATTCGGCTAGCAAAAATTTCGGGTGGCATTTCAGATGCTAAGTTCACGTGAACAAAGCTTGCTTTCTTGAGTCGAACGAGTAATTTCAATTCGTGCGAGGCTAACTAAAATGAGGGAAGCAAAGTGCGACACCTCAATACAGCGGTCCACCAGGTTGTGTCCCTCCACGTGCGACAGGCGGCTTTGTAAAGCCTTAGGCCTAATGCGTCGCTACTTTGAGAACAACCGGCATCCCCCCCCCCCCCCCCCCCAAAAAAAAAAACACCCAAAATGGGCACAAGAACAGGCAGCTGTGAGGAGACGTTAGCTCTGTGAGGTGGTCCTACCCCGCTCGGTGCACACAGCATCCGAGTTGACGGCGCCCACCGTCCCAGACGGTGTCGGAGTGCCCGGTGCCAGGCCGCAATACCAGTCAGCCTGTAGTGGCACCCGTGGCCCGCGGCCATCCGGCTCCCTGAGCCGCGACTTCCGAAGTCAAAGAGATAGAAGAAGCTATTTACATAAGAAATTCGGACCACCCACGAGGCTTCCGTACTCACTCGCTTCAGGCTTGCCAATGCTCCGCGGGCGCTAGGCCTCGCTCTCCCAGGATGCAGACCACGTGGCTCTCGTACCGACGAGTGTACTTCAAAACACTCGCGAAAAGGCTTAGCATGTTGAAAAGTTCAAACACGCTACAGCAACCGTCGCCTCGCTCAAGAAAGCACACCGCCGACACTAGCTATCAAAATCCACGCTAGGACTACGCTTCGGTTAAAACATCTCGAACCGAGCAAAACTGTAAAATTATCGTCCGATGACCCAAGAGCCCCACGTTGGGCAGCCAGATGTGGGATCTCACACATGCTCTTGGGACAAAGGAACGACAACACAGTAGTGCAAACAATCAAAAGGGCATTTATTGCACCTTTCATACACTAATGCACACTAGCCGAATTAGAACCAATAGAACATTCACATGGGCGCGCGACAAATCAAGTAAGTCCGACTCACCGCGACCAGATAGCGAGCGAATACGTTCGCCCCATGCAATGACACCATCGCCTAGTCGTTCACGTGTACGGTCACGCGAACGGTGGCGCGTTCGAACGATCCGTGTTCGTCCATACCGGTGCCCCGCTCCGAGCCACGCGAGACGTCTCGCGAAGCGTGGATCAGTGCACGCGCGGGACGTCCGCGTCACTAATCGATCCCCACCCAAAGACCTTCGACCTTCGGCCTTCGACCTTTTTCTCTCAAGTCACCCCGCCGTTCGGTGGCGTTAGCATCGCGACACTCGTGCGATCTCTCGCAATGCGCCGCAACCACCACGACCGCCGCTGGCACTTAGCCACGCGGTGAAGCCGGATTACAGGAGACGCGTGAGAGTCGCGCATCCCCACAAACGAGACTAGACAAGATAGGCTTGATCTCAAAACTGACTTTATACAGCAAGAGATTGACCCAAAGAAAGGTTTTTCGCATTGCTGTTTTGCTTTACAGCCAGTTGCGGGTTGGCGCTTGTTCCATCTGGTCTTCCTCTTGTCCGTGTCCTTGTTTACATGAGCCATTTTAGAAGCACTGCACCAACTAGCCCAACATCTTGCTCTACTTGTTTATGTGTATGTTTGCATTGAGGCACGAGTTTCACAATTTTTTGTCTAACGAATATTGTTGCTTTTGGAATGAATATCGAATAAACTGAATGCCGTTGTGAATGCAACTAAATTAAATTGAAGTTTGACTATCTAGAGGAGTCCTGCTGATAAGCCTTTCCGGTGCACACACGAAGTCATCTGAAAAATGGAAAGGATTTCAAGCGGTTGAAGGAACAGGCAAGCCACCTTCTGAGTGAGATTACGTGTTTTCTATTGTTTTGGTGTGTATTTGGCTTGAATTGACAACATTGTGGTCTGATTAAGCTTATCATGGCCCCTTGAGTGGTAGGGGTACTTTCGGAGCAATGCCCTGACACAACGCCGTACATATGCTGCAGGTGGAGTGCCCAGGCAGTCCTGCAAAGGTTGTGGCGGCAAGTACCAGTGTAGAGCGGAAGGACAGTGGCGTGCTGTGCACGTCAGTGGGAACCATCACCGAGCCCGATTGTCTAGGGCCCTGTGAGCCCGGAACCAGTGTCACTCTTGAAGGCATTGTCTGGCAGGAGACGGAAGGCGGTGAGATGCACCCCCTTGTACTGTAACCTTACCTGCCTGTGTCTTCTATTTCATGAGAGATGTAATATATTTTATTATGGAGGTAGCTGTTTAGAGCACCTTATTCAGTTTCCATGACCTCTGTCTCGGGTAGAATCATTGTGTTTGTCATCTCTGCTGAAGTCATCAGAAAGTGAAACTTACATTGGACCTCACCCAGGATTCAGTCCTGGGGGTGCAGCATCATCGTGCCATTCTTGTGCTGTCATCATCATGCCATATTACTTTCGTCTGCTGAGAGGATAAGTTTGGTTTTAGAATTTGGTCCTCTCAATGTTGGGCCTGATTAGCCACAGATGACAGCATTAGCTCCACTGAAATTACCTTTGTATTTTGATAACCTTGAGATTTTGGTTGATGCAGGTGTGCTGGTGGTGAACGTGACATGGCGAGGCAAGACATACGTGGGCACCCTGCTGGACTGCACAAGGCACGACTGGGCCCCTCCACGGTTTTGTGAGTCTCCCACTAGCGACTTGGATGCTAAGGGTGGCCTCCCCAAGGGGGGACGTCCAAAGAGGGCTCGGGGTGATGCCGAAGCGTCGGCCCGCGCAGCTCCTGTCCAGGGAAAGCTTCGCAACGGGAAAGGGCGCCGATTTGCAGTCCCCTGCAGTCCAGCCAAGAATGAGGGTCGCCGCCGGAGCAAGCCACCAGAGCTGGAGCTTAGTCCTCCCGACAAGAAGAGGGCCCGGGCGCGTAGTACACCCACTCCTGAGGCTCCCTGCTCCCCGGCCCTCATCCTGTGCCCGGAGCCCAACTGCGGCAAGAAGTACAAACACATCAACGGCCTGCGCTACCACCAGAGTCATGCGCATGGTTGTGGGGATGCAAAGGGGGGTGAGGAGGAGACTTCTGATGGTGGAGAGGAAGGCAGCCGGCCCCCCAGTCCCGATTTGGCACCTCCGGCTGAGGAGGCCCCTCCGACGCCTGCACCGGTGCAGGTGCCACCACCAGCACCAGCACCAGTGGCAGCAGCAGCATTGTCAACAACACCAGTGTCAGCGACACCCTCCCCCGCACCCCCCATGCCCCCCACTTCCCCTGTGTCTGTCACTGTCAGCATCCCCACATCGCAAGTGTTTTCATTTGTGCCAGCGAGTGCACCACGAGCTTCCACTCCCCCGCACCCATCTGTTGTGTGTGGTCCTGCAACCCCGTGTTCTCCCGAGTCACCCCATGCAAATGTTGCACCCTCGAGTCCAGCAAAGGTGCTCACAGCAACTGTGGAGACTCCTCCTCTGCAGTCTGACCCCAACCGACCCCACAAGAGACCTCACAAAAAAAGCAAGAGCCGCAAGCCGGAAGGCAATGGCTCAGTGGTTATGCAGGATGAGGTAGGGCCTGAAGGTGCACCGCCTTCCCTCACGGAGTCTGGACCCCCACAAGAGCAGGCCCCACCTCACCTGGAGGAGAGTGTTCAAAGTCCAGCATATTCGGACATATCCGATGATGCTGCTCCTCTATTAGAAGCAGCAAAGGATAAAGAGCCTCCCCGCACATCCTCCGAACTGTATGGTGTGTACCCTTACTTTGGGCAGCCCCCATACCTTCTTCCTGGGGTGCAGGCACCTGAGGGAAAGCCTGTGTCCATAGCTGGACCAGGATCTTCAGTTGAAGAAGACTCAAAGAAGGATGTCAGCAGTCGGGACAAAGCAACCAAGGAAGCTGGCACTTCCCGTCCCCAGGAAGGGAAGAAGCCAGACACAGACTATCCTCAGTTTCCCCCTTATTCCCTGTGTGCTGCTAGCCCCTTTGTGCAAGGGGCTCCAGGATTTTCTTATGACCCATACCGTGTACATTTAGTGGATCCACCCTTCAAGGAAGACAAGGGTGCTGCTGCTTCCCTCAAAGAACCCACTGTAGATAAGGCCCCGCCACCCGAGAAGGCTCCCCCTCCTCCAAGACCATCAATGACACCTCGCCGGCCATCTCCTGAGCCACCGCCTGCGTTGACCAAGGACCTTGAATGCAAGGAGGAACCCAAGGCGGAGACCAAGTTTGGTCCCTATGATTCGCTGTATGAGCGGCGGTTATTTTATCTTCCCCCTGAGCAGGCAGCGCCCCCTCCTGCCCCTCCTGCAGAAATTGTGCCCAAGGAAGTTGTGCATCCTCCTAAGAGCGTGACACACAAACCACCACGCACGCCCAAGGAACATAAGGAGAAGGAAACGGGTGGCCAGAAGCCCACCATGGAGACAACGGGCCCGCCACCACCTGCCAACTATGCCTATCTGCACCCAGGCTACCTACCATCGCACTTCACGCCACACATGGCCTTTGAGCCGGTGTACCGGAGCCTGTCTACACCGTATGGAGCGTCTCCCTACCTGCGCTTCCATGTCCCTCCCCCCGAGGTACCCCCACAGGCGCCGGGACCACCCGTAGCACCGCCACAGGGACCGCCAAAGGCACTAGACCTGCTGCACCAAGTGTCCCAGCACTATGGGTGAGTCATGCCCAGACATCTGCACTGCTGCTCATCACCTGAGCATGCTACGTGTTTCCATGATATCAGCCACGTTTGTAATATACTGTGCTTTATTTATTTATTTGGTTTACTTTAAGAATATTTGTTTTCGTTTTTAGAGTAATCTTGAACGTGCAATGAATTCCACCTATTCAGAGGGCTTATTGCAAGAGACGGACATTACTTGCGAAATAAATCACAATATCCAGGTAGCTATAATTCAAAAGAATGACTAATTAACTTGCTAAATGTTTACTTTGTTACATGTTGAAATGATAAAATTGAGCAGTAGTGAAGTCTTGAAAGTGCAATGAATTCCATCTATTCAGAGGGCTTATTGCAAGAGACGGACATTACTTGCGCAATAAATCACAATATCCTGCTTAGCAGAAATTCTAATAGTAGCAGCAGTTCTGACCTCCCTGCCGTTCCTCTCCTTGCTTTTTCTCTCTCTCTTTTCTGCACCTTCAAAATGTGTTGCAATATATATTGGCATTTCTGTTAACAGTTTTACAAGAGCCTCCCTCTAACAGTTCGGAATAATAACTGCAACGCCAATGCATATTTTAATATATTTTGGGGACACGTCTCAAAAGTGATGCTAGTATCGGGATTTCTGCTAGGCATATATGGTTTCACTACATCTCACTTTCATTCTTGCAGTTTCGACAAGTGAATAATTAGAAAAGGTTATTATTGTATATTTTTAATTAGCTACATCACCATTTCACTTTGTCAAAAAGTAACAGTCACCTCTTATAAAATCCAGTTGAACAGACAAAATTGCTTTATCTTTCATAGGTGATCTTGAAAAAAATTAGTTTCAACTAAAAAAAGAAAAGAAACGGGAACGAAACACACAGGCAGATACCGCTCTCAGTGACATAAAAATATCACGTGATACGATACGTGTGCATGTGCAATCCACTCTTTTAAAATTTGTGTGATTGCTGCATTGACACGAAATTGGTTGCTGTTTTACAGACAGTGTACAACACAGATACATTTTATTGCTTCTTTTATGCTAAAAAAAAAGAGAGAGAGAGAAGAAAAAGAGCGGGCTCCGTGAATTTTATTGCTGTAACAGCACACAGTGGCCATGCATTCTGTTTTGTAATGGTATGGCATGTTCTAGTATCTCCAAAACTCGAGGTTACACGTCCTCTAACACTAGGTGCACGGAAAGACAGTGCGTGTGAGGCCACCAGCCATGTCGGCACGCCCAACCTTCACACCTGTCACAGATTACCATGGGCGTGACACCATGCTTGTTAATTTAGTTAGTAAGTGAATGTTTGCAATGTTCTGTGTTTGCAGTTTGCTCAGGACCAGTCATTTGGCATTTGCCAGCTTGTTTTCAAGGCACTTGTATAAATGTCCAGGTAGGCGCCCGCGCGGTAATTCATTTGAGCGCCAGCAGCCAAAATGTGTTATCCCTCATACCATGTCAGTGGCAGATGGTGCCACCATGTGTTCTCACACCCAATATGAACTCTGCGCATCCAAATACATTTGCAGACGAATTGATTATTTGAAGTACACCTACAGTTGTGATGCTATTTATGGAGCAGGAGATGTGTTCATGTTTCCCTGTGCGGGCGTGACACCATGCTTGTTAATTTAGTTAGTAAGCGAATGTTTGCAAGTTTATACCGCCGATAAAACTACTATCCTTACTTTGTATAGCTGTCTAATAACTTGCTATCGCAATCAATGCATCATCTTTCGGGTGAAACTGCGACTTTTTATGGCCTAACCTTTTTGTCATTTGTGAATGCTTACTAACAAAATACTATCCGCCAGGAATGCTCTGGGAAATTGTGAACTTGTGCTTACTCCTGAAATTTCAAAACCTCGAATTAACAAAGTTTTTCGCTGCCGGTGCAAGTTCGTTATATCGATGTTTAACTGTATAACGAAATTCTCAATATAATGAAGTATTTAACTTTTTAAAACTTCTTGTCCATAGGAACACCACAAATTTTGAACCTCAATGTAATAAAGCGGCGAATTCACCTGGTCATGTCCTCTGAAATCTCGAAGCGCAAACCGAGATCATAACTGAAGAGTGCGGTGTTGGGGCAGCGTATTGCACATTCGTATTGATGCGCTCTACACCGCAATGTGTTCTGTATTCCAAGCATGCGCTGCAACAGCACCAATTTGGTGTTTTTGTTGTGGCCAATTATCCCTGCCTCATGTGGCAATAACAATGATAAACATGAGTAGCGGTACCAGTACAAAATGCAAAAGCATCTTGCCGTCATGTTCCATATGAAGTCCAGCGGCGATCAAATCCCATCTTGCATTGCATGATGTAGGGTGAGCAAAGAATAATGGTGGCTTGAGGCACACAACGGCGGGTGGCAGGAAAGGGGGATGAACGCGTGATGACGGGATCAAGAGCATTGGGGGCCTAGCATTCTAGCCTGATCGTGGCTACGCATGGCTGTCAGCGTGGCTAAGTGCATTATCTTGAAGGTAATCTGTGACAGGTGGGAAGGCTGGGCGTGCCGACATGGCTGGTGGCCTCACACGCACTGTCTTTCCATGCACCTAGTGTTAGAGGACGTGTAACCTCGAGTTTTGGAGATGCATTGAAGCAAGAGGGGGGGAAACAAAGCGCTCGGTCACCGCTGCTGACACTCTTCATCACACCACTACTGTGACAGCGATTGTTCGCGGTCATCGAGTGAGATCTGTTCATGTTTGCCTGCGTGCGCGTGATATTGTGCTTGGTAATTTAATTAGTAAGCGAATGTTAACTGCAATTTATACCAGTGATGAAATAGCTGCACCAATTGCTCCAAGAGCGATCCTGTGCGCCAAGCCTGTGCCAAATGAAGCTTAAAGGACCCCTCACCAGGCCTGACCATTTTGAACTGACAAGCGCAGTGCATACAATGCGCATTAATGATTGTGTATGCTAATTATTACATCCCTACACGCCGCGGAAAGAGATTAAATTTCAAACCAAACACCGTTTGCCTCCTTTTCCTCGCGGGCGCCGTGCTATTTGTTATCTGTTTAATCTGTTGCTTAACATTTGGAGAAATAATAAAACCTACAAACCGAATGTCTGCATGTTTTTGTTTTACTTCGTACCATAGCAAGAGAGATGTACTTCCATTTTGTCTACTTGTGCCCATGTCATGCAGGCGTGCGCAGAGAATGAAACTACATCATTTTCTCCCGTGTTCCAGCGCCGTGATCATGCACTTTCATCCTCTCACGTCTGCCTCAGTGCTTGTGATTGTGGCACTGACTTATATCACTAATTAGGTGTTCTCGTGCAGAGCGCGATAAATCGTCTGCTGCGCGAAATGAGAGAAACACAACAGCTCGGGCATGTGAGACCGTCACCGGAAGTGCACCACTCAGCAAAAATGCAAGAGAGAGGGGAAGAAAAGCAAAGGCGGGGCCCATGACATATTTGCCACGCAATCCTCTGGCTCCAGTTTGGGAGAACGCAGGGAAGGAATTTAGCTTGCAAAAGCTAGGTGGGACAAGTGTGTCTATGTTGGTGGCAACGCTGGCCTCCTAAAATCATTAGTTCACGGCACATCAAATATTTTTATAGTTATCCGCTGGAAGCCTCCAACCATAGGTGCCTCGATAGATAACTTGAAATTGAGCCTAAGGGCCCATTCACACTTGCGACTAGGCGAGGTCGCGCGACCAAGTTAGTCGCAAAGCGACCAGTCGCAAGTGGTCGCTTTTCTCGAAATGCGACTGTTTCGGGCCAGTCGCTCACTGCTGGATTTTTCAGTCGCAGAACAGCTGAACCAATCATATGCGAAGGAACAGGACGTCCTGTATACGCTGACGCTTATTTTACGTGGCGATGACATTTCAAGCAGACGTGAACGGCATATCGCGAGACATTTCGGCTGAGCGACTCGTCGGCCGCATTTGTCAGTGTGAACATCGTTCGTCTTGAGTAGCTTTCTGGTCGCCAGTCGCAATCGGTCGCGCGACCTCCCCTAGTTGCAAATATGAATGGGCCCTAAAGGATGCTGCCATCGCCATTGTCGTCATCATCATCGTGGAACTCAATGGAGCAGCCACAATCGTGGATATAGCCGATGCCGTCAGTTCTCCATTTGCTGTTGACACGCTTTTGTGGCATTTCTCTCTGGCATAAGTTCCAATGTCAAGGCACTGTACTCTGTTTTCATTTGTGCTGGAGGTATTTCTCGTACTAGTGTGGCACAGAGCTCGCTTAAGGCCGATGTCGGATCAAAAAGAAGCTTCGAATAGTGTTCGGTGGCACATTGTTTGGCGTAGTTGTTAGCAATATGACAAAATTTACTTATGAACAAGGACCTTCATTGCAACCCTGCATGATCGGAAGAGCAGTGTTCATAGTTGTAATTTAATCAGCTTTCACATTGTCACGGTTGTCACCCGTTAGTCGTCGGCGCGAAGTCGATCGACGTGGTTTACAAGCCGGTTGGTCGTTCCGTACTTGAGCGAACATAGTGAAAGAGTCAGAGTCGGGAGTAAAAAAAAAAAAAAAATATTTATCAGCATACTGGGTGGCACTAGCCCCCTGACGGCTTCTCAGCAGCTCATAGGTTCAACATCTATACTTATTAGCAGGGCCTAAAACCTGTGCTTAAATAGCCTCTCCTTTCCCTAGTTCCCTATGTTGGGGAACTGCAGGTATGCAGAGTTCACCTAATTATTTCATGACTCCTCCCAAAAGTCTTGGCCGCGCCCCTTTTATTAGGAGCCGGGGAACGGTTGATTCCCCCCCCCCGCTGTCCAAGGTCATGCCCCTGCACTGCACCACACGGATGCACACGCACAGACTTGGGTTCGTTAATTGGCGTGTCGCTATCTCAAAACTATATGCCGCACCGTGGGACCACGATGTTTTTGACGCCCATTAATCGGCATGTCGATGACTTGAAACTATGCCGCTCCGTGACACACATATTCGGCAGCATGATTATGCAGGAAAGATTGTGCACACTAGAAGAAACCTGTAGACGTCTCCATAGTAAATTAGGTTTAGTCGTGCACATCCAAGGGCGTGGTCTTGTTGACAGGCTCTAGCTTTGGAAACTTTTTTTTTTGCTTGTTTGAAGCGCGCCGAATGTATAAATGCCTGTTGCATCTCTTAATCGTAAAAGCGGCTTCATAATGTGATATAAGCACAGGGAAAGCCATTCTGTTAAAGATTAATAAACTAGCTTGGTCATTTGTAGCCTGCATGCCTCATTGATGCGCCTAAAGCCAGCTCTGCACTACGTTTATTGCTTATTTCAGTAAAATTGAGGCCATATCTGGCATATAGCACATCTGTGCCAAAAGTGCTTGTCGCTGCGCCAAAGTAGATTTCTACCTGCGTGAAAAAGTGAAATGGCTGTTCTGCCACTGTTACATGGCCTGATAAGACTACAATCCTTACTCATAGCCTCCTATATACTTTCTGTGCCCGTGCAATCACTCCGGGAGCGCCGTTCAACCTCCTCTCCTGACCTCCTCGCAGGTCGCCCGCTAGGGGCGCTGCTACCCCAGAATAGTTCGCTAGCCGCCGTGCATGGTTAAAGGCGGGAAAAATTGCGTGTGCACGTTTCCATTAGTGTCAAATCGAGACAATATTAATTTGCCTCGCCTGCCGATGGTTTGCTGGGAGACCACCTTTCTGCTGCAGTCCACGGCTGGGAAAAAAACTTGCCTTCTGCCTTGGATTGCCGCGGTGAGCTGCAGCAGGGTACCCTATTGAAGGACTGTGGCAGTGGTGACACTGTCAGTTCCGTATTGAGGACGTCTAGCAGCAGCGCAAATGAGAGCCTTCTGGCCGAAAAGAAGACATTGTGGTCACGAGTGAGTTGTGCTACTTGAAGTGGTTTGATAGGGTGCTTTGCGAGTTGATACCCAGTAGTATGGCGTATTGTTGTGGACCTGGATGCACCTCGTACAGTAAGAGAAAGGTCCCGGGCATCTCATTTCATGAAATTCCGAGCGATGAAGAACTTCCAGAGAAGTGGCTCCAAGTTTGAATGTGTCAAACGTGGAATGCCTCAGATACTTGCTGAGAGAGATGCACTTTCGATTTGTTCTGACTAGAAAGCTCTCGTCTGACGCCAATGAATCTTTTTTTGGGTGGTTGAGGAGGTCAGCTGGAAGCAACGATCAGACAGACTCACGGGCAGTTTTGTGCGGAACAGAAAAGTCTCTGAAGACAGGCATTGCGTCAACATCGACAAACAGCAACGTGATGGACACGGAAGATAGCACATGCTCGTCGCTACGCCGGCAACTGAGCGTAAGCACTACGCCAGAACCATCCAAAAAATTTCCCTAAGAGGCGACAGCAGCGCTGTTCAACCACATTACCGGGCGCAAGGAAACGTTTCGTTCGCCAGAATGTGCAGCACTAGCGATGGTTGGCGGATACCTATCGAGAGCTGTTAAGCTGTTAATGAGCGGGTGTCTTGCAAAGAATGCCTCAGTTTATTGACAAAGCCCAAGCCCTCGGCGCCATCAGATTCTCCGATTAGGCTTCAAGACAGAAGCCGTCTGCTGTATCGGTCAGACGAACTCGTAGTTGTGCTGAACTCTTTGCACAAGTAGGTTGAAGTAGTGCTCGCTAAGCTAAGAAATTTTACGCAGCCGCTGAGGGAGACTGCTGTGAATGCTGCTCAAGTGCTGCGAGAGCGTGAACTATGTAATTGTTCAGTGCCTGAGCACCACGAGAAGCTGTTTGAGATCATGGTGACAAAGTTCTTCCGCCCTCTATTCACTAATTTTGTGCTGAAGATAACGGACAAGAACGAAATCGCAAAAGTTTTTTCACAGAAGCCCCTGTCATGAAAGCTCCACAAACTTTAAATCCAAATGATGGCAATAAAAGCTTTTGTTGTGCAGTTATTAGAGCCGACATTATTTTTTTTCGACACTGACATACAAAACATATGTAATAATAAGCAGAAGGAAAATGAAGCTTCATTCTAGTACAGATAAGAGCTGCATGTGGTTTTCCTTTTATCGTTCTTTTCTTTTGGAAGAAGCAATGCGCGGCGGCCTGTATGCTTCTGTGTCGGCGTTAAACGCCCGGAGATGTTGTAAAACAGTAAAATCGGCACCGGTAAAAAAAAATTGTGTGATATATAGTTATGCTACAGCGCACGCCGCCGTAGAGCGTCCTGTATTTCTATTCTGGGGTAGCACCGCCAACTGGTGGCGAGTGACGGCGCTAGGCGCGACGACCGGTTCCTTGCGTTCTCGGCTCCGATGGGCAGGCATGAAGTATATAGGAGGCTATGCCTTACTTTGTTTAGTTGTCTAATACTTTGCTATCGCTATCAGTGCTTCACTTTTTGTGCAAAACGGCGGCTTTTTTACTTGTAGAACCAATGCTTGGAACAATGCATAATGGGTACTGAAGTTTCGGACGGCGTACCCAATCTCAATAAAATTCGGACCCGATATGCACGCGCAGTGTTGCAGATTTACAACATCGCGGTCGGGACCAACAGATTGTCTCCCGTTGACTTCCCGTTGCCTCGCTTTCATGCGATTTCAGCACCGAGTTTTTTCTGTGGCGTCCGACGGGTTTTGATGTTGCATTGGTCCGACTGTTTGAAGAGCGGTCCGCTGGCAACGTCATCCCACTGCGGGCACTACAAGCCACGGCAGTGGAGTCGACGCAAAAGCTTCACAAGCGTACCTTCATACCTTCGATGTAATGATATCATCAACATGGCATGAAACCATATCATTGGTCGCCAACACACAAATTCAATAAAATGATATCTCTCCCTTTTGTCCCTTTTCCCTCCTTTCTCTCTTTCTTTTTGCCGGATAATTTGGAAGTCTCACGGCCCCTTCTCTGCAAGAAAAATTCATCTGTGGTTGTATACATTTGCATGAATGGTCGAATTTCAACATAACGAAGTGCCAATTTTATTGACTTCCTTTTGTCGAGGTTTAGCTGTGCTACCTCTGCTAATTTAGCAATTGTGTCTGTTGCTAATGGGGTGGCCAATGAGCACACACTAAAAGCAGTATTGCTCAAAGTGTGATTTGTAAAGTCAACCAAATATACCTGGTGGAGAGACAACAGCCCTGGTGGGCCTTCCTAATAAACAGGGTCTGAATCATGCGTTGTTCTGTTCTCTGTTTGCGCAGCAACCACAAGATACATGAGCTCCAGGAGCGTGCAGCAGCTTCGCCATCTCCACATGTGGCTGGGGAGCGCCCTCCAAAAGGGGGCCCTCCCGAGAAGGGTCCTCCGTCGCGGGGGGTTGGAAGTGAGGGGTCATCCTCTGTGGGGCCTCCCCCTGTGGTGATGGGGGGTGCTGCCGACCTGGCCAAAGGTGTGCTTGGGCCAGGATCTGCAGCCATGGGTCCACAAGGCCCTGGTGGCCTTCCCCCGGGAGTGGCAGTGCCTCCTGGTGGTGTGACGGGGTCGCCCAGCACTGCCACTGATGGGTCGTCCCGATCACCTCCACCCCAGAGGCACCTTCACACACACCACCACACCCACGTGGGAGTGGGGTACCCCATTTACGACCCATATGGAGGTATGTCCGCGTGGGGGTAATGGGCTCCCGGGAACAAGGGAAATGTGAACAATGCAACAGGTGCCCCCCCCCCCCCCCCCCATTTTTTTTAATGCACTGTTTGTGTTACATAAATTTAATGTGTGGGGAGAATATCCTTGCCTTTTGCATACTATTCCGATGGAATTTCAATACATTAATTAAAACAGACAAGCACGGATGAATGATCTTATGTGCCATTCAGATGCTGTTACAGTTGACTTCTGTTAATTCGACCCTGACGGGACTGATGAAATTGGTCAAACTATCCAGTGGGCCGAAATGAACAAGAGGGAGAAAAAACACTAGTTCATTTGGTAGTGTATGCCTCGATTATAACACATCCCCGAATCAAACGTGTGGTACCACTTTTTATGAGTAACTTTTTTCTTACTGCTAGAAATGGGCTCTTGTTCGGTCCTTTTATGTTTTAACGTTTTATTTCAAGACGTAGTAGTCGCAACGTATATCGCGATACATAAAATTATAGCCTGATGACTGGTGTATTGAATGCATGTAAAGCAGTAAAAAATGCTTGAGACAGTTTCTCAGAATTCTTATGGGAAACTTCAAAGAAGGACCTCGGAAACCTTGGCAAAAGCAACAATTTGCTATTTTTAGTATAAGTACTGAGAGTTAAAACAAAAACAAAAAAACTGAAATATACAAAATATGTGCCTGCCTGGCTCTTCCCAACTTTTTTGGAAGTTAGATTACGCAAAAATATTATTGTACAGATTTGTTCAATCAATACTAGCCATAGTGATGCCCATGCTATGCAGGAAAGCAGTATCTTTGTAAATGTGAAAACGGCTAAGTTCCTATTTTGCAGGGAGCACTTGTTTTCGCTAATGGCAGCAGGCACCTGGTTCAATTTTATTGAATTATTTAGGTTCATGAAGCAATGGTCAGGTCAGGGAGCATGCAGAAGCCTCCTCATCCTTGTATACAATGAAATCTCGATAAAACGAACCAGGGGACCACGGGAAATTGTTCGTTATTCTGATAGGTCATTATAGTGAAAGCCCCGAAATTAACCATTTCGCCCATCAGTTTATCAGTTGTCACCCACCGTATGAGCTGTTCACGAAGACGTCGCTGATGGTTTTCGATCTGCACTGTTGCTATTTTCTATAGATTCCATTGCCACGTACCACTGCAGCACTGTATATAGAGTGGCGTGCACAAAAAAGATGCTGACGAAAGAAGAAGCTCCATGTCGCCTATGAAGTGAAAAAAAAAAAAGTCCTCGTGTTTTTTTCCTCCAGCTTCGTCTCGGGTTTTCTAAACCCGTGCGCCGCGGTGTCCGCTTTCTGCATCTTGTCGTCTGCTGGCCTACTGTTCCGGCTGCTGTAAAGGATACACGGAAATCTAAGTATTTCCAGATTTTGGAATGTTAGCTCGTAGCACTGAGTCGTTGAGGGTAGAATTCTTTTGCCAAATGCCACCCCCCAGTGTTGATTTCTTTTATTGCTGATTTAAATTCTTTGAAAGAATCTATTTCGAAAAAAAAAAATGGTCGTAATTTTTTAGGGTGACTGTAAAGTGACGAAAAAATTGTTTGTGTTGTAAAATACACAATGTTGATTCATGAATAAGAAGATAAGCTCACTGAAAAATGGTTGTGTGCCCATCCGGAAACCGAAACAAGTGAGAAGCATTCGTCTTATCACCAACAAAGTGCGATAGAGCTTTCGTGGTCTCCAAAAAAGGAAACACAAAAATGGCAGCATTGTTTGTGTATATACGCACCTGCCCGGGAACAGGTGTAATCGCGCCGCTGTGAGCAATAAACGATCGAGTAACAAGTGATCATCCTTTGAGAGATTTGAAACCAGATAGCCATCAGTTTAGCGCGTGGCGTGCAACAAGCGGGAGCCACCGCAGGAGAAAACTGAAACTTGCTGCCGCTGCGCACGCGCGTGCCCGGATGCGCGAGCGATAGCTGACACCCCATTGCCATTAAAGAAAAGAAAAGAAACGGAGAGGCATCGGTGGAAGTAAACATTCCTCGTATTCCCATCAAGTGGCAGCACATGCCAAGCGAAAGAAATGATCAAAAGAGGCACAATTTTTAAACGTTCAAGAGAGAAACTTTAATGAATAAAACAAAATTTGAGATCCTGTGGTTGGGGCCCCTAGTCCAGGGCTCACTGGTACGAGCGGCTCACTGGGCTTGGTCCAGGAGAGCCACTTGGCTGTCCTGATCCAAACGATGACGTACATGTAGGTCATTGACCATTTTGACGGTGTTTGCGGAGGACGTATATGTACGTCATTGACCCTGAAAGGGTTAACATGAGGCGGAAACTGAATAACGACCGTTATTCTGAAAAGTTTTTCTGTTTTATTTCTGCAAATCCTGACAATAGGAAGACAAGCGCATTAAAAGAACCAGCCGCGGCTACCTTATCCGTATTTTTTCACTCCAACATGTTTTTTAAATTGCCTCTGTGAACACAAGTTTGTTGTACTGCAATATTTTTACATTGAAACTATAAACAGTCAGCAGGTGATTTCTGATAAGTTCGTTAATCTGAAAATTTTGTTAATGGGGTGTACGTAGTAACAAGGTTTCACTGTATTGCATTTGATCAGTTTTTCTGTGCAAGCAAGCTGGTCTAGTGCGCGTGCAACTGGTGCTGGAGGCTCCACGTGCTTTGTTCAGTTTCCATCCAGTACTGTATATAATGTGGAGTGTTGCACAATATTGTACTGTATTGAATAAGGGCACTTGTACAGGCAGTGTTCAAAGTGTAAAAGATTAAACTGCTAGTTAAGCTTTGGTTGAAGGTCTGTCTGAAATCAAATGCATGCTCTTAAGAGTGTGCGTGAAAACTCCACACACTCCGCCCGACTGGAAAGATTGCTAACCTAACCTGTACATACACTGTCGAAACGCTTATGGATAACTGCAACTCACAGTGGGAAAAATAATGTTGCACTTAATATTAAATATTAGACGAACACAATTGTCAAAATAACAGGCGCTCATGAGCATCTATTGTTGTTCGAGACATTGTTAAAACTGCCTAGATTTTTCCATACACCCCAATCTGCCGAAAATTCTCAAATCTGAGCAATAGTTAAAGTTCAGTCATTATTTCAGACGGTGCATGGCATTGCTAAAAGTATTCCAACGTAAATGTTTAAGAATGTGTTGAAAAACTGTCAATTAAATTCATCGATTTATATTGGCCCGGTAAGGAAAGAGTTAGAGCAGAAAATTAACCTGAATATTGCATTAGAGCTCCTAAACAAAGTAGAAATCAAATGTGCACTGAATTTTTTAGCAAGGAAAACGTAGCATGCCTCCGATTCTGGCAATAAAAAAAAAGAAAATAAAAAAGAAAGAAACCAGCGAACTTTACCTTCACAGAATGGAAATCTATTTACCTAATGTCCATCGTCATCATTCTCAGACAGCACTTTATCACTGTCTATGAAGAACCACAACATGCTCTGTATGCTTCATAGCACGTTTGATATTTTGCATTTATCAAACGTCTCTGTAACAGTTGCAAACGGAATGGTGGCCCACATCTTAGACTAACCACTTTGATAGTTTGTCCTCCAGAATGCAAAGAACACACAATGCAGTGGGTTGACAATAGCTTAACATGTAAAATAGCTTATTGTTATAATGTGCTTTCGTAATATGACTGAAAGTTGCGCATTTGTCACCATCCTTGGTTGCCATCCTGCGGTGGCAATAGCAATGATGCTGGCTAGGCTGGCTTAGACTGTAGGCTGTTGCGGATGCCGTAAACACAGTTTTGGTTTCGAATCAGATTGCACCGTCCAAGCAATTTCCAAAAACATTTTCATGGGAACAAAAATATGTGCATTAGAATCGACTAAATACTGTAATAATTCATTATGGGGAGCATACTGATTTTGCTTTTAAGATCTTCCTAGGGCAGGCCGAAAATAGATGTCTTGGACAATTTTCTTTTTTTTTTTTTTTTTTTAATGTGTGTCCGACACATTCACTGTATCCTGAGCACCACCGAGTGGGTCTCTGCTGCTATTGGAGTCACCATTGAAGTCACGAGTGCAGTCACCATTGGGATTGGATGCGTGCATGATAGCCAACTTCGAATTATTCAGTGAAGGCTATTTTCAGGATTGAAATAACAAATATTTGGTACCATAGATATGTATGGGCACCGGCCGGGACATTTGATCGGGATTGAATTAACCGGGAAATCTAAATAACTGGATTCGAATTAACGGAAGTCTACTGTACTACTTACTTATTTATAATCAATTTAGCCAAAGTGAAATTTCGTTGCTGTTGGCATTTAAAGAGACTAATGTTTAAACCCATGCAAGGCTATTCACTGCAAGTTGGAAGTGTTCTACATGCCGTATTTATTAATGTAATGCCTGCATCACCATTTTGGACTGCGAAAATTTGGGGAAAAAAGTTTAACTGCATACTCGCATGCTGATTCATTCCCGCAAGCCGCTACAGGATGGCACTAGTCCGTGTCCGAAAAATAGGTCGGCGACTGTAAATGTGTTCATAGTCAGTCGCCAGTGGTTGCATTTATTTGCGTAACAGTCTGAGCGCAGTTTGAGGCTTCAGTAAGTTGCCATAAGGCAGCCTCATGTAAGGCCCCCACAATGTAAAATTTCCAGAAAGAAAGTGCAGGCCATACACGAGTAAATATGGTAGCTTAGGAACTGAATACAATAAAAGCTCAATGAGTTTGATTTCACGGGACCAGTACAAATATCTGAGTTATCTAAATGTCACGTCACTGAACAGACAAAACAATTAAGAAATGTTCACTGCACCAGTATACCTTCATATAATGCAGAAGCTTGTCTTTGTGCCCTGTTCTGCAAAATGCGGTGACTGTGCTGGTCCTCGACTTGTTCTAGTGACATAGCACTTGCCACCTGTTAGGAAAACTCGCATCTAACTGCCACAAACGGTTGCAAATGTCGCAACTTTGTTCACATGCAGCAGCACACAACAGTGGCATGACGCATGTCTACGTCCAAATAAGCATGCTTTGCACTATCAACCACCCCTCCTTTATTTCACTGCTGGCGGCCAGTTGGTAACATCATATTTTATTGCAATGTATCCTGCAAGTTTCAATGAGGTTGCAATCTAAGTGTGTTGAATTCTTCTTAGCAGTAATTTGAGTAGTATCAGTTGCATAGTATGCATGGCGCTGAATCAAATATGCATTTAAAAAGTATATGCAAAGTATAATGTGGTTCTTCTTTAAGCAAGTATCGATATGTGTGCCGCAGGTTCTGGTGTAGTTTGGCAGTTTTCCGTCACCGAGCTCTTGGGCTTGACTGAATTAACTGGTTTGTGGCCATATATCACTGCAATATGAACCAACTCGTCCAGCAAGTTTTATTGAGACATGATTACTAGCATAACCAAGACAGAGACTAAAGAAAGAACAAGCCTTTGATGCCAAAAGATAATGCATATATGATCAGCACCATACAGCAAGTTCGCATTATCTGGTTTTTCAAGTTAACTAGGGCTGAATTGACAAGCTTTTACTGTACTGCTCCTAAGAAAGGGAGAGCCAACCGATCTGGTCATACACTCCGCGCCATTTCAGTCCCCTAATCTCATGGCGCCCTTGGTTTGTAGTGCCCCCAAGCCCATGGAAGCAGGCGCCACCACAGAGACCCTACCGTGTGATGGTAAATAGGACTTCCCTTCTCTGCTTAATGCAGTCAAACTTGCAGTTCCTGGAAGAGGCAGCAGAGATTCAGAGATAGGCAAATTTGAAGGTAGGGGGAATAACGGGAATAAAAAAAAATTTTAAAGTATGTTTTTGCTTCTCCGCGACAACAATGTTTTAAAAAAGAAAATGCATTTGGATATACAGTCATTGTTAAACAGCTTCCAACACATTTTGAGAGTGATGAGATCTGCTGCTAGGCCCCCTGCGAAACTTTTGTAGCTCTCTGAGGCTTACGAGAGTAAGGGGCACTGTTCTTATTAGGCATCTTTGGCACAATGCTACCACCTGCCGACACCCTTGTTGTCCTCTGCCCACCGTGCAGCTTTTAGCATGCTAGATTATCTGCACAGGCACATGTATGGAATGGATTAGCAATGACTTGCAGGTGGGCTGAACAGTATCGGTAACTGTGTGTGGTGGTGCTGTGCTAAAGCTGTTGTCTCTAGGGTTTTGGAACAATGAAAGTTCTGCACTGTCTCAATGACTTACATAATGGTAGGATCATTCGCATGTGCAGTGACCTTGGGACTTTTGGCACCAAAGATTAGACTACTTGTATTTGGGGAGCATATGATTGGCTTTCTAAATGATTGTTTGTCAGTGAAATAGCATGCCAAACTTGCAAAAATTGCCCTCTCCATCAAGTGAAAGTACTTATACAGGGTTTTCAAAGTTAAACTAACACAAATTTTAATAAAATTGCTATTCTAGCTATGCAAAATCTGCTTGCACAGGTAGGTGGTTTATGCGTTTTGCGGACAGAATTTTTGCAACTAATTATTCACCAAATGCATACTTAACAAAACTTTTTTTGCTATCACAATTATGGTGTTTGTTTATATTTGAAACGATAAGACAATCGTATTTGAAGATAACTTCATGTTTGATTTTCCTGGAGTGCTTTTGTTCCGATATATTCATCATCAAATTTGACACTCAGTTAATTTTGCATTCAGGAGCATGGATACCGGCACGACATCAAGTCCCCATGTGAAGTAGCTTACTGCATGTGGCACATTGTTTGCAAGCTGGGCAAAGCCAATAACAGCTGCACTCTTGCTCTCGGCTGCCGAAAGGGATGACAGTTTTTCCCTTTCCCTGACATTCCCTCATGGCTTGTCATTGCATAAAGATCCATATCCCTGAATGTGAAATTAGCTGGCCGAGTGTTAAATTTGATAATGAATATCTCGAAAGAGAAGCGCTCCAGGAGAATTAAACATGGTGAAGTTGTCTTCAAATACAATTTTCCTGGTGTTTCAAATTTTCAAATTGCGGGGACACTCGACGTTCACGCGTCCCCTGATATAAGTGTATACCGTAACCGTAATAGCAGAAAGTTAAGCTTTTGTTGGTTATGCGTTAGATTACTCTAATTCGTTGCAAAATTTGTGTCCATTAAAAGTGTATAAACTAACTGTGCAAGCACATTTCGTGTAGCTAGCATAGCATTATTAAAATTAGCACTAGTTTAACTTTGAAGACACTTTGTACTGCAAAGCTTGGTTCCTGAGTAGCTTGAATGCCCATTCTAGTTTCTAGACAGCATGACCTTTAACTGATAGATGTGCAGGCCCAACAGTGAAACTCTTTAAGGTACTCTTGATTTTTCCTTATATCTCATAGTATACATCGTGTTCTTAGCACAAAGGCCATCTTATGTTTTTACCTTCCTGGAGCATTGGGAGGAGAATGGGCTGTCACAGACACTCTGTTCGCAGCAGGCTTCCACCACTGTGGCAGGTCTCACATAATCGTGTACGCTGTGGGACATATTTCCAACATGATGGCAATGGCATTATAACAGTTTCCTCAGCTACAACTACAGGCGAATGTATGCTAATGTCCCTCCTTCCTGAATGTTATGTGTATTTAAAGTGCCGGATCTGTTGGCTCTGTAACCTGTTTCTTCAATCAGCCATGTTTGAGATGATGGACAGTGTTACTACTTCTGTTAAAGGAAATGTGTTTGCGGAGCAAAGTAATTTATAAATGGTAACATCTTTGACATCTCATTCATTTCGTAACAACCTGCAAGTTCCAAACTTTGGCATGTTGCCCCTAGAAGGCTTGGAAAAGCCGGTCATCATGCTCTTAACTGTTAACTAAAAATTTGTCATTTTCAGAGCTATACCTTACTGGACTTTTAATGACTGGAGTCGACTGCCGTATAAAAATGAAATGTTATGCGCTTTTCTGCATAGAAATACACTTGTGTGCGTACAATGATGGGCCATTCTAGAAACTGCCAGTATACCTTGCGACTCACAGCTGCTTATTTCAGAATATTTTGTTTTTCTCTTTCATAAAAGGAAGTAAATTGAAATCAAGAAGTGTGGCATTGAGCTGCAGACAGCTGTTGTCAGATTCTGCAGTGCTTGCTTTTGAACCTTGTCCAATCTAATGTAATACAAGTAGACAACATGAGCGCTTCTGGGCTCTGGAATCACAATATACTCACACCACCTTGTCTGCACCGCTTAGTCAATTTATTGTATTTGCACGAATGTACTGCTAGGAGACACTTCTGATGACTCTGGTAGTTCGTAAAAAGCTACACTTATAACATGAATGAAGAATCTGTAATCAAGCTGTATTTTTGTGCTTTGAAGGTGGATTTTTAGTGTGCGTGATCCATTAATGCGAATTGTAGCCACGCAATACTGCCCACAGATGTGGCAGGGCCTGTGCTGAATCTCATCGTGATAATGAGTTGTCCGTCACGCTGTGCCGGAATATTTTCGCAGAAACACGTTGTTGTAAACGAGTAGCAAGGTGCACATGTGCCGAGGTGGTAGCGTTTGTGCAATGAATCCATGTGGACGCTCGTCGCCGTAGCGAATCGGGTCATTGGCCCAAAGGTGATATTAAAAGCCTTCTTTTCTGCAGTGGGATTCCTCCTTTGCACTCAATGGACTTCATTGCATTGTGTTGCACTTTTAACAAACCTGCACCTCCTGCCATTGAGAGGTTGGCTTCTTTGTAAAACTCAGTAACCTGGTGGCTGAGCAACTGCTTTTTTAAATGTGATACTATTGGGAAAAAAGAAAACCTCAGTCACTTTATATTCAGGTTATTGTTTGTTACTTGAGGAAATGCTACAGGCAGGCAATAAAAAAAAAAAAAAGAAATGAAAAAGACGCATTATATTCGTGCAAGGATGGTATTGTTTTGTCCATGCTTGGCTATGCCAACGCTTCATACGACTCTTCAGTTAATAGTACTGTGCGATAAACTATGGCGTGCTCTCTTATGAAAGTATTCTGGTGTAGTGTTACTGTTTGAGATTCTGCCATTCGTTTTAGCACTACTTTTGGCATCATCAACTGTGAAATAAGCTGATAGACAATAAAGGCCAGGACAAACAATATTGTGGCAGTTTGACCTTAATTTTTATGGGTGAGCTTATTTGTAACAAAATAGATAAAAATAAAATTAAAACAAACACTCTAAGTTTTAGTTAATACATGAACTGCAGGCAAACTAAGCTAAATAGGCTATCTGAATATTTACTTTGACAGTCCAAAACATTCACTTGAAAGTTGCCTATCAGACAGAGGCAATTTGCATGTGTATCATTAAGGTGTAGCCCTTGCTTGTGTAGATGTAAAAGTGTAACACAACCAAACCTGAACAGGGGAACATCTGTTGAAAAGCTTGCTGTGATATTCATTTCCTGGCATTTGCTGAGCTGACCAGAGCAAAAATGATAGAAAGGTGCCATGACAGTTATGGACATCCAACTGAATTTATATTCTCCATAAGTGCTATGACATGGACAATGGCATTGTTAATTTCTGTTTTGGTTCTGGGTTTTCCTTTTGGTATGTTTAGTATTTTCATCGCACTCGGGTTGTATGTGTCCTGTGAAAAATAAACTAGTACGCAGGTCAGTGCTGTGCCTGTCAAAATATGAAACCAATGTGAAAGTGAATTTTGGTTTCCATTCTTAACTTATCAATGTTTTCGCACTCAAATTAAGAAAGTACAAAGGGCAGGTTCATCAACAGGAGGGTTACCTAGCAAGCATTTATAAGTGAGGTCAGAGGCCACTGCAGTAATTGTTTTTAAGTGCTGATAATATGTTCCCTTTAATATGGTGCACCTTGCATGTTCATGACATGTCACTAACTAGCCTTGCCAGCGGCTAACATCTGCCACCGTTTTCTGCTTTGCTTCTGTTTGCAGCCATGATAGCAAGCCAGCAGGCAGCTGCGTGCGCCGTGGCAGCCTCATCAAACCTGCACCCATTTGTGCCCAAGTGAGGCTTCCCCACAGTACCTGGCGGGGAGGTGCGACGACCACCCCGATGTGTAAATAACCGCCGCTGTGTGTGCGGGGCCCGAACTGGACCGTCTGACGTGCAACAAGAAGGCCCCCTCCCTGCTGTGACCCTGCCCAGCCCCCTCACAAGCTTGCCTGCCCCGCGTGTGCGTGATGTGTATGTGCGTGTGTGTGCGATTGCTGCTACTGCCACTCGTGTGGTTGTGGTGTGAACCCAGCTCCCACCCTGTGTACATAGTGTGACATGACTGACCCCACCCCCATTTCTGTGGTCCCCAGCAGTGGTTTTAGACGCGTGCTCTCTATCATCACCCCCTCTGACACTGCCACGACAGCGCCGTCTTCTGTGAGGACGGCATCACCTCCCCCCTCATCCTGCTGCTGATGCTGCTTCTCAGATCATCTCGGTCACTTCGCTGGAGCCTCCAATCTGACAGTGCGAACGAGATGTTCACTGTGCCCCCCCTCATTTAACAACCCTCTCAATGTTGATGTGCACATAGAAGGTGTGGTGTGCTCGCACGCTGAGCAAGTTTCTCCAACGATGAAGAAAAAGAAAGGAGTGTGCGCTGATGTTGAGTGTTTTATAAGGGAGGCGGGGCCCTCCTTTTGACACCTTGAACCCTCCTTTTCTTGTTTTGCTTTCATTTTCTCTCACATTCATGGGCCTCCCCCCCCTCCTTTCCTTGCCCTGTTCAATTCTCCCGGTTTGGGAGGCTGTACAAAGTGTTAAATATTTCGTGCTACTATTTCATTGTAAGCTATAGTTTCATATTATCCACACCCCCTCTCTTATTTTCCTCCCCCACTTACTGCCTTGTCCATCCTGCTGTGCCTGGCTTGCAGCAGTTGTCCCTTCCTGCCCACATCCCCACCACTTCCGATATTTTGTTGGTGTCCTAGTGACTGTATTTTTACGAAAGGCAAATACAGTTGTGCCTTTGAGCACCTCTAGTCCTCTCTTGCAGCTCTGCTGATTGCACTAGGTAAGGAGGAACTAACTGCTAGGCACTGTCAACACACGAGAGAGACACCTTGGGGAATTGAAAAGCTCCTGTACAAAGAAGCGTCAGATTCAAGTCATGTATGTGCAGTGTGTACCCCAGGTGTCAAAACGTTTGGAATTACATGTTCATTTTTCAAACGTTTTTTTGGTGTCTGCCATTCTTGGTTTAAGAAAAACAAAAAACTGATTCTAGCCTAGATTTCAAAGGGACTGACAACTGATTGGAATGCGTCATGAGATTTGTGGTTGAAGGTAAAATAATGTACTTCATATTGGTTGAATGGAATAGGCAGTTAGCAATTGAAAGAGGAATTGTAATTTTCATCACTGGAAACTGTTTAGAGCAGAAAATCCTGTAAAACTACACGGTTGCAACACTCTGTTTTGGTACTAATGTTGCAGCTCCCCTCCCAACATGGCCACAGATTGATATACATAAGATAGCTGTAATTAAGAACACCATGCCTTTGTTTATGAAAGCATTCATTATATTTAATATAATGTGTGGATCCTTTTCAGTGTTACTCAAGAGAGTCTGGCATCCCCACACAATGTAAGGAAAATCTACGGCAGTATTGTCATGGCAATGAGTAGAACAGAAGAACTGGGTCCATTGGTATCTCTTACCACATGATGGCCTACACAATTTCTTTTGTGCGCGTGCTAGTCTTTGAGAACCACCCAGTGTTCTGTGATCTCCCTGCGGGGTACAATCTCTTTGGTTGAGTATACCCTTTTCCAAGCACTGAGGTAGAGTAATGGGCGATCACCTGGCTGGGAGCGCACTTGTACCTATTTTACCAGTAACAGCAGCTCTGGTCTGCCTCCCGCAGCCATGGTGCATGTTCTAAAGCAAGGCCATCTGTAGTTGGGCAAGGGGTGCCCAGAGACAACACCTAGAAATCTCTGTAGGACCTTCTTTTGAGATGAGAACCCCCACAAGTAACCGAGCACCAAGCCAGGAGAAAAACCCATTAGAAAAACTGGTGGGTTTCCAGTGGCACCTGAATTCAAACCCAGCACCTCTTGTATACAAGGCAGATGCTTCACCACTGCTATGGCCATCAATTCGTCCTGCTGTAAGGGAGATGTTGGCACTAAAGAGCACTAGTGGCAAAACTTCGTTGGCGTGGGAATTACCTGAGCTTAGGAGCTGTTTGACTGGAAATAGCAAATACTACAATGTGTGCATTATTGGAGAAGTAATTCAGCAGTTCTGAAAGCATGAGTCGCACGGGGATTGCCTTGATAAACGGAAGGTAACTTACAGCTGGGGCCACTCTTGTCAGCTCCTCTCTCATGCTGGTTACAATTGTTACTGTGCTCACTTATCAGTTTCCAGCACAGGACTTCATAAATGCAATTCGAACAGATCGCAACATTCTCGTAAGAGGTGTTCCCCGGTGTCTTCGTGTAACTGCTGCTGGATCGGGCACTCCACAGCGTGTTTTAGTTGCACAAACACAGGCACCATACAATCAATTGTCAGTCCCTTTATTTGAGATTAGTTTTACTCTACCGTAAGGCCTGGAATAGGGCCAAGATAAACCTCTTCATTTGCTGCTTTTCTGTGAGAAATGTCATGTTGACAACCCAAGTAATCAGTGTGAGGTGTGATCAAAAATTTCCGAGACACAGTCTGTGCACTACAACGTAACTGCTGCATTGGACTTTGGCAGTCGTCTGAAGTTATTCCACTTGTGAGGCAATACACTTCTCCCAGCGGCTATCCTACTTTCAGAAATCTCTCTAGCACCCCCCCCTCCTTTTTGAAGTTTGTTAGCCATCATATGCAGTGCAGCTTCAAGTGCTTGATATTGGCAGTCTTTCAATCTGCAATGCATATTGATCAACAGAAAAAAAAAAAGGTTCCGGTGATTCAGGTGGGATGATTGTGGCGATGCTGTTGCTGCAGAAAAAAAAAGTTTCTTGAGCTTTGTGGAATGGGTGCATTGTTGTGGTGGAGTGTCCTCTTCTCTGTACCCTCCGAGGCTCCCCGTAACTTTTCAGCATTATTGTGTGTTTACAGTCTTGCCATATGATGTGAACTTGAAGTGTGCAGCTCCATGACATCTGGTGAAAAAATGAGCATGCTCTTAGTCGTTTTCTTGATCTGTTGTGCCTCCTTCGGTAAGTCCTGGAGAACCTGGGCTCTTCAGGTGCAATGAGTGTTGCTTGGCCCTCTGATTAGAACCATAGGCTGAAGTCACATCCCGGGTGATTAGCTTTGCCATGAAAGTAATCTTTCCTACAAAAGGTCATTCAACATCTGCTTGTGAATGTCTTGGCAATTGTTCAATCTCTTCTGTGGTTTGCAGTCAACACTGAAATAGCAGAAGTGCGTCAGTACTTGTTCACAAAAGCTCATGCCGCACGGCTCTTAGTATTCACAGCATGATTGCTACTCAATGCAAGGATTAATGAATGTCAAGGTCTCAAGTTATACCTGCTTCCTCTCAAACTTAAGTGCTCTCTGTCAATGTGCTAAAGAGCTAGTCTTGTAAATTTTTGATCACACCTCATTGATTGCATTACAGTGAAGCCATCATATGACAGCCTCACATGGGGCTAACTGTCACTTAATATAAACAGCTTCAATTTAAAGACTATTGCAGGAAACATAAAGCACTGCCCACATAAAACAACCTGATTACTATGTGCCAGTTTTGTTAGGGCAAACAACAGTAACAGCAGTGTTATGATTGCCTGATACGTAAAGTGAGAATCGCAGACAATTTTCACATTCATGCCTAGCAGCAGCAGTACTGGCATTTGTGCAAGCTATGAATTCTGCAGAAGAGTGCATGTAAGTACACAAAACGAAAACTGGAAGATCTCGAGTGAATAATCTCGAGGTAGCATTGAATAATGGGTATGCTGCTGCATCTACGTTGACATTCAGTAGCTGTGATGACAGTTCACAGATCCAGGAGGTTTTGCAGGGATAGCTGTAGTTGCTTTGATGGCTGCCGAGGATCATCACAAGAATCCCATAGTGCTTTGTGAAGAGCTTATAAAGAAAAAAAATCCACGGGGGTCGCAAAGATTTCAACCCCGGACCCACATTTTGCCAGCCAAAGATTTTTACCTCTCAGACACTCAGAAGAAAACTGTACCTGGAGAGTGTGCTCATGCCACTGACTGCTGTGATTGGCTGATGCCCACTCAGCTTCTTCTCATCTCTGTTCGATGGCGCTTGCATCGGTGTGCCTTGTATAGTCCAATACAAGCCAAGAGAAATGCAGCTTTTCCCCGTCAAAGGACCCCCTTCCAGCCATGTCTCTGTGTCAACGTGATGCGACGTCACATTTCTGTCACGTTTCTTTCACGCCTTGGTCGAGAAGAAAAGAAAAAGCGTGTTCTTCCGCATTTAGACTTTTATAAAAATGGCCGCCTCCGCTGTTCACGTCTGCCCATCGGTGTCATCAGTGAGATCGTGCTCTCAAGCTGACTTTAGTGCCGTTCAGTCATATTCCAAGGTAAATTCTGTAAAAAGCCTTGTTTGTGTGTTGCATGCAGTGTTTTTACCATGCTCGGTAACGATGATTGCTCTGGCGTTTCGTCTACTGCGTCACCACTCAACACTGTCGGGAAACAGCTGCCACTGCAGTTTACTGGAATACTTGCACCGTTCATCAGCAATTCAAAACACTGTGCTACAAGGAATGTTTTGTTGCAAAATGTTGGTAACTTCCCGCAATGAATGCGAGGATGTTCGCAACTAAAGAACGATAAAAAAAAAACTTGTTCACTGTTTCAGCGTAGGTCATATTTTCAGCTGCATTGCCTTTTCTTTTTCAACTCGCTACTCCAATTGACAAATAAGCCCTTTCTCCTCTTCCAACGGGTTTTGTAACGAGCAGATAAAGAATTTGAGCTAAAACTTATTGTCGCTAAAAATAAAGGCGTCCTTCGGAACTACTTGTGCGTGCGAATGCACTCGAGAGAAACCTGGCTCCAATGGCGCTACTCGGAGGTGTGAAGCTGTCGGCCGCAACGTCGCGTCGACGCAGTGACACCATTGGCTGGAAGGAGGTCCTTTGATGGGGAAAGCCGCATTTCTCTTGACTTGTATCGTACTATAGTGCATTGTTGTCCTCGTTGCAAAGGGCATTTTGAATTAAGTTTACGGGGTGCGTGAGGTATTTGAGAACACTATTCTTTATCGCCATAGACACCTGCAGGCTCATGTCTATCTAGGCGTGTGGCTTGTTAATTGACCCCTTATCATTCATACTGCGTAGTTTGTTCGAAGATGGAAGCGTTCAGGTTGACGCAGGAAATGAAACTCCATGCAGTCCTTGTCACTCTGGCCGCACACCACAGCGACTTGGAAATTGCCACCTTTCTAAACGTAGCGAAGTCTTTCATTTACAAGGTGTGGACAGAACTGATGTGTTCTGGCGGTGACGTGGCATCTGTGGCAAAAAGGAAAAAAAAGCACAGTCAGTGGTCAGATGTCGTCAGAACCCCTGATTTTCTCCGGCAGCTGCAAGTCATCGTGAGTGACGACCCAGGGAAGTCGATGTAGGCCATTGCAAAGGAGCTCCAAGTCGCAGAGTTGACTGTCGGGCTCGCTGTGCACGAGGACTTGAGGTACCATTCCTATGTCATGAGGAGGGGGTAATTCATGTCCGATAAAACTCGGGAGAATCGTCTACTCCGATCCAAGCGCTTGATAAGCAAGCTGAAGAGACCTGAGGAGCCTGGAATGCTCTGGTTCTTTTTTTTCAGATGAAAAGAACTTTGACCAAGACCAAAAAGTTAACTGCCGTAACGACAGGTGGCTTTGCGCAAGCGCTGATGAGGTGCCTACAGTGATGCACTCAAAATTTTTGTTATCTGTGATGTTGTTAGCCGTTCTCAGCAACGAGGGTGACGTCGTGCCGCTACACTTTTTCGCACAAGGACTCCACGTACGTGGAGGTGCTTGCCACCATTGTGTGGCCCTGGATAGAGACTGTTTCGAAAGGAGGACCTTATGTCTTTCACCAAGATTCAGCTCCCGCCCACACCGCCTGCGTCACCCAGGAATGGTTGGCTGACAACTTCTACGACCATGTCACTCCCAACTTGTGGCCTCCTAGTTCTCCAGATTTAAATCTGCTCGACTACTATGTCTGGTGCGTCATTGAGAGAGAGGCTAACGAACAGCCACATAATACAAAAGACTTGCTGAAGGCCGCCATTGCTGACTCAATGGTTAACATCTCTGATCCTGGTCAACCTGATCCGCGCATGCAGCCATTTCCAAAGCCGAATTGAAACTGGTATTGCTGCAGATGGCAGATTCATTTAGTAATTGTGGAAATAAACCATAAAAAAAGTATTTCTCAAAGTTTGATGAAAATAGGTCTATTTTTGTTGGAGATATTCTCTGCCTGAAGCCAACATTGTGTTCTTAAATACCTTGTGCACCTGGTACTTCTCAAAAGGAGATTGCTTGCGTGCATCTGTAAATGTTTGCTCGAACCAATACCACACTAATAATAGCACATCACCTACTGTACATAATACTGTGCCAGCTATAGCGTCACTCTAGCATAAA
Organism: Dermacentor silvarum; assembly: GCF_013339745.2. Taxonomy (NCBI): domain Eukaryota; kingdom Metazoa; phylum Arthropoda; class Arachnida; order Ixodida; family Ixodidae; genus Dermacentor; species Dermacentor silvarum. The sequence continues at coordinate 166,587,709 of NC_051155.1, read as the reverse complement.
AACTGCAAATTGCTTATTAGCCACATTTGCCGACTTGCTGGAATGTTTATTTAAAAATTCTGCGACTAAAATCCAAACTGCCTGGCAATAGCGTTTCACTCATACATTCCTAGCATATAAAACTCATTTCCTTGTAGTCTAATGTTGTAGGTCACGTGATACACATTAAGCCTTTTATTTGCAGGCAATATATTTTGTCACAGCTTTCACAAGTACTTTTTTTTATTAATTCTGCCATGTTTAACTTATTAGGGCCGCCCACTACCAGCTTCAATAGTATAGCTCTGCATATACAGGGCACCTCAACTAACAAGCTCTGTAAAAGAAGTATGTCAATCACCAGACTCAAAAACATTTGAAGGGTCTATGTGCCACACGCCTTGTGACCTAACCTCCATCAGATAAGCCCCAACCAGTTTTGGCATGTAAAAGTAAAGAAGGCTTTGAGACAACTCTCACAACAGTATTATTGGCCTGATGTTACAACCAGTGGAAGAAGAAACAGAAAAAGAGCCGACTGGTAATTAATCAAAACTTAAACCATCCACTTTATGGCCACTGCATCAACATTGGGTTTTGGAGCACAAAAAAAAACAAAAAAAAAACATTGGCCTAGGTTGTTCGCGGCACGCTATCTTTCGTGCAGACTACCGTATTTACTTGAAAATAAGTCGAACATGCATGTAGGTCGACCCCTATATATTGAACTCGCCAAAACATAAAAATTATAATTCAAATATAGGTTGACCATATCTCTAGAAAAACGAAAAACTTTGAACATAACAAACCTTTATGTACCGTAAGCTCAGCTACTAAATCTCGCTAGTCGTTGCCACAAGCTGAATCCTTGTCGAAACTGCCAGAGACGTCGTTGTCAGATGCCTCGCAGGCATCCTCGACACCTCAAAATGACGTCATCCTCGTTGCTGTCAAGTGCATTGGCTATGCAACATTTCTTAAAGCCAGTCAGGATAATCTCCAGACTGGCTTTATGGCGGACGCAACGGGGGAACTCCATTAGCTCGGTACCTTTGCTAGCTTTGTTCACGAGCATAGGTAGATAGCTCATTTTAGGTAAGTTTTCGAAACAAACAAGGCCGACTTATATTTGAATAAATATGGTATTTTCTGCCATGTTTAAAGCTAATGCAATGTTTAATAACGCTGCAATGGTGCCCATGTGGTGTACCACAGCTGTGCTGTTCTATACACAAATTTGCTGCATGCTAGTTGGGACAACTTGTATGCCACTGTTTCTGCTATGTACGGCAGTATTCTGGCTGTCTTGGAGATACCTTGCCTTGGAGGTACACTAGGAGATATACTAGGTCAGAAAGGCACGTTGCTCTTTAACATTTGTGCATCTCTTGAACAGAAAATGAAAAGTTCTTAGCTGCAAGTTTTGTGCCCTAAACATGGCAGCCATGATGTGATGGCGTCATGGTTACTACAATATCGGGTACTATTATGTTTCTTCTGCCATCCATCTTTTAAGTACGTTCTGGCATGGTAAACATTCGATAATGAAAAGATTGGCATATTAGAAATTTGGATAGTGCACACTGCGAATTTCGCTTGACCTAATGTTTCTATCTAACATCCCTTCAGATCTGCTGCGGTGGCTTAGCAGTTATGGTGTTGCACTGCTAAACACGAGGTCGTGGGATCAAATCCCGGCCGCAGCAGCCGCACTTCGATGGAGGTGAAATGCAAAAACACGCATGTCCCATGCATTAGGGGCACGTTAAAGTTCTCCTGGTGGTGAAAATTAACCCAGTGTCCCCACTACAGTGTGCCTCATAATCAAATCATGGTTTTTGCACGTAAAACCCCAGAATTCAATCCAATAACATCCCTTCAGAGGAGGGCATTGTGGCACATGTATTAGATGGCATTCGCTGTGCTGACACTAGTGTACGAAATAAGGCAAGCTCATCACCACGCGATCGAGAAAGGACACGACATCGTATTTCAATGGTTGCCGAGCCACTGCGGAATTGTTGGCAACGACAGCGCCGATGATCTTTTGACACCCAACGACGGATTCTTCAAGCTCAACTCAAGCATGTTAGATAGCAGAGTGCTGTCAGAGGAAAAGATTCTGGGGCCATGGCCTATGCATTCTTGCATGCGAAAGGCCACAAAAGCTCTTCTTCACTACTGTGTGAACGCTTGTGACAGTGAACCCTCCTCTGCGACTGACTGTGTGAATGACTGACTCTTTATGATTATTTATATTCTTGCTCCTTATCTATTCTTCCCCCTTCCCTCTCCCCAAGCGTAGGGTAGCCAACCGGGCACGTCCTTGGTTAACCTCCCTACCTTTCCCTTCTCGTTTCTCTCTCTCTTGCATTGTACGATACATTGTGTTCAAGGGGTGATAACTAAGCCAGTGGCAGTATTGAGGCTTGCCATCATAATCTCAATACTCTGCTGCCATTTCCTTCAACACCACTATAACATAACTATGTCTCACTAAATACAAATTTTCAAGAAAAGAAAAAAAAAAACGGTTCAGGTAATCACATGATGGCACTGGGCGTTCTTCAAGGTACTTCGTAAGTGGGTTACCACGTTCAGCTTGGATTTTTCAGTGGAAAAGGAGCACAATTCACATGGTGTATAAAGTAGTGCAGCAAGCCTATTTCTTGAACACCAAGAATTACGTTACAGACATGCCATAGCAAGTCAAAGTGTCATCAATGAGGGAATTATTGTTCTGGAAAATGTTGCCGATTTCCAGTTTTTATGGGTCGTTCCACTGGTGAAGTAGTCGGAACATTTATGGTCTGCAGTGCTCTCTTGTCCTTTGGCAAGTTGTTTGTGCCTTTTCAGCAAGTGTGGTGCAACATTATTGGCATTTCTCAACCAATTTCAATTCAGAAAGAATTTTTGATTGACCTACAGCATAGCTTGACTTTATCGTTGGCTATGACAGCTGGCCTGTTGTTTTAGCCTCTCACCTGAGTGCCTTGTATACATTTCTAACTTAATGTGCCTGAAACACGAGAACCCACCTACGAGTGGGTTCTCGAAACAGGCTTTAGCGAATCATACGACATCCAGTCTTGTTGCCTACTTAGCAGCTAAACCTCAATTGTTCATTATCCTAATCAGTGAGCCTGCATGCTGGTCATATGAAATTTTGTTGTCAATAGTTAGCTGCATCTCATTTATTATTTTTAATGAGTGATTGTTCTTGCAAGCTTGGGGTCTTTTGGGCGATTCTTACCTTAATAATGATGCCTGCGGCTTATGCGAAATCAAGTCGATCCGTAAATCAGAAAAGGCATGTGAGGAGCAAAAGTTTAGCCATAAAGCGTTAAAATGCCCTGTTCTAAGGGAGCACAGTTTGGCATGTAGGCAAAGGCAAATTACAGAATGACGGTGAAGTATGATAATGTGTAACAAGCACTGTTGTTGGTATATTACAAAGTTTAAAATTGCAATACAGCATGCAAATCTTAAAGACCGTGTGTGTTGAGAGGAAAGGGGAATATCAAATTAAAATAGGTGCATAATCCAGAAAGGGTGACATTGCGCAAGTCACAAATAGTTTAACAATTCTCACTATAGGTGGTCATGCTCTGCTGGTCATGTAGCAAGAAAAACTAACAAACAAATAATTCTTAGGTTTTGCCTGCCAAAACCATGATATGATGATGAGGCACGTTGTAGTGGGGGGCTCTGGATGAATTTGGACCACCTGGGATTCTTTAACGTGAACCCAGTACATGGTACACAGGCCGTTTTTACATTTTCCCCAATTGATGCAGCTGCCATGGTCGGGATTTAATCCACGCTCATTTGCTCCATAATACATCCCCAACTACAGTGGGTTCTCATAAATAAGGAAAAGCAACTGTGTACACTTAAGACCACATTTATTGCTTGGACAAAATGAACTAGGCAAGCACTATGCAAAGGGTACTCTACTACGTAAATCGTAAAAGGCTCCAAGCTAGCCTGTCCTCACTTGTAGTCTGGCAATGCAAAAGATAGATTGGCATGCAGGTGTGGATGCTCAGGTCAGTTGAGCGCCTCTTCCTTATTTCCTGAAGTCTATGCATGCTGTGAACACCATCGAGAAGAGACACATACAAGCCCTGCTCTTCTATCACCTTTGTATATTCACTCCATGAGTGGACTGAGATTGCTGAAAGACAAATACTTTCCTGCGGATCTGGTCGGAGTGCGTGCTGTGATGTCATGATGACGGTAGGAAATAGGGGAATGGAGAGTGGTGCACCCAAACACTTTGCCCTCCCCACACTATCGGCTTCCAGTGTGGGTCTCCTTGTGCTATCGTGTGATGGCATGGTAAACTGGAAGAAAAGAAACCCCCAGAAGTTCTGGTTCACGCATTTGATTCACTACCCAAAAAATTGGTGTAATTGTAGCTGTGAAGTATGATTATTGAATAGTTCACAGCACTGATCTAAGGGACCAAGCATGTTAGAGAGAGGGCAGGGTGGTTTCTTTTGTTAACAAATGCATTTTTCTGATGCCAACTTAATTGTATATATGCCATTGCTACTTGTTTTCTCGTATCCTTAGGACAAGAACCAAAAGCATTACAGTAGGGAGGATAGCAAAGCAGATTCTACATAACATTGTACGTTCGCTGCACATATATATGGAATGGAACATTGCATATACAAGAGAAGCTAACAAATGTTTGACATGCAGCAGTTTTCTTTTTTTCAAAACGTTCTGCAGCACGAAGACATCGCAGCAGCAGAGTAGTGCAGCGAATATGTGGAAAAAAATCCAACTGCGATCACTACACAAGGAAACAGAGTGAACAGCATTTTTTACAAATGGTTAAAGTGAAAATACAGGAACAACAATGATCACTTTTACAAATCACCATTAATTCTGGGGAAATATGCACTATTTGGTGACACTACAAGTGAAGGCAAGACATTTCATTCTGATGCTGTTGTGCAGCATTGCAGTGAGTTGCAATTTGTTGACCCTTCATTTCACAGGAAAAGGTCGAATAAAATATAGTTTGGCTAGTGCTACATATGCTGCACCTAAAGTTGAATGGTGTGGCACTCACCCTTAGTTTACTAAAAAACTGCTTCAAGGTGCAACACTTGTGGATATGGTTTGCTTCAAATGGTAAGTGAATCCTAGACCTAGCAACATGTGTGCTGGAAGGAGCCCAGCCTCAGCAGATGTATGTATGCATGCGACGACATCATTGCTTGTGCTCGCAAACATTTTGTGTCATAGTACCTTTGATCTTGTGTTGAAAAAGGGAGTTGTTTTCTGGTACGTAATAATGAGTGACTAATGCAAACGTACAAACTGGAACATTACTTTGTCATGCATGCTTTGTAGCACTCATGTTTGAGAAAGCGTCGTATACGTGCTTCATTTCAAATTTAAAAAAATCATAATAATAAATTCGAGGAACATTTATACCAATTAAAAATAGTAATGAAGCATTCTTTTTTATATTAATCCGCCATGTACAAGCCTCAAATGCAAGACTGCTAGACATCCAGGTAAATAGTGTTTCCAGGATGTTTAAAGGTAAAACTTGCTGTGTTTAAAAAACTGCTTTAAATGCGTGGTTTTTTACAGTGTAAACTTATTGTGAAGTATTATGGTTTCTGAAAATTTTTATGTAGATGTATAACACAGTTTCTATACTCTATGAAGGCTGTTGTGCTTGAGTATGCAAACCTATATGGTAAGCCATGTCCAAAGGTGACACGTGCCATATATAGTAACTGCATCTGGAGCATCTGGTAAATGTTGCAGCACTGTGGCTGTTGCGGATAGTGATAATGAGGCTACAGCATTGTGTGGATCCATATTTAAGTCGCGTCCGTCACATATTCACTATTTTAAGTCTTAGAAGCTCTTCGAACTTTGGGTAATGAGCATATCAATTTGATCCGTGTCTTGGGAACCATGGTAAAATAACGCATGATCCGGGAAATCGTAACATTCGATATAACGCTTGCGACAGCCCAGCAAAAAAAAAAAAGAAAAAAAAAACAATTCACTCCAATTGGAAAAGCCTTACTTCCAACTGGTTACGACTGGGCCAGAGGAGAAACCAATTGAGTTGAATGAACTGGACCCAATTGGAGAATCGCTAGTTCCAACTGGTTACAATTGAGTCAAAGTGAAACCAATTGAGCCCAATTGGACTTGCCAGTTTGAACCAGCTAGGCCGACCTTACATTACCAATCGAGTCTAATTGGACTACCGATAGGAATAATTAAACTAGAACGTAACTAACTGGGAAATCATACTTGCAGGGTACATATGTGTATTGGTATTGCCGGGGCCATTGGTGCAATTGGTCATTCCAACCAACTGGTACCCACTGGGTAGGTACAATTGGTAACTCCAACAAAAACCAATTGGTCACGTTCCAGTTGGTCCAATTGGTCCAGTTATGTACTAATTTACGACTGAAAAATTTCCAACTGATACTTGGAAATCCCCCCCCCCCTTTTTTTTTTTTTTTTTTTTTTTTTTTTTTTTATACAGGGAGCGATTTGAAGCTGACTAGAAATGCCATCAAACCTGCGAAGTGTCGGTCAACGGACACCGCAATTTTTGTGATTTCGCAATTTTTTGGACGCACCAATTGGAAGGCAAGCGTGACAAGCAGAAAATAAACGGGACCGCGGCGTTCCAAGTTGATTTGGCACGGCACTCGCCTGAATGCGCTCAAGGTATTTTTGTGGCGTCCGACCATTGATATTATCATAGAATAAAGAAAAACTATGGAACTGGTAACTTTGACCAACGCCTCTTTTGCTTTGACATCGCATATCATAGTTTATCGAGGAGGCTACGCCCACATGTTTATTGCTACGGCCGTAATGCAGTAATGGCGTGCGCTTCGCATACGAGTAATTGAACGCGAACCACTTGAACCTGTGGAAAACAAGAAGTGTTTTGCCTGTGTTTACACGCGCGGTTATTTCTTTGTGGCCAGTTGTACATTTTGTACGAGGTTATGCCGCACTGCACTTACACAACATTTGACTCTAGTTAATTTCACAGGGAGCGCTGCCGTAGCATCTTTTGCACGTGACCGTGTTTACATCTGCTGGAGGCGTGTGCAGCGAGTTTGCAACGAGTGCGATCGTCATGTTGCAGAGTTTACGTAGTCATAGTCATGGCTTTTACCGTGTTGAAGAAAATAAGTCATCGTAGGGAACTGATACAAGGAACTGTGATAAGCCCGTCGCCGAGCCTCGCGTCGTATTGTTATTTGAACGACTGCTGTCTCAGAGTGGTAGACTTAAAGACCGAGTTTGTCACAGCACAAGTCGACGGTGTACAAGAGTAAGCCATTTATATCGGAACTAGCTCGTGCCTCCCTTAGTGGGATATTTATAATTTTGTTATTTCAATTTCAGCTTCATATGGAGAGAAGGAGTAAACGCAGACGAGCTTCTAATCGTGTCAAACGACCATGATCTATCGCTGAACTCATCGCTTGTCACCGGGCCGCTTGTGAAAAAGCAGCTTAAATGGACTTCTCTACACGGTCAGTCTCCCAGCTGTTTTGTCTGCTGGAAGTGTGTGAACCTGTGTGATCTTGTCTTATTTTTGCAGAGCCTGAGACAATCGAGCTGATTTACTGCAATGCTAGCACCTTCGTATTTCTTATCAACAAATCCCACCTTGCGAGCGCTGTCTTGATAAGTGATGTGTTGGAAACTGTATGGTGCCTGGAATCTCCTTGTGATATACTTAAAGTGAGAGTTGTAGGATCAGACCTGCATGTGCTTACGTCACAGGGAAGCCTTTGTATCCTTTTCACTGATGAAGGGCTTGCATCGCGTCCGCACATTTGTAAACTGAGGCATCCGAACATATGTCGACCAATTTTTGGATTGCATTATCTCAATTGAATTATTGTACAGCTGGAGTACAACAGTTGATTTCATAATGCAGTCGCGCAATCACTTACAAAGCATGAAATGGAAAAGCTGTGTATGACCGAGTTTCGTTTTTATATTTACGAACGAACTGTACTTGTGTTGTTGACGTAACTCGCGCACGGCATGAACCTTGACGATTTTTTCAGTTTCGTACGATATTAAAGATGGCTTACAGTCTGCACACTGGGAGCTGCAGGAGGACCTCTTCGATGTTACGAAGAGCTCCGACTTCTGTGCCTTCCACCATTCAGAAGCTGCCATTATTTGTGTTGGCCACACGAAGTTGTACAGGGTGCGCTTGCGACATTCGCGTGACGAGAAGGATGCTCCTAATCGTGCGATCAAGTCTAGAGGCATCATCACTGGCCTCGCGAAACGAAGTTCCAGCCCCGCAGCTAGTGCTCACTGCCAGCTGTTGCTTGATCTGTCAAGCCAAGATGCCGACCAGCATATCATGTGGATGCCAGATGACAGACACCTGATTTTGTGCTGTGGTGTTCGAGGCCTGCAAAATCTGGCGACTTTAGAATTGGATGCCAATGGGGTGTTCTCTTTGGTGCCCTGGTGAGATTTTGAGCTCCTTATATTTGCAGGCTTGTACTGTGGAAGCAAGTGAAGTTATTCCTTCTAGAAATGTTGATTCAAACCGGCTGTGTGATGGCCGATGGGCAGCTTTTAAGCCATCATCTGATAATTTTGTCCATGATTACAATTAAAAGACACAACACTTGCCAGCATTTCGGTTCGGGTGCATATGTATGTTGTGATTTTGTTCAAAAACACATTCTAGAAATCCAGGTGGCCAAAGTCATTTAGAGCTACAGTACTTGTCTCTCGTAGCATGTGTGTTGGTGTGGGACATCAAACATTATAATTTTAAATTTGATTTCAGGAAATTACACATTATAGTTACTTTTGTTATTTGCAGCCTGACCCTTTGCTGGCTTGAGGCTTAGCTTGCATGACAAAAAAAAAAAAAAAAATCGATAAGCCCAAAACAGGGTTTGATCAGTCATGATTACAGTTTGATTCGTCTTACTGAGTGCAAGTTCGTGTTGGAAAGCCTGCATTTATTAACTTGCATGAGCCCCGGTATACACATTTCTCTTTCCTTTCTGCACTGAAACTTGTCCCGAGTTTCCAATTTTCTTGTGACCTTTGATGCAGCCATTATTCTTAGTTAATTGAGCACACACAGTGCTTGTTGAAAAAAATAAGAACAAAAATAATACTGCATTGTGCACATTATGACATGTTTCTTTTGCATAGCGAGAGTGGCTGGCCTGGAGAAGGATCATTTTCGGTTGTTTATGACACCAGAAGCACCATTGGGCACGCACCAGTGTTTCTCTTTCCTCATTTCACTGCGACGCTGACATTTGGAGCTGCCACTCGAAGACTGCTTGCAGAGGTATGCCTCAGTATGGTTTTTCAGTGCTTCTCACTCTATTGCATGATGGCATTTCTGTTAGACTTAAAAGCATGGGAGCTCACATTGACAGTACACTTCTACATAAGTGCCATCAATTATTGGCCTTTGCTTTTATCTCTCTCTCTCTCTTTGCCACAGCAATTGTTTCATCAATCGATGGATTCATATCATAAGTGGCAGGCATGCAAATTCTGCCCAATGAGGATAAGTAATAAGTAAAGCTGGGGAATATAGGTCCCAATCACCCAGCTGACTTAGCAATTTTGATATACACATGCATTCATGTCTATACCACAAGCATATGAAGCAGCATTGTAATTGCTGTGGCTGAATATTATTACTCTATTTGTCTGGTAACCTCAAAATTGAAGTGAATTTTCTCGTGAAATTTTCAAACAGTAAACAGAAAGCTGTGAGAGAGCAAGTCAGTGAAATGAAAGGGGTGCAAGGATCTACTCACTAGTCAAGTTATCAAAATTGCAGTTTCTGGCAAAAGTTATCAGTAAATTTTCTTTTACTCCTGCTGTAATGGTATCATGCATTATGTCTTTACTTTTGTTGCGAGCTGTTGTGAAGTTTCTTAAACCAATTATGATGATGTCTGCCTACTGTGAACATCATAGTGATGCTGGTGACATCACCAAGCCCACAGTGAACTCGATTGGCATTGCCAATAATGAGGGAGTGACTGCTTGGAATTGTGCTTCATATTTATGGGGTCCCCACAATGTGCTAAGCAGTTATATTTGGTCTAGATAGTCATGATCGAGCACCATTGGTTGTGCAAAGTTTCCAAGCCTGCCTGAGGGCCCTGTTTAAGGCACTGGTAGCTGGCTCTGCTAAACTGAATTGAACACAGAGTCACAAAAGCCACTTTTGCGGCTGAGTCATTCTCTTCTTCTTACTTAGGTCATGGAGAGAACGGGAACGCGGGCAGCTGAGACCTTGTCCCAGTTAAATCAGTGGCAGGTGATGACTGTTGACCTTACTATGCTCCTCCGTGGCGTCCAAAATCGACAGCTTGACATGGTGGCTTTCTTCCTAAAGGCCAAAGAAGATGGTAAGTGATAAAGACTGAATATGCATTTGTTTCACTGACAGATTTTTATCCTTGTCGTCTCCTTGCCACCCATGTGGCAGCAAACTACTTATATGTTGCTTGTACTAAGTGTATACTGTATGCATTAGCAGTGCAGTTATTTGTACTGAGAACCGTGGTATAATTGTTATTTTTCTGAGGCTTGCATTGACATTAAAACGAAACACACTGCAGAAAGACAGCTGCACCGAAGAATGGTTTTGTTTTTCTATATGTTGGGGGGGGGGAGCAATGCATTTGTGGAATGCAGAAATGCTCATGTACATTATGAAATCCTACGTTGGTAAAATTGATAGTTAATGCCCTGCTGTGCTATCTCCCAAAGCCTAAGTGTTGCATTGGGACAGTGAGCCCAGTCAGCAAATGAACAAATGAATAAACCTGAAGTAAGAACATCAAACATTTTAAGTTCCTGCTGGCCATTTGCAACTTATATGTAGTTTGGCTGAATAAGTGAACTGTGCACCTGCATACATGAAACACTACATCCTGCATACATATCATAATTTAAGATAGGCTGTTACTTTTTATTGCGATAGAAATTATAGAAACACTTCAGGAAAATTTCCACTGTCCTCGTCACTGTCACGGCGTTGTTCAGTATAAACCTCGCTTTGTATGATGGCTGCCTAATAATTTGCTCTCGCAACGAATGCTTCGGCTTTTGAGCAAAACTGTGACTTATTTGCTGGGCACAATGAAAATGTTTCCACTCTCCTTTGTGTGTTAATGCAAAGGACTTAACATGATAAACAGTGGTCAAACAAGGGAGATCTCAAGCCAGTGACATCTCTTTTTTGACCACTGATGATCTGGAGTTTACTGTGGAGAACGGTAGCACGAAATAAAGGAACATGACGTACCAACTAGCCCAGTTCGCTACCCTTCTGAGTGATCTGAAGTCTTCATCTTCCTACAAACCTTTGTCTTGTTTGGAGCACTTGTCACTTGAATAATAGTTTGAAAAACCATTCCTGTTCTTATTTTTGATCTGTTCCATTTTCTTCTCAAGCCCTGGCAGCACAGTTGTCCAAGGAGCCTGAGCCACAGCAGAGTAGTGCTCAGTTGCAATTGCTGTCTAGGGAAGCAGAGACATGGAGCAAAGTGTTGGAAGAGCTGACGGGAATCATCAAGCAAAACTCCGAGGATCTTTCATCAAAGCTGTTCTCCCAGCAGTTGCTTCAGGTGACTGCATCTTGCTTGGAGGCAAACATTTTGAAAGTCAGTGTAAAACAAAGGAAGAATCTTGCACCTCTATTTGTGAAGGTATCAAATACATTTCACACATAGCTTACTGCAGAAAAACATGCTGGAGCAGTTGGCAACTTACATGCATAATATTAATTATTGTGCTTCGAAAGTAGTGTTTTGCAGGTCAAAGTTTGATTTATGACGTCATGTTAAAATGTAATGTCTGTTGCAAAAAGTCATTTTCTTCAAATATGTAAGAAGCCTTTGTATGAGGGATATTGCTGTGCAGTTCGTCTTCAAAGCATGAAATTACTCTTTGCTTTTCTCTTTTGTGTCAGCTAGCTTAGGGCAATCACTGTAGTGTGTAGGGACAAGGGGGTACCAACGGCGCTATGCCTTGGCGCACCGCGCAATGCGGTTGGCAACCACGGTCCAGTACAAGCTCGAGGAAACAACTTACGACAACCACGTGTATACTCGGAAAGCATTTATTACGATTTCCACTAACACTTCGAGCAGGCCAGCTAGCTATATTTTACATCACTGAGGGATTCCTCGAAGAGAAGACGCTTGGTAATGAGGGGATTCCGACTTACCAGCTGGGGATATGGGTGGCTGCGGTGACTGCCACGGCAAAAACGTAATTGATTAACCACATGAGGGAAAGCGGGAGCAGCCATGGAGCCTTCCGCGCTTGCCACTTGCTGGTGACTAAAGAGGCTCGGGCGGTGTCGGAGGATCTCATGTGACACGCCCGGTGGTGCTGGTAACGCTTGCGATTCCCCATGTGCAACCTGTGTGAAGAAGGTTTCCCCCTCTCCCCAAACCTGTTTGATGCACCCGCTCGACGTTTGCCGCGCGGAAGACCACCTTGGGACATGGATTCCCACAAGCGTTTAGAGTTGTCATGAACACAGTTAGGTAGGTTAGTAAGTAGGTAGTATCTACATAACTCCAAGAACACTGCTCACACCTGTTGAAGTGGACACCATAGTTGAAGCAAAGATGGCATTATGTGATTTTTGCCTTCTGTAATAGATATAGCAATTATTTTAGTTGTTGCCAATAGAGCCGTTTTTCAATAATGTTATAACTCTTTCTCACAAGGTGTTACATTGATGGATACTTTGTTGTTCATCAGCAGTTTACAAATTTATAACAATCAGCCTTATCCTGGTGCTACAGCGCTATAACCATTTTAAGTGTGAAATGCTTATAGCTGCCTTTAATATAATCTCAGACAAGCTCTCAAAGACTCTCATGGTCTATTATCGGCTTCGTCAGGTCTGACTTGTCTTTCGCAGGGAGTTGCCAAATACAGTTTGTCACTAGTAGTTGGGTAGCGAAACAAAAAAAAAGAACATTCTACGGCAGTGGTTGAGCTAAGGAATGAACCCTGGACCTCTTGATTCAGAGCGTGGCATTTTGCCTACTAGGCTGGGAACTCGCTAGTGCCAGCGTGTAATATACAGATTAACTACTGCAGCTGGCTAAGCAAGTGGTGTGTTTTGTTGTAAATGAATTTGCTTGTGTAGTTCAGCTATTTAGACTGAGAACAATACAGAATGACTGAGACCTTAAATACTTGTGAGCAGTGCTCTTTGTAGGTAACGGCGACAGCAGATGCTGCTCAAGTGCATCCAGGTGCAACAGAGGCAGGGCACAGTGTGTTCCTTCAGTGTGTCCAAGGCTATGATCAACAAGAAACAGCTACAGCCACAGTGACCTGCCACAGTGATGGCAAGAAAGGCAATTTATCTGCATGGAACTTGTGTTATAGACAGAGTTGCATGCTGGCAATGAGGGATAAGTACAAGACAGTGATTAATGATTCTCTGAACATTGAAGTAACAAGGACTCATTGAAGATGACATTCCAAGGAGGAAGTTGTTTCATTAGACATAAGTGCATACCAGTGCATGAGTTCCTGGTCATGTGTGGGAAGAATAAGAGGGTGCAGGGATGCTGGTTGCTTGGGTGGTTGGTTACACTAGCTGTTTCTGTGTGTAGTGTAATTAACAGTGCCACTTAGATGCCACACCATATGCCAGAGCAATTTTGTCGTACACCTCATATGCACATGTCATTGTAATTTGTGTCATACGTGGTTGGTACCATCCGCACCCCATTGACTGTGCGGTGCACCTAATGCTGCTCTGGTGGCTGTTGTCTGTCAAGTCCTCATTCATTTGCCAAGAAAGCATGCTGACATTGTGAGCATGACTTTTCACCATAACTGGCTTGTGGTTAATACCGAATACTGATAGACTTTCCTACATGATAGACTGCAGTGGACGTTGCACAACCTGCTCTGTGTTTTTCCCCGCAGGGGCGTCTGCGTCAGCAGGCGTTTGGTGTGTTGCGACACCACGGACCCGAGCACACGAGGGTTGGCCCCTCCCGCGTCTAACCGTGCGCGGCTTAGCCGTGTCCGGGGAAAAGGGGATCCTGGGGGTTGAGCCAATTCCGGGTGTTTGGACCTTTACGGCCCCCCGGCGGAGGCAACACACCCCTTTGGCCTCGGCTTCACGTAGACGGCACCCCCGGACTGGCCCACCCGGGGGAAATCGGTAGTTGCCTTTTCCTATCCTTCTCTTCAATCTTCGTCTTTCTCTCTCACTTTCAATCTTTCCTGTCTTCTCCTCTCTTCTATTTACTTCCGACTTTCCAGGCAGCGAGGGTTAACCTTGTGTGGTGCAACCAACCTTGGCTGTACATATTTGGTTATAGTAGTGGCGTACAGCTGGCGTTTTGTAGGACCTGTCTTTTCCAGGTCCTGCAGCGTCCCCTCGTTGGGCTCCATGGTGGATGGCTGGCGTCGCTGCCGAAAAATTCTATACCTATGGCTGAACAATTCCCGCCACTCCCTGATCGCCGTCTGAAAAGAGGGCGCACCGAAGATGTGTTCCAGTTTTTTGGACGCCAAACACCGAACTTCCCCCGATTTCATGTAATTCACTCTGAAAAGTCAGACACATCAGTACGTACAATTTCACCTTTCCTTGTCTCAAAGTCTTTGACTGATATTTTTGGAACAGGCTACAAAGCATCCAGGATGGCAAGCGGGGATCTCCTCTTGGAACTCCGTGATCTCAAACAATACGAGAAACTGCCCAATCTAGTGTCATTTGGAGATGCCCAATTAACAGTAACCCCACACCGTACTATGAATACCACCCGTGGCGTTGTCTCAGATGATGACCTGTTGCAGCTGAGTGAGGCTGAACTCCTTGAGGGTTTCAGTGATCAGAATGTCATCAATGTTAAACGGATTAAAATGAGGCGAGATGGCAAAGAACTCCTGACCAAACACCTAATACTTACTTTCAACTCAAGTGTCCTGCCCGAGTCCATCGAGGCCGGGTACATCAAGCTTCGTGTTAGGCCATACGTGCCAAATCCCCTTCGATGTTTCAAATGCCAGCGGTTCGGCCATAGTTCGCAGAACTGCCGAGGCCGCCAAACCTGTGCGAAATGCAGTGCTCACGAACACTCCTCCGAGTCTTGTGAAGGTTCTCTACATTGTGTTAACTGTGATGGGGAGCACGCCGCATACTCGCGGTCGTGCCCATCTTGGAAAAAAGAAAAGGAAATAGTGACAATTAAGGTAAAAGAAAACATAACTTTCAAAGAGGCACGAAGGCGGGTTACCTACCTGTCTAAAACCAGCTTTGCCGATGTGACGCGTCAGGGGGCAGCGTCGCAGCGGCTTCCGGCTGCTGTCCGGCCCATGCGTAGTGAGCCGGCGGTGAAGCCATCTGCCCCCTCGGCGACTGCAGCTAGCGCTGCTCCGCCACCCCAGCAGAAGGGGCCATCCACCTCTGGGCTGGTGGCCTCCAAGGTCTTGTCTCTCGAGACGAGGCCTTCACTGCGAACAAACCGCTCTCAAGAGCGGGTGTCCAGCGCTCCGCAAGAGCCGATGGACACATTTTCCAGCCAGACGGCGCAGCCAGCGCCAAAGGAGCGGCGAGAATCTCTCGACCGCTCCAAAAAAGAAAAAGCCCGCATCACAGGGCCCGACAAGGGCTCTGTAAGTTAAGTTAGTGTTTTTACACGAGACACACAGCACAAACTTCGTTTGCAACATGGCCACACAGATACTACAGTGGAACATCAGAGGACTACTTCGTAACCTCGACGACATCACAGAACTCATACATAAATTTAATCCGAAGGTGCTGTGTGTCCAAGAAACACACTTAAAACCTACGCAGTCCAACTTTCTCAAGCAATATGCCATTTTCCGTAAAGATCGTGACAACGCTTCTGCCTTGTCCGGAGGTGTAGCCATAGTTGTAAATAAGTCTGTTGCTTGCCAACAGTTTGCCCTTCACACGCCTCTCGAGGCTGTATCTGTGCGAGCAATTTTATTCAACAAGCTTATAACGATCTGCTCCATTTACATACCACCCAACCATCACCTCACTAAAACGGAATTTTACAGCCTCATCGACCAGCTCCCAGAACCATACATTATCACTGGTGATTTTAATGCTCATCATACCCTTTGGGGAGATTCGCGATGCGACGCGAGAGGTCGACTCATTGAAAACTTCCTTGTTAACTCCGGTGCGTGCCTCTTCAATAAGAAGGAACCAACATATTACAATATCCATCATAGTTCATATTCATCAATAGACCTGTCAATTGGCTCTGCCTCACTTTTCCCTGACTTAGAATGGCATGTAATTAAAAACCCATTCGGAAGTGATCATTTCCCAGTAACCCTAAACTTAGTAACTGAACATGACTCTCTTCCCCATGTCCCTCGCTGGAAACTGGCCTCAGCTGACTGGGAATGCTTTAGGGAATCCACGTACTTATCACGAGATTTTATAAATAATTTTACTATAGATCATGCCGTATCATATTTTACTGCTTTTATCATTGACGCCGCTGAGAAGTTCATCCCTCAAACATGTGGCACTTCATTTAAAAGACGGGTCCCCTGGTGGAATAACGATTGTAGACAGGCACGAAGGAGACAAAATCAAGCTTGGGGCAAACTACGTGAATGTCCTACAGCTGAAAACCTCATAGAATTTAAACATGTTAAATCCCAGGGAAGAAGGACGCGAAGACAGGCTAAGAGGGCAAGCTGGGAAAGGTTTCTCTCAGGTATCAACTCGTATACTCAAGAGGCAAAAGTATGGGACAGGCTAATGAGGCTAAAGGGAAAAGAAATCCATCCGTTGCCGCTAGTGAACGACGAAGCGAACAGCTTGGAAGACCAAGCTGACGCTCTTGGCGAACACTTCGAGCGCGTGTCTAGTTCAAATAATTATTCCGAGGCATTCCTTAAGCACAAACAAATCGCAGAACGCAAGGCTATTGACCGCAAATGCAGACAGAACGAACCCTATAACATGCCTTTTAACATCGCCGAATTGAGAGCCTCCCTGGCTGCATGTCGGAGCTCTGCACCTGGACCCGACAGGATCATGTACGACATGATCAAACACATTCACAGTGATACCCAAATAACGTTACTCGCACTTTTCAATGCTATATGGGCTGCCGGGTACCTACCTACTGCATGGAAAGAATCCCTTGTCGTTCCGATTCTGAAACAAGGTAAAGACCCCAAATTAGTAACAAGTTACCGCCCAATAGCCCTCACAAGTTGTATCTGCAAACTCTTTGAAAAAATGATCAATCGTCGCCTTTTACACTTCCTTGAGTCAAACAAAATACTTGATCCATATCAGTGCGGCTTCAGAGAAGGACGGTCTACAACGGACCATCTCGTGCGCATCGAAGCAAACATTCGTGATGCCTTCATACATAAACAATACTTCCTATCCGTGTTTCTCGATATGGAAAAGGCGTACGATACGACCTGGCGTTACGGAATCCTACGCGATCTGTCGGCAATGGGCATCCGCGGTAATATGTTAATTATTATTGAAAGCTACCTACACAACCGCACATTCCGGGTTAAAATAGGCAATGCACTGTCGCGTCCATTTATACAGGAAACTGGTGTACCCCAAGGAGGTGTGCTCAGCTGCACACTGTTTATCGTGAAGATGAACACGCTTCGCTGCCTCACTACCGCCAGCTATTTTTTATTCTGTCTACGTAGACGACATACAAATAGGTTTCAAATCCTGCAACCTCACAGTCTGTGAGAGACAAGTACAACAGGGCTTGAACAAAGTGTCCAAGTGGGCAGACGAAAACGGATTCAAGGTGAACCCCGACAAAAGCTCTTGTGTTCTTTTCACCAGGAAGAAAGGGCTTGTTGCAGATCCCACTATCGAAATGTATGGACAACGAATACCTGTCAACAAAGAGCACAAGTTCCTAGGCATCATACTTGATTGTAAACTTACTTTCATTCCACATATAAAATATCTCAAGGTGAAATGTCTAAAAACAATGAACTTACTAAAAGTTTTATCTCACACATCCTGGGGTAGTGACAGGAAGTGTTTAATGAATCTTTACAAGAGTCTCATTTCATCACGACTGGACTACGGTAGCGCGGTATATCACTCTGCCGCCCCTAGTGCGCTGAAGATGCTGGATCCCGTCCACCATCAAGGTATCCGCCTGGCCACTGGCGCTTTCAGAACAAGTCCCATTGAAAGTTTATACGTCGAATCAAATGAGTGGTCACTCCATCTGCAGAGAACATACACCAGCCTCACATATTTCCTTAAAGTCCGCTCTAATCATCAGCATCCATGTTTTAATACCGTTAACGATATGACGTGTGCTACACTTTTTGGTAATCGTCCGTCTATAAGACAGCCTTTCTCACTGCGTGTCAGGGAGCTTAGCGAAGAAATGGATATCCCACTCCACGAACATCGCTTAATGCCTTCAGCCAAGCTGTTACCACCTTGGGAGTGGCAGGTGGTAGCATGTGATATGTCCTTTGTAGAGGTTACAAAGCACGCTTCAGAGGTTGAAATCCGAATGCATTTCCTAGAATTACAGTCCAAGTACCCGTGCACAGAATTTTACACAGACGCTTCTAAATCACATGCTGGAGTATCCTATGCAGCCGTCGGCCCGTCCTTCTCGGAATCAGGCGTGCTTCACCAAGAAACAAGTATCTTTACGGCTGAGGCCTACGCAATATTGTCAGCTGTAAAGCATATAAAGAAATCAAAACTTCAAAAAAAACTATTATATTTACAGACTCTCAAAGCGTCGTAAAAGCCTTGAAGTCACCCTGTAAACAGAAAAACCCTATTCTCATTGAGCTCTATTCTGTTCTTTGTAGAGCATACGCAACTAACCAACATGTCATTATATGCTGGGTGCCTGGGCATCGAGGCATCGAGGGCAATGTTCTTGCCGACCAAATGGCCACATCAGTCACAACACCCGCTATTAACCCTACAGCTGCTGTTCCTGCAACAGATTTGAAACCTTTCTTGCGAAAGAAACTGCGAAGCCACTGGCAACGCTTGTGGGACGCCGAAACAAGTAATAAGCTTCATTTGATTAAGCCACAGTTAGGTTACTGGCCCTCCGTAACAAAAACACGACGAACTGATGTCCTATTCTGTCGTCTCAGAATAGGACACACCTACGGCACCCATAATTTTCTATTGAATGGTCATGATCCTCCAACCTGTGGTAGATGTGGCGACCGGCTCACCGTCCTCCACGTCCTCCTGGAGTGTCGGGAAGCCGAAAGAGAAAGAAAGAAACACTTTCCTCTAGCATGTCGCTCTTGTCTTCCTCTGCATCCCGCCATGTTTCTTGCTAAAGAACCGCTCTTTAACACCAAAGCAGTCCTCGCATACTTGAAAGATGTTGTGCTACATGTTATTAGCCCAGTAAGTTCGTAGCGCATCCTCTCTCAAGAGGATGTTGCTGTGATAGTTTCTTTATAGCACATGCCTACAAGCTCTTGTGTCTCAAGGGCTCTGTTTAGGCACTTGTGCTTCTGGCCAATTCCTGCATCTGTAATATTTTGTAAGTCATATCATTCTTTGCAATGTATATTCATGTCTATAGTACACATCATTAGTCATTGCCATAATCTTATTACGTATAGATTTTACGCTCTTTACAGCGACTGTTTTTAGGCCCCTTTACAGCCATGTCACATCGAATGTTCATGTAATTGACTATTCATATACCAGAAACAAGTCATCACCATCGTCTTGGCGCTCTTTGGCCACATCTGGCCCTTGCGCCAATAAACCACAATAATCATCATCATCATCATGTAATTTCTAGTGAACCTATTCCTTTCGACCACTTCAATGGAGTGCTTATGTTGCCTGTAATTAACACTTATGCTTGAAAACGTTGGTAAGATATAATTCTTTGGAGTACTCTAATAACGAATATAGTTCTCGTCAGTTTTATCTCATTGGTGATTTTACACGTGTTCCAGTGCCGAAAGGTACGCGCATCTTAGAGGTACCACTGTATATGCCCGTCGTTTTTGATGACCTTGACATGAGTCATTGCACGTGTTGACATTCATGACGGCACTAAATCTTTTTAGTGATGCCCGCATGCTTTTTGTTAATATGTTTTCAATAATGCCACTTCATGCACGCCCAACTTTGTACCCCTTTATAGCACCACTGTATATGCCCGTCGTTTTTGATGACTTTGACAAGAATCATTGCACGTGTTGAAATTCATGACGACACTAAACCTGTGCGCGCCTCTGGTCATAAACTACCCACGATTTACAAGCTTGTTTTCACAGCATTGTTGCATTTATTGTTTTCTTCTTCTTTTTCTTGCGTTTTTTTAATATTGCAACTCTGTGCACGTGCAAGTTTCTATTCACGTGTTTGTTGTATTATTGTTTTACTTTGTCTTGTTTTCTTGTCTTTTTTTCACTCCTACGGCGAAAATGTATAAATTGACAGCTGTGTGCGTGCAATCGCACTCTTGATGAAAGCCGGACCACGACCGAAAGGTCAGTAAAGTGCTGTGCTGCTTTTCCTACGTGCATGTATTTTTGAATTACATATATATATATATGTATATATATCATCAATATCATTCCCCCTATTTGTTTGAAACATAAACAAGATGCCTCGTTCAGCTCAACTAATTTATCCTGGGTGCATCGAACAAGCCCCGCGGCGTCGCT